>NC_057722.1:31307625-31411891 GCF_004010195.1 Chiloscyllium plagiosum | reverse complement strand
TCAGGAATAGAGGCAGAGTGCCTGCAGGGTAGAGAGATAAATGAGAGGAGGGTGGTGGTGGGGAGAAAGTAGCATAGAGTACAATAGGTGAATGGGGGTGGGGATGGAGGTGATGGAGGAGGGTGGGGGAAGGTAGCAAAGAGTACAATGGATGAATGGAGGTGGGGATGAAGGTGATAGGTCAGAGAGGAGGGTGGAGTGGATAGGTGGAAAGGAAGATAGGCAGGTAGGACAAGTCATGGGGACAGTGCTGAGCTGGAAGTTTGCAACTGGGGTGAGGTGGGGGAAGGAGAAATTTCCTCATTTCCCCTTCCCCACCTCTTGCATTCTGGTTTCCTTTCTTTTGAATGTGTTTTCACTTTTTTTTTGGACTGAGTCCTGCAGATTAGAATTGTCTCTATTTCTGACAATACAATTTGTACACTGGAGTGGACTTTGTTCCTGGGAATGGACTCTATATATCTTGAAGAGAACTGTTTATGATATTGAACTCTGTACCAGAAAGGACTCTGTTTGCTGATAATTGACACTGTCTTGTTGTTTGTTGGGTTTATCACCTGCACTGTCTTCTGTGTTCTTGGGTCTGGCAGGTCTTAGTGTGAGCTGGGAGGCTCATAGGTTGTCCTGAAAGGTGTCACCCTGAGAACCTGAAGGTGGGTAGGCTGCCCCGAAAGCTAGAAGGTGAGTATGCCACCCCAATGTCATCCGAGAGCTGGAAGTTGGGTAGGCCATTCAAACTGCTGTCATCCCGAGAAGGGGTAATCAGGACGGGCTATCCTAGAGGTGGCCGGAAGGTGTGTTAGAGTGGCCAAGAGCCAGAAGGTGCGCAGGGGCAGGCTGATATCCAGAAGGCTTGTGGGCTGCTCTGTGCGCTGTCATCCAGGGAAGCAGACGGGATGCCCTACAGGTGGCCGGAAGGCACAAGAGAGCTGTTAGGGAAGTCGGAAGGTGGGTAGGCCATCCTGATCGCTGTTGTCTGGGTGGGGAGGTGGGGAAACAGGACGGGCTGCCATAGAAGCGGCTGGAAGATGTGTCAGGGTGGACCGAGAGCCGGAAGGGCCATGGGGAGGGATGACTTAGAGTGGCCGGAAGGTGGGAGGGACTGGTGGCTAGCTGGACTGCTGAGAGGGGTGGGTGGTGGGGGTCTGTATTCCATGCATTGTTTCTTATCTAATTGGGCTGTCTTGTATATATTTGTTACTGCTACAGTGGCACGGTTGCTCAGTGGTTAGCACTGTTGCCTCACAGCACCAGGGACCCGGGTATGATTCAGGCCTGGATAAATGTGTCTGTGTGGAGTTTGCACGTTCTCCCCGTGTCTGCGTGGGTTTCCTCCAGGTGCTCTGGTTTCCTCCCACAGTCCAAAGATGTGCAGGTCAGGTGAACCGGCCATGATAAATTGTCCATAGTGTTAGATGCATTAGTCAGAGATAAACATAGAGAAATGAGTCTGGGTGGGCTTCTCTTCGGAGGGTCAGTGTGGACTTATTGGCTGAAGGGTCTGTTTCTATGCTGTCGGTAATCTAATCTACTTCGTGACAACTGAAAGTGGGATTTGAGGTTTGCCCTCATTTCCCTGAAAACTGGTTAACGGTGGGGTTTGGGGTCTGGCTTTGTTGCTCCTCTCCCTTGTAAATTGCTGTTTCTCTGTATACAGCGGTTAATGTTAATTGATTGTAAAATGTATTGTTTAATAAAATTTAAACAAAAAAAAGGGCTGTTGGACATCCTCTCCTTTCTGAGAGCTGGCTCTGAGAGAGCTAGATCTGTGTCAAAGACTCAGTAAAAGGTGACTTTGTGATGGGATACCAGCCGTTGTGGAGTTCGTTCAGTGGTGACAAGAGAAAAGTATGCCCCTCAAGTAATTTACTTGCAAAGGTGAGCTTTAAGTTGGGTAAGCATTTCTAGCATCCTGCTGTTATTTCAGAAGCTTGACTCATTCGATCCTGCCCTTGAAATCTGGACGCAGTATTGGGAAAGAATGTGTTATCTTTTTCCGGGCAGATGAAAAGCAATAAGTAATTCTACTGTCAGCTTGTGGACCCACAACTTTTTCATTTAGTAGGAAAGTAACTTTCCCTGAGACACCTTTCAGGAGTTGACTGATTTAACTAAGAAATATCACATACCAAAACCGCCTCTTATTCTGAAATGCAACTGGTTTTACTCGGCAATTTGAAAACCAGGAGAATCCATATCAGGATTTTTGAGTAGGGTAAGGTGACTGACAGAATAATGTGACTTTGGTTTAACCCTTAATGAGAGGCTGAGATACCATTTGGTATGTGGGATTAATTATGTAACTATGCAAAAGCGCCTAATAGCTGAAGCCAAGCTGGACTTCAAATAGGCGCTACAACTGGCTTTATCTTTGGAAAATGCAGCAAGCAGAGCATATGAGTTGCAGGGTATTCCAATGGAAGTTGACACTCTTGCTGTTCAACTGAGCTTGGGAAACTCCTCACTCAGGACATATCCCAGACAAAGAAACGTTAGGTCAGCCAACAGCAAATCTCCAAAACAAAGACAAGGCTTAGCCAGTTAAAATTTTCCCCAGGATTTGTACCAACTATCTATTGTAGTTGCTGCGGTATGCAGACTTAAGACAGCAAAAGAGTCCCATTGAATGAAATTGAGTACAAGAACTCATAGGCTATTAGCCAGGAGAATGCACACCTTGGAAAGTCCACCTACATCTGGTTTGGAACAGCTATATTGCTTAGCAACATCCAAGTCAACCAATCAAAATGAACATCTGGTTAAATGGTTACCTAATTCAAATGGAGGTCGATAACGGTGCGGCTGTTTAAGTGATTGCAAAACCAGTCTTTACGGAAATTTATTCTGGACTCCAATCATTAGGTTTGCACAAGATCTCAGCTCGACTGCGAACCTATACCAGGGAACCTGCACAAATTAAAGGGACCACTTTGGTTCTGATCTCTTATGAGAAGTAACTGGTTCAGTTACTACTGAATGTAGTAGAAGACGTAGTCTTGGTTGAGAATGATTCACATAGATTTGTTCAACATTTTTCAAATTGAAAATGGCTGCCTGAATGAAGATCCTAATTAAATACCTGGAGGTTTTTCAGGGAGGTCTTGGGACTATTAAAGGAGTCAAGGCCACTTTGCATACTGACTAGGAAGCAAATCCACAATTCTGCAATGCACATCCTGTGCAATTTGTCTTATGGGCAAAAGTAAAGGTAGAAATCATAAGGCCAGTAAGCAAAGGAATCATCTAACCAGTCCAGTTTGCAGAATGGCAGCACCCGTTGTACCAATTGTGAAGCCCAATGGTTTGGTTGCCTTTATGGGGACTTTAAACAGATGGTGAACTGCTTTTTGCAGCTGGATAAATATATAATACCTCACATAAAGGATTTGCTGTATATGCAAAGCTAGCAGGGGGCTGTCCTCACAAAGCTGGACATGAGCCACGAATATTTGCAATTGTGGTTAGAAGAGAATTCCCAGAAGTATGGTACAATTAATACCCATAAGTGCTTATACCAATATATGAGACTGCCATTTGGTGTATTGTCAGCCTATGCAATTCTTCAATGGATGTTGGAGAACACTTTAGAAGGTCTAGCCTTGGTCGCCATTATCTAGATGTGCTAATAACAGGGAAGACCAATAAGGAAAACTTGGATTCCTTAGACTTGGATTCCTAACACTCCTTAGACATTTCTCCCATATGGGCATACACCTTATGCACGCTAAATGACATACTTGGGTTAAAGAGTCAACAAGATTGGGTTATACCTATTGGAAGATAATGAGTATGATCAAAGCTGCCACAGCTCCCATGTCTGTACTCAAGCTTGGGTCTTTCCTTTGGGGTGGTGAATTATTATGGAAAGTTCATACATCACTTGGTCTCTGTTCTGGCATCTTTATATCAACTCTTAAACATTAACCTTCAAAATATTTATGTGGCCAAGCCGTACACTTCAGGAGAGTGAAATAAAACAGCTATCATCCTCTGAAATGTTGGCACACTATGATCCCAAGTGAGATCTAGTATTGATATGCAGAACCTCCCTGTATGGTATCATAGTAGTATTACCTCATATGTGACTCACTGGAGAGCAATGCCTATTAGCGTATGCATCTAGGAATTTGACTAATGCAGAGCATACATATGCCCTGATAGAGAAGGAAGGTTTGGCAGTTATATTTGGATTCAGGAGCTTCCAGCAATACATTTTACAGATGTAAATTTGTAATAATAAAGGAGCACAAACCCCTGTGAAGCCTACTTAAAAAGGACAAGGCAGTACTACCAGTAGTTTAGGCTGAATTCAGCGGTGAGCTTTAATACGCACTGTGTGCAATTACAAGTTAGAACACCATCCAGGAGGCCAAGTAGCAAATACTTGAGCCGTCTCCTGCTGGTAGGTATGCCTCTGGTGAAACAGTCATAGCTGACAGTATCAGACTTTGGAAGCAGAAAGACCTAGTCCTGTTAAGAACTGGAACAGCTGATTGGTGATGGGGGAAACCAAAGTGCTGTCACAAACAGAACTGAAACCAGATTACCATAGAGCACGGCATATTATCATGGGAGGCAAGAGTGATTGTCCCGAGTAAAGGTCACTGCCAGATACTGACTGAACTGCACCAGTGTCATCGGAGTGTCCAAAATGAAGATGTTGGCGAGAGATTGTTGAGTGGCCAGTGGATACAGACAGTGACATTGGTGGGGCAATGTCCAGAGTGCCAGCAAGGACTTAAATTACTGCCACTCTGGACACTGCCCCATTTGTGGGTATGGCCAGGCAAATCCTGGACTCGGTCCTTTCATCGGTTGAATGCCCATTCAAAGTGGCTAGCCGTGTATAGAGTTCATTCAACAAACACTAGGTCAGCAATAGAAAAATGCACACATCTTTTGCAATATTTGGGCTCCCAGAAGTACTGGTCATGGCTGTCCATTGTTACCAGGAGGGAATTTGAGTACTTCCTGCAGTTGAGTGGGTCCGGCATGTAAGGGCAGATCCATACCACCTATCATCAATGGTCTAGCAAAGAAGAGTAGTCCAAACTTTGAAGACAGGATTAAAAAAACAGCTTACAGCTTCACAAGATAATAAAGTGTCCTGATTGCTGTTTGATTATCGGACCGCTCCTCATGCATCTACAGGGGTAGCTCCAGTAAAATTACTAATGGGGAGAAGACACTGCCCCTGGTTAAATCTGGTCTTCCCAAACTGGGGCGGAGAGGGTTAAATGGCATCAGGAACACCGTTGCCGGACACAAGATTTCGCTAAGTGAGAGAAAATTTACTTCATTTTACTTCAGACAAAGTTTAGTGTAGGAACAATGGGAATGGCCCTCCATGGGTAGGAGGCATGGTCAACACTAGGTCAGATCCAGTGATGTATAAAGTTTGGGTAGATGCAACGGTCCTAACATATTTATGGACCGTATGGAAACTGCAAACAGCATGGGAGAAAAGTGTGACCGGCTCCTCAACAACTTTTCCGACTTTGCCAGAACTCATACATTCTCCTTCTCCGTCAAGCGTTGAAGATATTTCAGAATCTGAGAAAGACCTGGCAAGTGTCACTGTCTCAATGCCTTTGCTGCCTGAAGAAAGGAATGAACTTCTTCTGAAATATTCTAGGCGCAAGAGGTGAGCAACTGTGGCATCACATGCCACCTGTATCTGAGGCAGAGTTTGGAGGAACCTGACCCAATGCTAAAACCAGGAGGAGCTCCAAAAAAGAAGAACCCATGTCCATGAACTCCGACGGGGAGGGATGTACTGATCGTAATGAGGTCAGCCAGGTAGAATGTGAGTTCCTGTTTGGAGCTGCTTAACAATCCCAATCAGGGAGCCTTGACTGACAGATAAGAACAGGACTATTGGCCCTCTTGTGGTAGTGCGCCAACCCCTGGAGCAGGTCTGGGTTCAAGTCCCACCTGTTCCAAAGTTGTGTGAAAACATCTTTGAACAGGTTGATTACAAAAATGGGTTAAAGTTTATAAAGGAGCAGAGGGCATTTGATCAAAATATGATTAAGGTAAGTAATTGCAATAACATGCAATGGGTAAATTAAAAGGATTGAATGTTGTGCTTCTGTTCGCCAGCTGGAAATTTTTGTTGCAAACGTTTCATCCCCTGTCTAGGTGACATCCTCAGTGCTTGGGAGCCTCTTGCGAAGCGCTTCTGTGGTGTTTCCTCCGGCATTTATAGTGGCCTGTCCCTGCCGCTTCCGGTTGTCAGTTTCAGCTGTCCGCTGTAGTGGCCGGTATATTGGGTCCAGGTTGATGTGTTTGTTGATGGAGTTTGTGGATGAGTGCCATGCTTCTAGGAATTCCCTGGCTGTTCTCTGTTTGGCTTGCCCTATAATGGTAGTGTTGTCCCAGTCGAATTCATGTTGCTTGTCGTCTGCGTGTGTGGCGACTAAGGATAGCTGGTCGTGTCGTTTCGTGGCTAGTTGATCATGTATGCGGATCGTTACCTGTCTTCCTGTTTGTCCTATATAGTGTTTTGTGCAGTCCTTGCATGGGATTTTGTACACTACATTAGTTTTGCTCATGCTGGGTGTCGGGGCCTTCGTTCTGGTGAGTTGTTGTCTGAGGGTGGCTGTTGGTTTGTGTGCTGTTATAAGTCCTAGTGGTCGCAGTAGTCTGGCTGTCATTTCTGAAATGCTCCTAATGTATGGTAGTGTGGCTAGTCCTTTGGGTTGCGGCATGTCCTCGTTCCGTTGTCTTTCTCTTAGGCATCTGTTGATGAAATTGCGCGGGTATCTGTTTTTGGCGAATACCTTGTATAGGTGTTCCTCTTCCTCTTTTTGCAGTTCTGGTGTGCTGCAGTGTGTTGTGGCCCTTTTGAATAGTGTCTTGATGCAGCTTCGTTTGTGTGTGTTGGGGTGGTTGCTTTCATAGTTCAGGACTTGGTCTGTGTGTGTGGCTTTCCTGTATACCCTTGTAGTGAATTCTCCGTTCGGTGTTCTCTGTACCATCACGTCTAGGAAACACCAACTCCCATTCCTAGACGTGATGGTACAGAGAACGGGAGTTGGTGATTCCTAGACGTGATGGTACAGAGAACGGGAGTTGGTGATTCCTAGACATGATGGTACAGAGAAGAGGATGTCACCTAGACAGGGGACGAAACGTTTGCAACAAAAATTTCCAGCTCGGCGAACAGAACCACAACAACGAGCACCCGAGTTACAAATCTTCACCCAAACTTTGAAAAGGATTGAATGCTTAGTGTAAAATCAAATAATCCAAAAGAAATTGGTTACTGCAGGAAAGTGTTGATTTGAAGCTACACAGGTTTGAAGCATTATCAAGAATCCGACATCAAGCAATAGAATGGAAAATTGAGACAGTCAGGAATCATTTGGGAAGAAAGATTAAGAAACAATGAAGTGAGAAAAATCTGAACTGAGAATGCAGAAGAAAAAGAATGGAAGAAAATGAAAAAAAAGGAGTGTTTGTGTGAAGGACTCTCCATTTGTGTGTTGAAGGAGGGGCACTGACCTCTGAACTGGCTGGAGCACAAGTCAGTGTGTTTATTACTGCTGTGGAGTTTCCTACTGAGGAGGAGAGTTTTATTTTTGCCTCTCTCCCTTGTTTTAGGTAGACCTGTTTTTTTTTTTTTGCTTTGTTTTTATTGCTATTTGTAATTTTTTTCTGGGTTTTCTTTCTGGTTATTTCCTTTTTTAATTTGAGGCTGTGCTCAGCTGCACAGGCAGCTACCACCACAGACATCCGATTCAAAAAATAATATATAAACAGGAGTGTCAGAAGGAAAAAAAGAAAAACAAAAGAAAAAAGAACAGGAGTGCTACAGGTTCTATTCACTCAGAGCTGGCTTCTGTAGAAGTAATTCAGCAAGGAAATAGATAGAAATTGAGAAGGGTATTAACAACTAAGGATAGAATTAGTTTAGTATAAGGAAGGATATGACAAGGGACAAGCAGCATGTGGAGAATTCATAAGCAAAATATAAACATAAAGATGATATAAGGCTGTCATGGAAGTTGTATGTTGGCTTTGTTATGGCAGTTATGAAGTGGGAGGTACAGAGATTAGACAAACACACAGCAAAAAAAAATGGTTTTTAACAAGAAATTTTAATTTTAGCATATATTATGTTAAAAAGACCTGCACTTGCCAAAAACTTAATGAATGTCTTGAGCATGTCTGGGATATTTGTTTGTACCATTCCAAAAGCCAACAAGAAGTGAGGCCGTATCACAAACAGTAATGGCTAATGAACCAGATTTAATTAACAACCAAAAGGGTCTATGACAATTTATCTACTTTAGTGAGAGGTAGAACAAATATATACTCCCTCCAGAGGCAACAGATGAGTTGCCTGAAAAAGATCAGTCGGGGTACCTAAAAGAAGGTAAGGGGATACAAAACTGTGATAAACAATGAGAACAGCATGCAAAACGTATCATTGATCATGGCAACTGAGGGAGATCAAAAGAATAGGAAAGGGAATCAGAACAGACACTAAGAGCTTAAGAAGTTTTTTTTACAAATGATACAAAACTAATTGATGCTTGATATTTTGCTCCTTTAACTGGGTCTAACTCATTCTACTGAGTCATGTTTGAACTTATCCAGTGCTTTAGTCCCTTCTTAATTTAATCTTTCCTTCTCCTTTACCTTAATCTGTTACCCTTAGTTTTTGAAATTTGCTGTTTATTTGGAAGGATTTGATCCTTTCAATGAACCATTTATTTAAAAATTCTTCACTTGCCTGAAAACAAAATGTCCTAGTTTTCTTTTCCAAATTATAATGTATAATTACTTGCACCAGAGATTGTCAATAAAACTGCTTAAAATAACACAGATCATCAATATTTCATAAGTAGAATAAAGCAGTGGATTGCCAGCACAAAATATCAAGTTGTTAACTGTTGCATCTACACATTGGTTTTCAGTCTTGGCTTGCTTTAGACTTCCCAGGCATGTTGCCTTTTATCTGAATTCATTATCAAACTAAACTTTGGGTTTAAAAATCAAATAGCTACCTTGAGCAACTGAAATTATTGTTTAGCCTTTATTAAACCAGACAACACAGACTTTCTGTGGTTACCAGGTTTTAAATAGGATGACGTTTCTGTAGATTATTTCACCCAGAAGAGAGAAATTGTTGCCCTGATAGTCAAAATTAAGACTTCAACCTTAAGCTTTAAGTATTGTAAGTACTTTACTTCTTCTGATGGGCTTGTTGCCAAAGGAGACTCATATTTGTTCCATAGGAATGTATGCAGTATTTAATCTTTTTATTGTTTTCATCTAAAAAGCCATTGGTAATTTGTTTTAACAATCAATACAATGGTGAGCTTTGTTGCTTAATTAAAGGCTGCCTCTGTGGTTTTTAATCTGCTTCCTTTATTCTAAAGTATTGATTTTGTTTTAAAAAAAAGAAATTATCATTGATAGCAACAAAAATCAGAAATTATTCTTGGAAAAGAGAAAGGGCGAAGATGTGAATACATTGGTTGATATTTATGTTCATCAAGATGACGTTATCTGCAATTTTTCAACATTTTAATAAAGATTGTCCTCTCTGAAATCTGCAATGCATTTTCTGTTTCTTTAGAAGGATTTTTTTCACTATCTGTATAAGATGACAATTTCAATATATATTTTTGATTATTCATTCTTAAACGTGCTGTGTCTGATGCATGAATAATGGCTAAATGATTTAAATCTTTATTTCTCAGTAGCAATAGAAGTAGTATACTGGTGTGTTGGATGCTTTCTTTTTATGCCTGAAACATTTGTACTGATTTATGCTCATTCTATTCTATCAGCATTTGCAGGAAACTTGAGGACACTTGATATTTTCACAATGGTTGCAAATTTGAGTCTAACTTTTGGGTTGCATTCAGGGCAATGTTCCAAAGGTAAGGTGGTGACTCAGTGTGTAATGTTTAGCCATTGAATCAGATTGAGTCTCAATTAAACATCAGAGACTTGATCTCATGATAATGCTCTAATACAATACTGAGGAGGTTCTGAGATTACAGTGGATCTGGAGTTACACGTAGGCTAGGCCAGGTAAAGATGACTCTAGTGAACCAGATGGGTTTTTCCAACAATCAGCAACATTTGGTGATAATCAATAGACTCTTAATTTCAGTAGAAGCTGAACGCAAAAAAATCTATCTACTAATACTCTGGGGAACCTGGGTCCCCAGAGCATTACCTTGGTCTCTGGAGTAATAGGCTAATGATTTTCCCTCTTGCCACAGCTGGAAGTCCTCGCCACTGCCAGGGCATTCTGGGATTTCTGCTCCTGACATTATATTTAAAAGGCTGTTGTGCATTCAGGCTCCAGGAGTATGGATCTGCTCTGCATGATTCAGGGAATTATCCCTGACACGGCAACAAGAATAAGTTGGTGCTTCACTCTGAGGGGTGGATGGGGTGCTGTAGAGGAAGGACATCCTCTTCACTCAGGATTGACAGAAGGACAAGACACCTGACCCTGGGGAACAGGAGAATCGACGTTTCGGGCATTAGCCCTTCTCCTGAAGAAGGGCTAATGCCCGAAACGTCGATTCTCCTGTTCCCTAGATGCTGCCTGACCTGCTGCGCTTTTCCAGCAACACATTTCCATCTCTGATCTCCAGCATCTGCAGTCCTCACTTTCTCCTCAAAGACACCTGACCCTGCCAGCCTGGTCCAAAGTTGGCAGCTATGTCTATGTGATCCCTACTATCATTCCCTCTAAGCTGTGTGGCTATGTTTGTGCTCTAACATTCATTGCAAGGTAACTGACACGCCAACCCAGATCACAACAATAGTGTCCAGTTCCATTGCATCAATCTAGGAGAAAATGGCCCACAGTGATGCAGAAAAAGCCAAGATGGGTGGTGAAATATCCAACATTTAACTCCTCACCCCAATGAGGAGAGGATTCAGACAGTGACCACTTCAACAGCCAAATGACTGCACCCATGCTCACATTCCCTCAAAGGTGCATGTCCAGGCAACTGTTCCAAGATTCCTGGGAGGTTCTGCGCGTGCCAGTTGATGTGTTGAAACATTAACCTCTGGTTTTGGATGCCAATGCTGTGCATGGACCTTGAAGATCCACAAACTAAAAACAAAAATTTAGAAGGGTTTTTTCCCAGCTCCCTAATCTGATATTGGACGGTGCATGCATCAAACTGTCGACCCTCTTAACTGATTACTGCTGTAAACCATGACAAGCTGCCTGCCTGGGTTTCTCTCTGCACTTAATAGCAAGATAGAAGTACTTTTAGAGTTTAGGATCTAGCTGAGGAGGCAAAGTTGAAAATAAATGTAGGGCTGGGATAAAGTGAGCATCCAGGTAGGTGCAAAGTGAATGTGTGCCAAGAGACCATGCTCTCTGGTCCAGTTCTTGAGTAAGCCACCTATCCCTGCATGCAAAGTATCCTTGCAGCAGCATTGCAATGAAAAGTACCCAGGCACTTCAAAATGTCACATGAAAGATTTGATGTAAGTGGATTGGATGTGAGCCATGATGATGCAGTGAGGCTGCTACATGTTAATTGACATTGTCTATGAATATGGTGTGTGTGTGTAGCTTCTGGAGCATGTCCTAAGATGTTGGTGCTGGGTATCCTAGATGGAATTCTAAAGTAGCAGGCATAGAGCTGAAACCCTCAAGGTACCCACTCAGACTTTCATGTCAGGAATTCTCACCAACTTGTCTATCTGGCATTTGGGAGGATAGACCCCTGCATAATGTGGAAAGGCCTCACTCATGATGTGGAAAGGCCTCACTCAGTATCTCACCTAACTTGCCCAAGTTTCTCACCAAAGTCTATGTCTTTCAGAGACTGGGGGTTTGTGCCCACAGCTTTGGAGTAAAAACTGGGATTGTGTGGTAACTATTCGTCCCACTTCACTCACTTGTTTAAGTGGAATTCCACAGGCTAATGTGAAAAATCCACAGCAACCGGGCTAATATTTATCCCATCGCTGTTGTCTTTAGAACTGATTATCAGGTCATTATCACATTATTGTTTGTGAGATGATCCTGGTGTAAAGTTGACTGATGTTTAGATCAGAGTGGTGTTGGAAAAGCACAGCATGTCAGGCAGCATCCAAGGAGCAGGAAAACTGACATTTCAGGCAAAAGCCCTTCATCAGGAATAGGAAAGTCCCATGTCCTAGCACTCAAGCTCCCACACCAGGCCTTATCAACATATAGTTTGCCATTACACACTACCTATTGTTAGCCACTTACAGTCTCCATTTAACAAATATTCACCCTCCTAGCTAGATCATTATCCACTCCTTTGTCTGTCCAACTGTTATTCTCTCTTTGTGCTCTATCCCTACCTATCATTTACTCCTTACCCCCTCCTGCACCCTATCTTCTGCACATAAACCACCATTTTCCTAGCTACCATCAGTATGGAGGAAGACTCACTGGACCCAAAAAGTTAACTTTGATTTTTTTTCCCAGATGCTGCCAGACCTGCTGAGCTTTTCCAGCAACTGGTGCTTCTATTTCTGATTTACAGCATCTGCAGTTCTTTTGATTTTTGTTATGTCAGCACAAGTATAATAAGTATGAATATGTAACCAAGGTGGTGTCGGGTACATTGGAGGTGAGCTGGCACCGAAGAGCAGCGACTTTCATTCCAGAGGCAGTGGCATGGTAACTGGGACAGGTGCCTGGTCACCAGGCTCATGACCTATGACAGAGTATTTAATATGAAGGACTGTAAAGTTGGACACTTTCTTTATTTCTTCACTTTTCTACCTTTTATGTTCCATTTGTTCTGGTTTATTTTTCCATGTTTTAAGATGGCGTCAGAGGGTGGTGACGCTATACACTTTTTAATATTTTTATAACAAGATACATGTGACAATAAATAAATTACATTGATTCTAAGAAATATCAAAATGAGTTAAAATATTAGTTTGCAAGAAACCTCTGGAAAGTTTGCGCACACTGTACTTTCTGCTGGCCAAGTCATTTTATATATTGTAAATTAAATTTTTGTCATTGTTTTCTGTTCACCTCTTGGATAGTTCTGTGTCACTGAAAGTAGAGAACTTAAATATGATTATGGTTCTTCAGTGTACTTTTATGAAGACCTAGAAGCTGTGACCCGATTTATCAGGAGGAGTGCAGATACTCTAATATGAAAATGAAAAAAAAACCTTCATTCATGCATGGCTTTTATTATTTATTATTATCTCTGAAAAGCATAAGGAAATACAGACAGCAAGTGATTATTTTTGTAATAATTTTTCAATGAATGATGTAGAGTTTGCAGTAGGAAGACAGAATAATGTGGCTGAGAAAACACATCACTTTGTCTCCAGCATCAGGACGGTAGTAAATCAGCTGAATTTCATTTTTATTTGTAAATTCAAAATTTTCTGAGTGTATTCCTTCTAATAATTTTCCTTTTTATTTCCATGAGTTTTGGAGGGTGCATTGCGGTCATAACTTGCTGCAGTCCTACTGCAAATAACTCTGCTTTGAGAAACACATTAACATTCATCTATATCTTCTCAGATTTGTAAAGCAGAGAGATGGATCAATCCTGAGAGCGAATGTTATTTTCTTTTTACATGTCTTATACACATGCTAACTGATGTTGATCACAGCAGGTAGGAGAACACACAGCAGAGTTAAAATATGGAACCAGACTCGGCTGGTTTTTTTATTTTAGAAATTAATAACATGGAATTATATAGACCTTATATCACAGAAACAGGACCTGACACCCAATTGACACTTATGCTTCATAAGACCTTCTTCCAACTCCGCTTCACCTTACCTTTCTTTACCATGTATTGTAATCAGTATTTATTATGTTTAATATTAATTAAATAATTAGGTGGCATGGTGGCTCCATGGTTAGCAATGTTGCCTCATTGTGCCAGAGAGCCGGGTTCGATTCCAGTCTTGGGTGACTGGAGCGACTGGGCTTGTATACCCTTGAGTTTAAAAGACTGGGAGGGGATCTGATTGAGACATATAAGATTATTAAAGGATTGGACACTCTGGAGGCAGGAAACATGTTTCCGCTGATGGGTTAGTGCCGAACCAGAGGACACAGCTTAAAAATACGGGTTAGACATTTAGGACAGAGATGAGGAGAAACTTCTTCACCCAGAGAGTGGTGGCTATGTGGAATGTTCTGCCCCAGAGGGCAGTGGAGGCCCAGTCTCTGGATTCATTTAAGATAGAGTTGGATAGAGCTCTCAAGGATAGTGGAATCAAGGGTTATGGAGATAAGGCAGGAACAGGATACTGATTAAAGATGATCAGCCATGATCATATTGAATGGTGGTGCAGGCTCGAAGGGCAGAATGGCCTACTCATGCACCTATTGTCTATTGTCTGTTGACTGTCTGTCTGTGTGGAGTTTGCACATTCTCTCCCCGTGTCTGCGTGGGTTTCCTCTGGGTGCTCCGGTTTTGTCCCACAATCCAAAGATGTGCAGGTTAGGTGAATTGGCCATGCTAAATTGCCCATAGTGTTCAGGAATGTGTAGGTTAGGTGCATTAGTCAGGAGTAAACGTAGGGGAATGGGTTTCGTGGGTTACTCTTTGGAGGGTCGGTGTGAACCTGTTGGGCCGAAGGACCTGTTTCCACACTGTGGTGCTTCTATGATAACATTGTGTATTGTCTCGCATCTTTTTAAATACATCTCGGCAATTCACCTCAACTACTTGATTAATACTCCAACGGACATCTAAACATTCACTCCCTCTCCACCACATACCCTATAGCAGTATTGTGTACAATCCACAAGATGCATGGCAACACTTTGACTAACCTCTTTCGGCAGTATCTTCGACCTTGGGCCTTTACTACTGAATAGAACGAAGATAGCAGCAGCATGGCAATATCACCATGTACAAGTTCCCCTCAGGTAGTACACAACCCTGATTTGGATCTATATCAACATTCATTCATTGTCACTGGGTAAAAATCCTGAGACCCCCAGCATTGTGGGTTTACCTCTACCACATAGACTGTAGTGATTTAATAAGGCACCTAATCACCACCTTCTGAAGAACAATTCAGAATGAGTAATAAGTGCTGGCTTTACTTGTGATGCTCCCATCCATGAATGGTGAAAAAATTGTTTTTGAACTAATTAATGCAGTTTCCGAGAAAATTCCTATGTGAGCTAAACAGCTCAGTTGTTGATTGACAATAAATGTAATCAGGTAGAAACAGATGAGTCACATTGTTCATGTAAAAAGACCAGGATTCTGCTAACCAGAGGCCACTTTGGTTCCTTTATCAGCTGCAGTGCCTCCGAATCTAACCTCAAGGCTGGTTTATTGTGGGGAATTACTATCTGTCCAGGAATTTCTTGAGTCTAAATCGTGCAAAGTCCAGTCAGAAGTGTGTCAACATCACTATCTGCATCCATTTGTGAAGAATACATGCCAACCATCAATCTTCTAAGTTTTTAGGTAGCATTTTAGTCATCCTCTCAGCTATATCTTACAAAAAGAAACATCAGGTCCTTCTGGTAATAGCAGAAGTTCTCTGTATTAGTCAATCAGATTTTTCACACTAGAAGCTGCTACAACAAATTCAATCAATTTGAGGGCAATATTTGAGTAATCTGAATTAATCTAAAATTACTTGCTCTCAGTTGTAACTGAGTGAGGCCAAACCTCTGTAATTATGGCTGAAAATGTGTTGCTGGAAAAGCGCAGCAGGTCAGGCAGCATCCAAGGAGCAGGAGAATCAACGTTTCGGGCATGAGCCCTTCTTCAGGAAAGAAGAAGGGCTCATGCCCGAAAGGTCGATTCTCCTGCTCCTTGGATGCTACCTGACCTGCTGCACTTTTCCAGCAACACATTTTCAGCTCTGATCTCCAGCATCTGCAGTCCTCACTTTCTCCCTGAATGTCTCCTGGATAGACTATGTATCTTCTAGTGTCTGCTGCTCATAGCCCAGGAAGTATTATATTTTGCACTTCTCATTTTGCAAGAATACTATGGTTATAGTGTAACGACAAAATACAACAATGATAGGTTAGCTTTGGAAATGACTCTTAATTAAGACTTAATGCTAGCTTTACCTGTAGTAACTTGATTTGACTTTTCTTACATTGTGGCTCAACTGCACAAACATAAAACATTACTCATGTAAGGTAATTAAATCAAATCTTCAAACCAAGTAATACTCGACTATAATGATGTCTGGGTCAGGGCAGAAGCAGGATATGTTTGTCCAGTTACTACTCACAATTCATACATACAAAGAGTTGTTATAGTACAAAATGCAATCACTTGGAGTGTCTTCCACTCTCTCAGAGCTCTAGAACATCACAGATCAGATCCTGTGTGTGATGAACGAGGTGTGTTGTTTCATAGATGACATTGTAATTAACAATAAGAGACAGTAAAAGCATGTTCCAAGGTTGAACATTGTTTTAGACTAATTTCAAGAGCACGTCAAAGCCAAAATGCATAGTATAAATGATAAAAAGCGCAAATGTTTTTCATGGAGACAAATATCTCACCATCATCTCTGTACCTAAGAAAGCATGTGCAACGTGCCTAAATGACAACTTCCCAGTGGCTCCCACCTCCATGATCATGAAGTGCTTTGAGAAGCTGGTCATGGCCCACATCAACTCCAGTTCACAGTCTGCCTCGATCCCTTGCAATTGTCTACTGACATAACAGGTCCATGACAGATACCATATCCCTAGCTCTGCACTCATACCTGGAACATCTGGACAACAAAGACACCTACATCAGACTCCTGCTCATCAACTACACCTCCACCTTCAACACCATTATCTCCCCCAGACTGATCTCAAAAATATGAGACCGAGGTTTTAGGTCTGCCATGTAAAACTGGATTCTTAGCTTCCTGACCCACAGACCACAATCAGTGAAGATAGATAACTGCATGTCCTCCACAATAACCCTTAACAATGGAGTCCTCCAAGGATATGTTCTCAGCTCCCTATTGTATTCTCTGAACACCCATGACAGTGCTGACAAATTCCAAATGCCAGCCATCTACAAGCTCGCTGATGATACCACCACTGTGGTAGGATGGATATCAAACAATGTTGAGTCAGAATACAGAAAGGAGATTGAGGGCTTGGTGATATGGTACAATGATAACAACTCTCTCTCAACGTCAGCAAAACTAAACTGATCATTGACATCAGAAAGAAAGGAGGAGAACAAGCCTTCATCTACATCAACAGAGTGGAGGTTGAGAATGTTGAGAGCGTCAAGTTCCTAGGAGTGACGATACCTGACAACCTGACCTGGACTTCCCACGTAGATGCAATGGTCTAGAAGGCACAACAACACCTCTTCTTCCTTAGGCAGCTCAGGAAATTTGGCATTTCCATAAGGACCCTCACAAGCTTTTACAAATACACCATTGAAAGCCATACACCATATCTGGGTGCATAATGGCCTAGTACATCAACTGCTCTGCCCAGGACTGTAAGAAACTACAGAACATTGTGATGGTCTGAGCTGTCCACACAGAAGCCAACCTCCCATCTATGGATTCCATTTGCACTACTTGTTGTGGTGGAAAGGCTGCCAACATCATCAAAGACCCCTCCTACCCTGGTAATGCTCTCCTCCAATCTCTTCCATCAGGCAGAAGATGCAGACACTTGAACACATGCAGCAACAGGTTCAAGAACAGCTTCTTCCCTGCTGTTATTAGACCAATGAATGGACTCTCTGACTTCAAATAATGTTGATCTTCTTAATGTCCTTTGCGGTGCAACCAGTATGCCTTACTTTGCTGAAGATTTTCATCACCTTATGATTTGCATGTCCTTGCTACTATGATCTGCCTGTACTGTTCACAAACAAAGCTTTTCACTGTACTTGGGTATTAGTGACAATAAAATCAAATCAAATCTATAAAGCGTAACATTCCTGGGTCACCAAATAGTTGGAGAAGGTATCCATCAATAGAAGAATGAGAGGTGTTTAGCATACTTTTGTCTTTCTAAGTGCAATACATATTTAAAATGCATTCAGAAACTTTGGTGGGAAAAGTGAGGTTGGAGATATGAACATGTGAAATAGGAACAGAAGTAGACTATTTGTCCCCTTGAGCTAGCTCCACCAGTCAATAAGATCACAGCTGATTTTTTCGTGTTTTGAATTCCACATTCCCAATTACCTCCGGTAACCTTTTGATTCTGATTCCCTAACAGGATTCTATGCTTTTCTGTCTTAAAAAGGTTCAATGACTACCTTCCGAGGCAGAGTTCCAAAGTCTAGCAACCAACTGCGAGAAAAAGAATCTTCTAATTTCTGTCCTGAAAGCATGACCCCTAATTGTAAAACAGAACCCCTTAGTTATGAATTCATTCATTAGAGGAAATATTCTTTCCACTTCCACCTTGTCAAGACCATTCAAGACATTACATACTTCAATACCGTCACCCCTCACTATTCTAAACTGCAGTGGAAATGAGCTCCTGCTTATCCAACCTATCTTCATAAGACAAATTGCTCATTCCAGATTCCAATCTTTTCAATCTTCTCTATACTATTTGTGATGTATTTCCATTCTTCCTTAAATAAAGAGATTGGAACTGTACATAATATTTGAGATGTGGTCTCAACAATGTCCTTTATAACTGAACAATAACATCCTGATATTTATGTTCAATTCCTCATGTGATAAACAGTAGCATCCAATTGCCTGGCTCATCATGGGCTACACCTACATATTACATTTTGTGACTCATGCACCAGCACACCTAAATCATTCTGTATCTCAGATTTCTGTAGTTTTCACTTCCCAGTTTTCCATTTAAGTAATATTCCAGCTTGTTAATTATTCTTGCCAAAGTGAACAACTTCAAATTTTCCCATATTGTATTCAACCTGCCAGATTTTTGGCCACTCACTCAACCTCTCTATATCCATCTGAAAATTCCTTATGTCTTTTTTGGAACATACTTTCCAACTTATGTTGGTGTCACCTGCAAATGTAGTTACCATGCTTCAATTGCCTCATTTATATTATTGAAGTAAATTGTGAAGAGTTGAGGCCCCAGCACAGACCTCTGCTGGACTCCATTTGTAACATTCTGCCATTGTAGCATTCCGCCAATCAGCCAAACACCCATTTATGTAAACATTCTATTATCTGCCAACCTGATGAAGGTATACTTTGCAAGAATAGAGAAGGTGAGACTCAGTATTTGGAAAAGTGATGAGTTGAGGTGCAGCAGAGACAAGCAATGGTTCAGCCATAAAAGTGGAAACTCTTGGTGATTGTCATCCAACGCTTTTGGCCAAATATACTACCAAAGTAATGAGTTCATTGGCCAATATGGCAGCACTTCTTTTCCTAGTTCATAACAATTGTAGCATTAATCCAATTGCATTGTTGAAAGTGGAGGTGTTAGTAATGATGGCCATGTAACCATACAGTTGAAGACTTTCTAATTCTCTTTTACACTAATATTTGGATCTCCTTAAACAGTATCTTAAGCTGTAAGTCACACAAAGCAAATATAAAATACGTTTTCTTTTGCGGGATATGTTGTCTTTATCTGACCTTAAACTTTCCTGATGAAGGATTATGAGTTCTGCTTTTCTTTAAGGCCTCTGATAGCACACGCACCTGGAGATGATCAAGCCAATATAATCATTTTCTTTCCAAGGTCATGCTTTCTTCAAAGTTCTGCTGAAACCTTTGTGGAGGTCTGCTTGAAGGGGCCCTAGAGGGAGAGGAAATCTTGTATTGTTGATTGTGCAGATTTACCATCAGGAAGACAACATTGTTTGGATTCGGTGTTATGTCGGGACATAGACAAGGTTCCTCTTTGCTAGTTCTCCCTGCACATTCTTGAAGTTAAAAACTATTCATTCCAAATCTCTGTTGAATGTCTTAGAATTATTGGCAACATTGTCAGCTGTCATGGGAGAATTCAACCTTGCCTTTCTTTGTTCTTTGCCTGCTTCATCTAAAAATTGTAGCTGAGGCTTGGTTCATGAACTGTTCCTTTCTTTTCTCTAATCCTGGCAGCTGCCAAGTGGTACTAGATGGTACTCAGGTCTGACTGTCCATTTTGATTTTCACACATCCTACTACTTCTGTCACCCTCAGAGAAATACTGCAATCCCTTTTAGTTCAACTCTGCTCCTGTTTGGAACAAAGCATGTGTACACAGTGGGACTTGAATTTGCTCCTAGCTCTGCTACAAGACACTAAGCATTAGCTATCGGCCATTGTCCATAATTTGCTGTAGCAGGGCATGAAATGGCAAGTTTGCCAACAGTCTCCAATTTAAGGAATTGTCCCTTACTTTGACTGCTTGCTCCATACCCTTTAAGGGGTGCTTCTTGTTGGAAATTTCTAAATTTTGGCTGAGTTGCAGTGATTTAAACAGGGTTACAAGTGAGTGAGTCAGATAACAAAAAGAAGAATGTTATAAGTAAATTTGTACAAATTTTAATTGATTTTAAAATCTGCCCCCCTCCCCCAAATCTGTGCTAGTGCTATGGTCTCATGAATCACCCTCTCCAGCCCCTCTCATTGCCCCCCCCCCCCCAAACTGTAGCATAAATGCTGTCCCCTCCACACTTTGCATCTGATAAAGAGTCATCTAGAAACACTAGTTTGCTGTCTCTCCATGGATCCTGCCTGACCCGCTGTGATCTCCAGCATTTGTTGTGTTCAGCCCTGAATGATGTGGGTAATGACAGGTCAGTCGGGAAAATAAGAAAACATTAGGTAAAGCTACCAAGTTTTGAATGGCAAGATGAAGATTTCAGAAATGAGCAGTATGAAGCCTACTTTCTTGCATTAAAATCTCATTATCAGCTAATCTCACCTCATTTGTCTGCATGTTCCCATTCTCACATGCATCATGACAGTGACAGTTCCTGACATGATGGACAGTGTACCCGGTGACTCCAGCTCACAGCTTGCTTCTCAAAGCCTCCATCTTGGACAGCCTTTCCCAGCTTCTCTGGGTACATTCCAGCCTGCAACCCTTGTGAACAGAGGCTGAATTCTGACATGTACCAGCCTCACTGCATCATAATGAGAGCCTGATTGTTGGTCATTTTCTTGAAGAATGAGACAAAGGGAGGCATTGTGAGAAATGCAAGTGGCTGGCACAAGCTGTTATTGCTGATGCGGGTAAGGGAAAAATGGCGAGGGGACTGACTAAATAGGCAGCACAGAGGGGATGTAGGGTTAGCTGTGTGGTGGGTGAGAATGAGCGAGGGAAGTTGCTATGTGCAATGGAGAGAGGTGGCTGTGGTAGCAGCATTATAGTGAGTGTTAGATAGCAGAGAGAATGTGGTGACACTTACAGATGTGATATGAACAATGACACTGATCTTCTTGTGGTATTGCAGTGTGTTTCCCTGGAACGTGAACCCTAAGCTGACCCATGAGGCAACTTTGGACCAGGCTGGTAGAGTCTCATGAAATGGTCTCCTCTGACTGTCCTGAAGGAAGAGGATGGTCCTCTTCTGCACCACACCATCCACCACAATCTCCAGATCATTATTGACAAATATGGAACTAACTTACCTCTGTGTACCACCTCTGGGGCAATTTACAGGATTGGTCTGGACTGGCAGTCTTGTAGTGATGCAAAACTTATTTTGCTGGTCCAAGCACCAGGAAGCCTGTGAGGTTCCAGAGGTGGGATTGTCCTCGGGGGTGCTTTTGTTAACACTGTTGGGCAGGGTTTAAACTAATATGGCAGGGGGATGTGAACCAATTGAGGAGGTTAGTGGACAGTAAGGAGGTAGTAGCTAAAACCTGTAAGGAACTAGATAATGAAATCAGCATGACTAAAGGGAAGAGTAGACAGGGAGTAGATGATGAACGCTAAGGGACAGATGGTCTGAGGTGCATTTGTTTTAATGCAAGAAGTGTAGTAGGTTAGGCAGATGAACTTAGGGCTTGGATTAGTACCTGGGAGTATGATGTTATTGCTATTACTGAGACTTGGTTGAGGGAAAGACATGATTGACAACTAAATATCCCAAGATAGAGAGGGAGGTAAAACAGATGTAGGGGTTGCATCACAGGTCAGAGAGGATATCATGCTCTGCTGAAGGAGGGAACTATGGAGGACTTGAGCAATGAGGCAATATGGGCAGAGTTCAGAAACCGCACCCTTTCTATGCTGGGACTGTCCTACATGTCTCCCAACAGACAGCGTGAAATAGATGTATAAATACGTAGACAGATTATGGGCAGATGTAGGAGCAACAGGGTAGTGGTGATAGGAGATTTTAATTTTCCCAAGATTGACTGGGATTGTCTTTAGTGTTAGAGGTTTAGATGGAGCAGAATTTGTAAGGAGCATCCAAGAGAATTTTATAGAGCAGTATGTAAGGTGCCATACTGGACCTGTTGTTGGGGAATGAGCCCAGTCAGATTGTTAAGATTTCAGTCGGGGATTACTTTGGGAAGAGCAATCACAATTCCTTAAGTTTTATAATACTCATGGACAAAGACGAGAGTGGTCCTAAAGGAAGAATGCTAAAGTGGGGGAAGGCCAACTAGAGCGAAATTCGGCAAAAGCTAGGGAATTTGGATTAAGGTCAGTTGTTTGAGAGTAAATCCACATTTGATATGTGGGAGGCTTTTAAAAAGAGGTAATTAGAGTGCAGGACAGACATATCCCTGTGAAAATAAGGGATAGAAATGGCAAGATTATGGAACTATGGATAACAGGTGAAAAAAGGAAAAAGGGACCATGTATAATGTCTAGGCAACTGAAAACAGACGAAGCTTTGGAAGAAAATCAGGAAAGTAGGACCAGTCTGAAATGAGGAACTAAGAGGGCTAAAAGGGGTCATGAACTATTTCATTAGAAAGACAGAGATCTTATTGAGGTCTACAAAATCATGAGAAGTGTAGACAGGGTGGATAGCAAGTAGCTTTTTTACCCAGAGTGAGGACCTCAATTACTAGGGGTCACGAGTGCAAGGTGAGAGGTGAAAAGTTTAAGGGAGATATGCATGGAAAGTTCTTTACGCAGAGGGTGGTGGGTCCTGGGAATGCCTGCAGAGGTGGTAGGGGTGTGCACGATCATGTCATTTAAAATGTATCTAAACAGATACATGAATGGGCAGGGAGCAGAGGGCTACAAATTCTTACAAAATAGGAAACAGGTTGAGGTAGAGGATCTGGATCAGCCCAGACTTGGAGGGCCGAAGGGCCTGTTCTTGTGCTGTAATTCTCTTTGTTCTTATAGTGAGTGGAGAATAGTGCGAGCAAACTACTATATGAGCATGAAGTTAATGAAGCAAACTGCAGGGATTAGTGTGAGAAAATATACTGCACTTCATGGAGAGGAGGCCTCCATGAAACTTATCAAAATTGACATTCAGATGATTTCTGTATAAAGTTCAGCCTCATGTCACTAAGGGAAAGAATTAGATGTCCAATTTTTAGTGTAGGTAAAGACCAAAATAATTAAAAATGCAACACCTAGTAATATGCAAATAGAAACTTAATCACACTGTACCACCCATCTTTGAGAAAAGATGCAATATTGCTACTGGTAGCCTAATGTGTAGACTCATGGCGAACTTAAAAAGAGAATGTTTGAAAGTTATTACATTTATAACATATGAATAATTTGCATATTGAAAAATCTCTTTGATATTGCACATTAAATTGAATTCATTGGAGGCTAGAGAAATAATTCTCTAACAGAATCAATCTTTATTTTGTAGTCTTAGCAAAAATCTGTGCTGGGAATGTCTACCTGCTTGTATAAACTCAAATATAAGCACAGAGAAGACTGAATTAAATTTCTGTTAGGTTAGATCATTTGATTAATGCATGAACTCCCAGTACCACTTTGAGAATGTATTGTCAGTTCACCTAATTGTGAGGATTTGAAGGAGGCAGGGATATATCTGGTGAAATGCAGCAATTGGCTAGCAGCTCAAATTGAAAGGGATGAGATCCCTTAAAAATGAGCATGGAGGGAAATAATCCCCCGACAGAGGGTTAGAGAAAGTGGTGGAAGAGGAGTGAACAATGAACAATGAACAGTGAATGTGTAACTTGACTCTAACAGACTATGCACACACCTGCTGCCATTTTGACATGACAGATATTAGGTTACCTGTTTATCCCATGATGGAAAGGAGGATTGCTGATGCAAATACATAAATTGGGCTTCGATTGTGCAATTTAAGGCCTAATTTGAAATTAATAGCTGCTGCCTGTATTTCCCAGGTATCAATGATTTGGCAAAAAAAAGAACGACTGGATTTACAATGTAAGTGGTTCTTTCAACAGTCCTGTGGATTAGGAGATTTGGAGTGTTCCCCTTCCTCAAGAAGGTATTTGGGTTACCACAATATATCTGGTTTCTAAACAGCAGTTACGAGTGGTGGCTGGGAAAACATGACTCATCACTTTGGAGAGCTGAATCTTTTAAAAATAAGTGGCCAGGACTGCTCATAAATACTTTGGGTCTGGCTGTAATAGGTGATTCTGTCTTCATTGATAAGGTAAGTCTTGAACTAGCTTCAAAGAGCATCTGATCCACTTATCCCTCCAAAAGCAAATACCAGTAAAGTCCCATTTTCCAGCTCTCAAGCATCCAAGATTCTCCTTTTGAATCGCGAATGCAGTTGAATGAGATATTTGGAATCCAGCTATTGTGGACTTTACTGCTTTGGTGTAAGGGGATGGAAGGTTAGTTGGCATCCTCTAGACTCGAAACATTAGCTTTGCTTTCTCTCCATCGATGCTGCTTGACCCGCTGCGATCTCAGTGCAGGTTCCAGCATCTGCAGTAATTTGCTCCTAGGTTTAGTTGGAGCTCTTTTCTTAGTCCTTCAGGAACTGTCTTCCTCCATCAAATCTAGAAGATCTTCAGGAATTAATTCTCATCATATTGATTATGGCTGCGATATACAAATAGCGGTGCAGACCAAGATAATCTCTGTTCTTGTTTGGGTGAGTGAGGTGGTGTGGGAGATGTATGGTCCACTTGTTCCTGCCCCTGCCTTCTCACACTCCCCTTGTTTCATGTGGTGCCCTAAACACCATTGTTCATGTGGATAAATAAAACCTGAGAACATTTGAGTTGCCACCTTCAGCCATAGGCCCTGCATTCACATGCAGCCATGATCCTGTTACCAGGCCTTTCCATCTACCTTTCTGCCACCTTCTCAAAGTAAGTTACTCCCAAACCTTTTGATGGGAGACAGCCAATAAAAATAGAGTGGACAATGAAATATTGTGTTCAGCTGGGTCTTTAAGAAGGCCAAAATTGGTGATTTCAAAATGGCAAATGGGCTTCTGATTTCTGTGTCTACTTGCCTTTTGTATCACAGACTGGCACGATGGTATTAGACATCAGATTGCGGACCTCACATTATCGCACCATATTGTGCACAAGGACAATGGGGATGGGGATGAGTGTGTGTGGTGTGGAGGGTTGGATGGCCCACCCAATTTGCAGCCTCAAAGTATAGCACAAAGTGTTAAAAGTCCTGCAATACAATTAAATTTCAGGTGCAGACCATGATAAAAGTGCATGCATTAATTAAAAGTAAAGAAAACATATATGAGACAAATAAATCTATCTTCCAAAACATAATTCAAAGTAATGATATTTGCCTTTATTCTTTAACTCTTATAGATCGGGTCATTCCAAATGCTTTTGTGTATATATCCTGGGGGAAAGCATTGCGGAGTCTGATTAAATTAAATTTGTGGCATTGTTTACTGATATAACTGGCTGGCTTTTGTCTTCTACCTACAATGTGCTGTGTTGCAAATAAAGCATAGCGCCCTGTGCTCCTTATTTTGAGACCCACGCTTGACTCTTGCAAGACCCCTCATCTCCAGCAATGCCTTGTGCAATTGGAGCTCATCTCCTGCTGAGCTTTATATAAACCACGCAAGTCATCATACTCACAGGCTATTTCCCTAACTAACATTGTTGTAAAGTCCCTTGGTGATGTCGGATTTGCTTTGACATTGCATGAGTAATTGCCTGCCAGCAGTGAAACCCTATATTGGATTGTGCATTATTTTTCCCCAGTCATTTTACAGAAAGAATAAAAAGTTTTTTTTTGGATCACTGAACTATATTGCCACTTCAACAATTTTGTTTGTTGTGTCTTAATTAAAATACTAAATATGTGATTTATAGCACTCTAAATTTAAATTCATTTATATGCATATGTGCATGAGAGTACAGAAAAATCAGTGAGATCTCATTGAAGCATATAAAATTCTTAAAGGATTTGACAGGCTAGATGCCCTCATCAGGGAGTCTTGAACAAAAGGCTGGATTTTAACTTTTTGATCTGCTCACAGTGGGGAGGCAAGCAGCCTGTAGTGAACCTGAAAATTTCTGCAGCATGTTTGTCAATGTCTTTAACACAGCCACTGCATTTACATTTGATTTCTGGGTTTCCTGATGACAATATACAATCTATTTCAGCTCCGCTATTTAAAGGATCTTGTGAGGGTCAGGCTTGAAATACTGTAAAGTTCTTCAGACAGGGCCAATCTTTGCAGAACATTGCTACATTTTGTCAAGAGAATGCCAAAGTACCATCACGACTCAGAGTGCTCCAGGATTATGAGGTGGGCTGTAATTTCCACTGGGAGATTCTGTTCATTGGACATGTGACAGGAAAGCCTGCCTCAAAAAACAGAAGGATGTGACTGGAAATGGCAAAGGAGGTCAGCAACAGGAGTATGCTGGCTTGTTCAAGGATGCAGTCTCAGAAGAGATTCAATGGCCAAATCAGAGCGCAAGTATTGAGCTACATGCCACATTCATTTCTATCCTGCTGTGTATTTTACCTCAAACTTCCACAGTTTGCCTGGCCATACCTTCTCCAGCACATCATTCCTCAGGCAAAAGTGAGGATTGCAGATGCTGGAGATCGGAGTCTAGATTAAAGTGGTGCTTGAAAAGCACAGCAGGTCAGGAAGCATCCAAGGAGCAGGAAAATCAACATTTCAGGCATTTCCTCACACCAGCAGACCTTCCGTGTGTTTCCCATCCCCACCTGAACAGTTACTGCTGACACACAACCTCCGTTTTGTGCAGTGCCACGTCAATCCCTCACAATAACATTGCACAAACATTACAGGAAAAAGATAGAATGTTTGGTGTCATGGTGCAATGATATCAATCTCTCTCTCTCAATGTTGGCAAATCTAAAGAACTGATCATCAGCCTCAGGAAGCAAGGAGGAGGACACATCCCTATCTACGTCAGCAGAGCTGAGGTGGAGATGGTCGAGAACTTCATGTTCCCAGTGGTAGTGATATTGAACAATCTGTCCTGGATTTCCCAAGTTGATGCCACGGTGAAGAAGGCATAACAATGCCTCTTTTTCCTCAGGAGGCTAAGGAAATTTGATAGGTTCATAAGGGCCCAGAACAAATTTTATAGATGCACCTTGGAGAGTATTCTATCTGGATGCATCACAATCTGGTACGGCAATTGCTCTGCCTTGGACCCTAAGAAACTACAGAAAGTTGTGAACACAGCCCAGACCATCACGCAAGTCAAACTCCCATCTATTAACTCCATCTATACTTCTTGTTGCCATGGAAAGGCAGCCAACATTATCAAAGATCCCTCCCACCTTGGTCATAATCTCTTCCGTTAGACAGAAGATATTAATGCTTAAGCACATCTGCCAACAGGTTCAAGAACAGCTTCTTCTCTGCTGTTTTTAGACTGATGAATGGACCTTTCAAACTTAAAATCTAATGTTGATCTTGATTTTTGAATACATTCCGTGCAGCCAAAAGTTTGCATGCTTCACTCTATTCAATTATCTTTTGATCTGTATGTTATGATATACCTGTGCTACATGGAAAACAAAACTTTCACTGTACTTAGGTACATATGACAATAATAAATTGAATCTAAGCATTATCTTTCTATCTTGTCAACACACTAACCTTCATGCTCATCAGTCTCTTGGAGAAGAGAACATAGAACACCAGGGAGAGGCAGAGATCAGGAGCTGGCTCTCAAGTCATCTCAATTTTTACAATCATCCAGTAGGAAGTGCTGGAGAAAAACCATGTCTAAGCATGCCTGGCCATTGTTGATGAATAGATGGGCTTTTCAAAGTAAATAGTAGCATAAAATCGCAAATCCACACAGCATGCAATTCACACGATTCTTTTGTTCTGGTTCCTTTTGATGGTAATTGGCTGACAATACTCAGAAGTGAGAGACTGTCTTTTCCATTTCTTTACCTCCAGAGCATAAGTGTTTATAGGCTGATCTCAAACTGTGACCATAATGGGCTCTGGCCCACACACTAGAATGTAAGACCATAACACACACTGGCTAGATATTGCAATCAGTTTTTAGCCTGTTCTCTGGAAATATAAAACCAGCAGCACAGTGGCTCAGTGGTTAGCACTGCTGCCTCACACCACCAGGGACTCGGGTTCGCTTCCCACCTTGGGCGATTGTCTGTGTGGAGTTTGCACATTCTCCCTGTGTCTGTGTGGGTTTCCTCCCACAATTCAAAGATGTGCAGGCCAAGTGAATTGGCCATGCTAAATTGTCCCATAGTGTTAGGTGCATTAGTCAGGGGTACATGTAGGGTAGGGTAGGGGAATGGGTCTGGGTGGGTCAGTCTTAGGAGAGTCGGTGTAGACCTGTTGGGCTGAAGGGCCTGTTTCCATACTGTGGGTAATCTAATTTAAAAGAAAGGCACCTCCTGCTGAGGTTAGTCAGCCTCTCATTATGTCTTCCTTTTTAATCTTTCTGTTTGACATTTCCTTGGCTCTGTATAGGTGTAATATTCCATGGTTTCCCAGCAGAACTCTGCCAGGCAGTCACGGAATTTACCTTCACAGTCCTCTTCAAGAAAAATATGTTGGAGCTAAATGCTTAAGACATCACTCGTACTTTGAGATTTTAATCTGTGGTCACGACAGTACCCCAACAGACTGAATTAAATAAAATCTATTCTCATTCCATTACAAATGGAAAAAATGAATCGTATGTATAAAACAATGAACAACTCACATTCATTCTCTTAGCCTTGGACAATACTATCTTTTCAATCTGAGTGGATTGTAATAAGTTCTGGACTTGGCGTCTGTAGCTTATATCTAATTGACTCCTTCCCAGTTTAACTTTGCTGTGGACTGTGGAGACATTCGAAGAGAATTTTTTCCGTATCTGCTGACATGAACCAAATCTGAGAGTCTAAATTCTGTCAATTCTAAAAACCAGCAGATTTCTGACCAAACTCTCCTGGCTTGAATGTTTCACAAAGTAAACCTTTTTGCTGAATTAACTTGTTCCCTCAACTGGCTTATACTTCTTTCAGGAGAGAAAATATATTTGTTTTTGAGCTGAATTTTGGAGTCTGCTGAACAGACTATTAAATGTGCACAATTGAAGACTCAACTAAACTAAAAACAAAGCTTTACCTGTTTATGCTACCTGTCATAAATCCAAGAGTAGTTTCCATTAACACCACAGGGACATGTGGTCACTTGCTCTCTGATAAATGCTGGATTATGCTCCAAATGGATATTCTGGCCATGTTTTTGAAAGAAAGAAAACCTTTGACAGAAGTAACTAACACCCATCAGGCTCTACTTGGAAATCAGAATCCAATAGTGATATCAATATAATGTATGTTACATAAAATTATAAACCTTTGATCACCCTATTAGCAAATTAAATTAAAATTCAGTATGGATGCTCTTAAGTTATATTAATTTTCTTGAAAGCTATAATTTGACAATGTCTTCAGAGATGCTGACATGAACTTAGATGCAGACAGAATAAAATGAGAAGTCAAAAATACATATAGCATGTTACATTTACCCTGGATAACTTGTACCATGTCTGTTCTTCACATTTCAGTGATGATGATTAATCCATTTAAACAATTTGGACTGAAACCTAAACCACTGTGAAGCATGACATACATGCTGTTGATAGATCTTAGATTTGGAGTTTTGGTAAGGTGAGCCCCAGTTAAGAGCAAGCCAAAAATAAAATGCAGTAGAGAAAGAGACTAACGACAGGAAGACACAATGAGGATATGTAGCAGCAACTGAGAAATATAAAAGTATTACGGAAAAGAAAATTGAAACTGAGAAATAAAAACGACGAGCGGGAGAAAATAAAAGTTGAGAGCAAATAGTAAGTAAGATCATGTTTATAAAGAATTAGATCAACATTTTTAACAGGTCGGTTGTTTACATATGCCTCTGCGCATTGTTAGTCACATGGAGCATAACGTAGTGAACAAAAAAAAGGATTTAAAAAACATTTCTCTTTTACACATAGATTTTGTTTTTGAAACATTGACTGTAATTACATTAGTCTAACTGCCCTACAATTAGCTCTGTAACCTTAGATTTTATACCATGTCATTTGAGGAATGCATTGAGCTCACAATATTGAAATTGACTAGGATAAGCAGGAACTCTAATTTCTGTTTTAACTATGTATTAATTGCAGAGGTTACACTTAGTAAAGTAACATTCCGAATCCAAATCTCTAATATCGGTAAGATTGTATTCCCATGTTATATATAGCAACCATGATGAATTGAAACAGCACACATAATGCCATAAATTATCTGATCCATTCCTCAGTGACAGGAAACAGACTACTTGTATTTTGGCAGAGATTGCATATTCTGTAATCAAAAACGGAGCCTCAGAGTTGATGGGATAGAAGTCATTAAATAATAAAGGTCATTCTATGACAGCTGCTTAACATTAAGAAGCTAACATTAATGGTCAATTTCTAATACTTTTTGGATGTGTTAAAAACTATACATTTGAAATGAGGAAATGCTAAATCTGTTAGTATAGTCATCCTCAATCCTGAGAGTCTGCATAAGGTGGAACTGGCATATATTTGTGTTAATCCAAATACTTTGCAATGATAACAAACTTCTTCTCATGGAATAATTACTGCCGTAAATCTAAAATTGGAGTAATTTTAAATATATTATTATATCACCAAGGAAAAAAAAATCAACTATGTGACTATTTCTCTGTGTTAATAATAGATGTCACAAATGTTGCAAGAATTTATTTGAAAATGCTATAATGCAATGAGTGTCAAAACAGTGATCAGATGTAATCTTAGGGCCTCAGCGTTGAAAGGAAAACATAGTAATTTATAAGTATGCTCTTTGGTGTGGCACAGGGAGGTGGGGTTAGTGTGTTCTTCTTCATAAATACACAGGTAAATTTTTCATAGTAAAGATGTAAAAAGAAAAGAACACTAACTATTATAGAGCTTCCAATCTGGAGGAAATGGTAAAATGTCAGAAAGAGTGAATAAAAATTCAAATTGCTTGTGCAAGTTGTACAAGAATGGTTACTGCAAGGTATGATTTTCTGAGAGAAATATAGAAGAACCTTGTAGTTGATCTATCGCCTGACATGACATGCCACATCTCAGTACCCTGCATGAGGGCAGAAATAATCCAAATTAGTACTAGTTGGATAGAGTGCCTGGCACTGCTGACCCTTGAACCTGTGCCCATTTGTCAAGTGCACTACTAATGTATATGGAGGTTGCTTTGGTCATTGCTATGCTTTGCACAGAAGAATATGTAACAAAAAACATACTTTAACATAAGAATATCTTTGTAATGGTCACGGATATAAATGATGATTCTATTTGTCGACTATCTGGCTGACTTTCTACTAGCATGACAGAAAAGCAATGGAAAGTACTTGTCATGATTTTCATGACTCTGTGCTGAATTAACTTGGAATGTATCAAGTTAGCTGTGAGGTGTGGATGAATTTACAATTGTACTATTGACCCTTACAAATTATTAGCCATTGGGAGAGAGGGAAATAATGTGGTGATGCAACACACAAAGAGGTATCGACTTGAGGGAATTCTGAATGTACTCAAGATAAACAAAAAAAGGAGAAAAAGCCAGCAGAGTATTGAGTACAGGCGTTGGGAGGTCATGTTGCAGCTGTACAGGACATTGGTTAGGCCACTGTTGGAATATTGTGTGCAATTCTGGTCTCCTTCCTATCGGAAAGATGTTGTGAAACTTGAAAGGGTTCAGAAAAGATTTACAAGGATGTTTCCAGGGTTGGAGGATTTGAGCTATAGGGAGAGGTTGAATCGACAAGGCTGTTTTCCCTGGAGCGTCGGAGACTGAGGGGTGACCTTATTGAGGTTTACAAAATTATGAGGGGCATGGAAAGGATAAATAGGCAAAGTCTTTTCCCTGGGAGTCCAGAACTAGAGGGCATAGGTTTAGGGTGAGAGGGAAAAGATATAAAAGAGACCTAAGGGGCAACCTTTTCATGCAGAGGGTGGTACGTATATGGAATGAGCTGCCAGAGGAAGTGTTGGAGGCTGGTACAATTGCAACATTTAAGAGACATTTGGATGAGTATATGAATAGGAAGGGTTTGGAGGGATATGAGCCGGGAGCTGGCAGGTGGGACTAGATTGGTATGGGATATCTGGTCAGCATGGATGGGTTAGACCGAATGGTCTGTTTCCATGCTGTACATCTCTATGACTCTATGACTCTATAAGCAGCAAAAAGAACATCTTCACTGGATAACTTGCACCAAAGAATGAGGCTTAAAACGGATTGTCTCTTGGAAATGAAGACATGCAAGCACCATTTGCACTAGATGTAATGGACAGTGATTTAAGCCAGACATTTTTACCTTCACCATCCCGCTCACAACAGAATGGTGCCAGAAAAAAAAACCTAAATAAACTCACATTTGCCCACAGTCCCTTTGCATGACCTGAAAGACAGTCAATTACTTTCATATAGTGTAAGCAGCTGAGTGATATAATGCTAGAAAGTTCAGTATTTGCACAGCTCTTTCCCACCATTCCATGATGCCACCTCACAACATGTGATTGAAGGATAATGGAACAAGTATCAAAGGAGGGATGATTCATGCAAACCTGCACTTGAAAGTAGTATCGCAATGATATAAATACAGACATCTGAATGAAATTAATTGTTTATGTCAATCAATTCTTTCTTGGTCTGAATTCATTTTGCAAATGAAAAGATTGCACATAGCCAATTGTAAACTACCTCAGGGAGAGTACTGGCAAAGTTAGACCTGTAAATATTGACAAGGAGGAAGTGTTTCACGGACGAGGAGAGAAACATACGAGGCAGTGGGAGAATGTGTAATTGCGAGGGATGATTTTAGGAAGAGGTTATTAATAGCAGAGGCAATCAACAGTGTACTGAATCATTCGTTTCCCGCGATGAGTTTATCACAGGTGCATTATTAAACTGTGATAACTTAAAAGTGACATGTTACATCCAATCTCCATTTTAAAAAAAAAAGTAGTTTCCATTTATTTACCTGCTGGGTGGAATTCAAGAATAAGTTGTGAATACTTAAAAGACCTGCCTGGCACGTCTAATTGACACCTTTGTTAACTCCGTCACACATCTTTCATGTTTGGCCACCAGTACAGAAACACTTGCACAAGAGAATGTAATTAGTCCTCACTGAATGATAGATTGAATAGAAATGAACAGAAGCAATGTCAGAATCTGATCTCAAGCCTAGTTTCTTTTTTAAAAAGGCAAATGATATAGGAATATTATTCTCCTGTGAAGGTAGTGCAGATTGTTTTTTTTTTTTACACAGGACTTTATTCGCCCTGTCAATTGGGATGTGAGGCAGGTGGGTACTTCAGTAGAATCACATTGAAATGTCCTCAAGTGGAAACCCAACAACACAATATTGGATCCACATTTTGTTGATGGCATCATAGGACTTGGCCAAATATAGTTCAGCATTTCCTGGACTCTCCTGAGGTATTGCCAGATGTCACAATATTGGTGGCAATGAAAACTACAGCTGTCAAACGAGTCTGTTACTGATGTAGGCATGATGTTGCAGAATGGCTTGCAGAATAATTCTGGGTGTGCAGTCAATTCCATTGGCATTGAAAAGTACCATTATACTGAAGACCTGCATACCAAACTTGTTTTTTGGAATCCACTGAGGACATGTCCAAGATATCCCAGATAGTCACTGATCAGTGCTATTTGGACTTTACCAGTGCTTTGATTAAGACAGTCCAAGAATTATTAAACAGATCTTGTTAGGGAGTTGGCTCAATTGGCTTCAAGGGAGGCCACTGTAGATTAGCTCCAGTTCCAATGTTTAATTGATTGTTACCAATTGTCACCATTAAAGTTCACCTTGATCAACCTATTTCCTTTATTAAAAGGAAAGAGTCTTAATCCATAAACACTTGACTGGTGTGTAACTCAACGTATCCCACCAGTGCATGTCCAATTCTCTGGGAGCAATTCTTGTACTTATGTACTATGCTATTCTTGATCTGCGTATTGGAAAATAGGTTGGCAGTGTTGAATGAGCACAATGACATGGCATTGTTGTTGATATGCAGTGATATGAGTTTTGCCTCCAGCAGTGTATGATTGCCTGGTTTATGATGTTGCCCATAATGTAAGCATCAGACTTGGATAAAGTGGTATTGAAGAACCCAACAGAATGTTTATTGCAGCTCAATGTTGTTTCTAAACATTAAATTCACAGACACATTTGATTATAAAGATTAGCATTTTTATACCAGGGTATCATTCTTCAAGCAGCTGGAGTTATGATACAGCGATGATGTCATGACAGTGTCTCTTAAAGATATACTGAAATACTTAGAATTTTACAAATCTGCTAACTTACTGACTGTGCGACATTTTAAAGCATGCAGTCTTGTGTAGACTTCCCAAAGATGGAGGAATCCTTCTCTGTATATTTTGAATACTTGTCTAGAACTGGTTGTAGCAACCTGATTAACTATTTGGTCAATTCATGTTGAACATCATCAGTCATTGATTACATAGGGTGAGAAGTGGCATCACTTTTGTCTATCTTGGGAAGACCGTGCTTGGGTTTGTTAATAAAACGTATGATAAACAAAAACATTAATAGATTATCTCTTCTAATTCATTATGAAGTTAACTATTGGCTCACAGACAATGTATTGGGCTGAGCAGATGATGTAAAATTGAAAAAACTTACATGTTGAATTTCAAAATTCAATATCATCTCTGGAAAAGTCTGCGATTGGACACATTTTGAAACAGAATTCAACTTGCCTTTTGCTGCGTAAATACATAATAAGAAACCTAATTATGGTGCTGTATTATAAACTCCCAGCACAGCTAACTCATTTTAAGAATTCCGCTTTTTAAGATTTGAGCATTTTGAAATAATTATAATGTCTCTTCTTGGATATTTATTGGCATAAAACTAATAAATATGTCTGTGATGATCTAATCTGCTGTTTGAAATAATAATTATTTTCTTGATAGTTTTGCAGCACACAGTTTTCCATGATGAAATTATTTGCATGGGCAATATTCAAGTTTACATAATAATTGAATGCTATTGGTAAATTATTTATGCTATTACTTGACTTACTAACAGTAAACAGTTCATTGATGTGAATTTTCTATAACCGTTCTATTTTCTCAATGCTTTGAACAGTTCATTCAGCAGCTCTTTCTATATTACTTCAGGTGACACAGATTTTGAAAGGGATACTTGATTCTCAAATGAAAAAGTTGACGCAAAAGTAAAGCTCATTGGAGATGTTAATTTTGAACCCAAGGCACAACCCGACTAGAGAAATTTGATGCAAAGCTGCAATACAACTAGTGAGCTATGAATTTCTCATTCATGGGAAAAAATATTAAAGCAGTCAATCAAATAAAGCATATATTTGATATGCATCGCTGGAATATGCAGCAAAGTGATTCTATTCAGATTCAGGCGACAATAGAAGCTAACAAATCGAAAGAAACAGCAGCCAAGAGGAAGAAAAATATATGAGAGCAATCTAACTGTCATGTATTATCCCATTTTTCTCAAAAATTGTCAACTGGTTCCTTCATATACATTTCTGAATTTTTACAAGCTGATGATCAGTTTAATTGGCAAATATTTTAAGTACATAAAGGAAAATGAATGTAAATCCTACGAAGCATAACTTCAAACCAAGTCCAATCTATGCCCGACAATTCTCTTGGCTATTAAAACTGGTTGATGTCTGAGGCTGGGTATCTGAAAGGGCAATCTTTGAAACCATTATTATCCTCACATCCCTCTTTCCAAATTAAATTACATTAGATAGTACCACTTATGACTTTGTCACTTTCTAAACAAGTTAACAATAATAATTTATAATATTAATAATAACCTGTCTGGATCTCCTATGTTATACGGTGCACCGTATTGTGGCCCTTAATCATTGATTACCTTTGTCATCAATTACTTTTATGCAATTATCACAAACAATTGTTCCACTACAATCTCAAATGCATAATTAGTCTCACAAGCAATATTAACATTGGAAGGTGCATTTTATTATTAACTTCACCATCTTTGCCTTCAGTCATGAGTGATAATACCTTCTCTTAGATATTATCTGCTTTTATTAATACCAATTCATTTCTTACTATACCATCCATCCACTATCATTTACTTTTTTTGTAAAGTCCTGATCTCTTTTTCCATCTCCTCGATAGTCTTTTGAGATTTCTCATGATTTTTAAAAGGATTGTTCACCCTTGTTTTAACATACTGTTCTCCATCCTATGCCATTTTATTTCATTAGAGTCCATTACATCTCCAGCTTTTCCAAATCATTGGCCTGAAAAGTTAACACTGTTTCTCTCTCAATAGCTCCAAAGACTAGCTAAGTATTTCTAGCATTTTCTATTTACTTTTTAAAATTTTAGATCTTCCAGCATTTGGACCATATTTTGATTAAGCAGATACTTACCATTTGAAGTTTCACTATTCTTTTGATCTTTTCGTTACTACCTATCATTACCTCATTGGATTACATCTATTCTATCCATCATTCATAACTATTGAGTTCCTACTGTTGATTCATGGTCCTCTTTAAAAAGTAATGCCACAAATTTTCACGTAGATTAGACAAACCAAGCTAGCAAAAATATGGAATTATCACGAGATTGTTTTCTTGATTGTAAATCATGGAACTAAGTAGGGAATAAACTATTTTAGATCTTGTCTTGTCCAAACATAATTTATAATCTCATAGTAAGGAATCCTCGGGAGAAGATTGATCATAAAATGACTGAATTTCACATTGAGTTCAACAGTGGCATATGTGAGTTCTGAACTAGACTATTAAACTTAAATAAGACCAATTACATAGGTGTACGGATGAATTTGCTACACAAGGAAATTGGACAGTAGCTAAGCCACAGCGAAATTCTAAGGAGATATTTCATGATTTTCAACAAATATGCATTCTGTTGGAAAAATAAATACTTCAGGCAACATGTGATCCATCCATATCTAGCAAAGATGTTATTGATAATATTAGACTAAATAGATGATAATGTTGCAAAGGAAAGTAGTAATCTGGTGGAATGAATGTTTTTGAAACCAGCAAATTGTGACATAAAATGATAGAGAATGAGAAAATAGAATATAATGGCAAACAAACAAGAAATTAGCAAGATTGTGAGAGCTTCTACAAATACGTAAATGGGAAGAGAGCGGAGGCAGAGACAAGATAAATTATAATAGCAATTAGGGAAACAGAAGAAATAAGGCACAAATATTTTGAACCTGTTTTCATGGAAACAATATCAGGAGTAGTAGGGAACCAAAGATCACTGTAAGCAGCATGGTCAGAACGAGGTTAAAAATCACACAACACCAGCTTATAGTCCAACGGGGTTATTTGGAAGCACTAGCTTTCAAGGTGCTGAGTCTTCATCAGGTGGTTGTCTGATGAAGAGGCAGCACTTCAAAATCTAGTTTTTCCAAATAAACCTGTTGAACTATAACCTGGTGTTGTGTGATTTTTTACTTTGTCCACCGCAGTCCAATGCCAGCACCTCCAAACATGATCAGAATGAGGAAGATTTCACCTTTGTGAGACAGAAACAGAGTGAGCCACTGAGAATTTGCGTCAAAGTTGGAATTCATGACAGAAGGGGCAAATGGTGCTTTAATTGAGGTTTATTGTCCAGAGTGCGAGGTGGGTAGGAGAGGAAGTAAGGGATGGATCAAGAGATCGACCTGGACTAAGTCCAATGGTGGCATAACCTACAAATGTAGGGAAAGCAGCTGAAAATCATTAAAGTGGTTCTTGTTAAATTTTCATAGTAAATTCATACTTATTCTAAAAGGAATAAATAGTTTTTAGAATTACAAATGGCAAGTCAGAAAGTGGAGGTCATAGGTAGACAGGGCAGTGAAGAAGGCTTTTGGCAAAGTGGCTTTCAACAGTCAGTGCATTGAGTATGTAAGTTGGGAAGTTATGTTGCAGTTTTATAGGACGTTGATGAGATCTCACTTGGAGTACTGTGTTTAGTATTGGTCATCTTGCTGTAGGAAAAATGTTATTAAACTGGAAAGAGTGCAGAAGAAATTTACAGGGATGTTGCCAGGACAAACAGTCTGATTATACGGAGTGGTTGGACAAGCTAGGACCTTTTTCTTTTGAGTCATTGAAACGTACAGCATCGAAACAGACCCTTTGGTTGAACTCGTCCATGCCAACCAGATATCCTAAATCAATCTAGTCCCATTTGCCAGCACTTGACCCATATCCCTCTAAACGCTTCCTATTCACATACTCATTCAGATGACCTTTAAATGTTGAAATTGTACTAGCCTCCACCACTTCCTCTGGCAGCTCATTGGAGACTGAGAGTGGATCTTATAGAAGTGTATAAGATCATGAGAGGCATGGAGAGGGTGAATGCACTCAGTCTTTTTCCCAGGGTTGCGGAATCAAAGGCTAGAGTCCATCAGTTTAAGGTTAGAGGGGAAAGAAAAAAAAAGAACATGAGGAATAACCTTTTTACACAGAGGGTGGTACACATATGGAATGAGCTGCCAGCGGAAGTGTTTGAGCCGGGTATATTAACAACATTTAAAAGGCATTTGGACAAATACATGGATAGGAAAAGTTTAGAATGATATGGGCCAAGTGCAGGGAAGTGGGGTTAGCGTGGATGAACATTTTGGTTGACATGGACAAATTTGGGCCAAAGGACCTGTCTCTGTGCTATAGGACTTTAAGAACGAAGTGGTTTATATACCCTGCAGTACATATGAAGTCATGAACATATCATGTGTCCCAAAAAAATGTATCTGCATAAAATGTCACCCGCTACATAAGCTTAAGTTTCTGGTTTCAGCAGTTAAACAGTGGCTGGAGTCACTGTTGTGCATCCGCGAGGCAGATGACTACATGGATAGCATGTATAGGGAGGTGATCACAATGTGTAAGTTTAGAGGGAATGAGTGATTACTAGACAGCCTAAGAAAATCAGGCAGGTAGTGCAGAAGTTACCGGAGACTATCCTGCTTGCTAGTCGGTATTCCATTTTGGAAATTATAGAGGACGAAAGTTCTTGGGGAACTGGAGTCAGAACCAAGCTCATGCCCTCATGTCGATTTCGTCTTTATAGGGGAGAAGGAAGAAGAACGGAACAGTGATAATTAAGCAGGGTTCCTTTGTCAGGGGATCAGACAGGCATTTCTGTAACATGAAAAATGACTCCAAGGTGGTGTGTTCTTTCTCTGTGCCAGGGTCAAGGAGGGGCTGCAGGATATCCTTCTGGGAAAACTCCTTCATTACAGGAGTCATGATCTATATTGATAACAATGACATAGGTAGGAAAAGGGGCTGAGGCCCTGAAAGCAGATTTCTAGTAGTTAGAAAGGAAATTAAAAAGCAGGACCTCAAGAGCAATAATCTCAGTGCCATGTGTTACAGCATAAGCACAGAGGAATTGAGACCTGTTCTGGAGCAGTTGTGACCTGTCCAAGTCGGACAGGCTACACCTTAATATGACTGGACTGATGTCCCTGCAGGAAGATTTGCTAGAACCCATTGGGCTGGGTTTAAACTAACTTGTCAGGGAATGGGAACTGAAAAAGTAACCCAGCTCCAAAGGAAATAAAGTTGTTAACAGGAAGTGAAAAATATGCTTGGGCTATGAGAAGACAGTGGAGTCAAAACCAAGCAATAAGCATGCTTCAAAAGTGATGTTAAAAGACAAAGTTAAGGCACTCTATCTGAATGCATGCAGCATTCACAAAAAGGTAGACAGAGAATCTAAAGGCACAAATCGAGCCGCTTGGCTATGATCTAATTGTCATCTTGGAAACCTGGCTACATGATGACTAAGACTGGGAACTGAGTACTCGAGGACATTCAGTATTTAGGAATGATTGACAAGATGGAAAAGGAGATGGAGTTGTGCTGTTAATAAAAAAAGGGATTAGGACACAAGTGAGAGATGATTTCAGATTGGAAGAACAATTTATAAAGTCTGTCTCGAGGTATGATTTATGGTGGAACAATGGCATTTGGAGCTACACCATTTAAAAAACATAAAAAACTAGTATAAAGTATATTGTTACCCATTATATCAAAGTGCCCTCATTTTTAATTCTTCCTCTCCCTCCACTATATCTTAATGTAGTGCCTAGTTCCATAATTGAAGTGGAGAGGACCCATTGGTCCTGAATGTTTGGTTGGGTAACTCCTGGGGACACTTGTCTGGATGTGCCAGACAGGCCAAGGGTGCTTTTCCTATAACACATTTTCAGCTCTGATCTCCAGCATCTGCAGTCCTCACTTTCTCCTCCTTTTTACCAGATACAAGTTGACCCTCCCTTGGCAGTAAAATTAGAATTAGAACTAGAATTAGCTTTATTGTCGTGGACTTGAATGAATGCAATGAAAAATTTGCAATGTCGTCGCTTATGGTGCCAGGAACAGATATTTAGGTATTTGTTACAAAATTGAAAGAATATTAAATAAAAGTTAAGCATAAGAAGAAAAAGGAAAACAAATTATTTGAATTGCAGTCATTTTCACCCCAGTCCATGCCAGCACCTAGCCTCCAGACCACAATAGGCCAAGTTTCCAGACCATGCCGGGCTTCAGGCCCAGTCTGCAAGGGTCTTGCATCCCCAGTTCTGGTCCCCGGTTGGCCTCCCCTCCCCAGCTCTGGCTCCCCGTTGGGACTCGCCTCCCCTGCTCTGGCTCCCTGTTGAGACTCGCCTCCCCTGCTCTGGCTCCCCGTTGGGACTTGCCTCCCCTGCTCTGGCTCCCCGTTGGGACTTGCCTCCCCTGCTCTGGCTCCCCGTTGGGACTCACCTCCCCTGCTCTGGCCCCCGGTTGGGACTCCCCTCCCCAGCTGGGACTCCCCTCTCCAGCTCTGGCTCCCGGTTGGGATTCACTTCCCCGGCTCTGGCTCCCGCTTGGGATTCACCTCCCCTGCTCTGGCCCGTGGTTGAGATTCACCTCCTCAGTTATGGCCCCCCCAGCTGGGACTCGATCTCCATCTCTGGCCCTGGTTGGGACTTGCTTCCCCCACCAGCATGGTCTGGGCCTCAAGTCCAGGAGTTGCCTCTTCGTTTCCCCTCCGAGTGAGTTCAGAGTTAGAAGTTTGAAAAGAAAAGAGAAAAAGAGAAATGATTGGTTGAGCAGAGGCGCCCAGGCTGGAGCATCTGACTGTGCTGATATCTTGGACTTTTATCTCACCAGGGAGCCACAGAAGATACTGGTGGGGTCTTTCAATCAGTCACAATTGCATCAAACTTGTTACCAATGCCAATTGTGCCAGTTCTCGGCACTCCATCTCATTTCCCAAGCTGAGTGCTGCAGTCTGGGCCATAGCATTTAGCAATATACAGAACAATCTCAATCAGCCGAAAAATCCGAGCGGAGTGTATTTTGCTCGGATAACTGATTGTTCCGATAACTGATCTGATCATAAACAAAGTAAGCCAAACTGAACATAATTACATTTTTAAAAATGTTTACAGAGTTTTCATTTCATTTAATTGATATAATATGTACAAACATTGGGTATTGCTTAAACATTCGTGATATTTTACAAATAAAATCACTTTTTGGCCAGAGAATGACTGAAGTCTGTAAAATGTTTCACTGACATTTATCCAGGACCTCGACAGCGGCTGACATCCTTCTTTTTGGTGACGTCCCATCATCCAGACTAATCGAGTGTTGTCCCTCCCTCCTCTGTGACCGCCGAGCCCTGAGAGAAAAAGAGAGGCGTAAAATATAGGGGGAGCGCTAGAAAGAGGGAAGATTTTGTCACTGACTTCAGTTTCCGTTCTCTCATCAATTCTTTTTAAGGGGTAATGTTTTCGTCGTGTTTTCTCCCGTGAGGTTTTCCTCCTGTTTATTTTCACGTGTGCTAACTCTCTACGAATTGCTGTCCCCATCATCGACAAAAAGTTACATTAAGTTTTCTTGTCAGCTGAAAGATATTAAAGTACTTTGTTTTGGAAAAAAAAGAGTCGTCATGGGATAACGGGATGCAACGCAATGGAGACGAAAAGTGCGAGCGCATTTTTTGACTTAACTCTCCGGAGAATGAGCTGAGGAAAAAAAAATGCTGGGTTTGCAAAATGTAGTGAGTCAGTGTTGAGAGGGAATCTTGCTGTAAGAACGCACAGCTCAGACTTACGCACATGTTGTTCTTGTGTGTTCACAGTCACAAACTTCTGTCCTCAGAGAGAATAAGCGTTGGAGAGCCTTTTTATAAAAAGTGTAAAATTTAACTCTTATGTCACGTCTTGAGTATATATTTGAAGTTAATTATTTATTAAAGCATACTTGCATCTGTATTTTTGTACAAGTTTACAAAATGATGCATTAAATAGATGGGGAATAAAATGTTCCTATTTTAATTGAAATGCATTTACAGGGATCTTGAGATCTTGTTTGGATAATCCAAAATTCGGATAATATGAGGTTGTTCTGTACCTGGCTTCCCAGATGCAAGTCAGCATCAACTGCACACATTTCGTGCTGAGAAGATCATGCCACAATGCAACAGAGTTTGTCAATGGAAAAGATTTCCATTTCGTCTATGACCTGTGGTCACCTTATACAACTTCTTAGAGACCTGCATCCAGTACCCTGGTTGAAACTTTATTGCTGGAACAGCACAGCAGGTCAGGCAGCATCCAGGGAACAGGAGATTCGACGTTTCGGGCACAGGCCCTTCTTCAGGAATGAGCAGAGAGTGTTCAGCAGGAGAAGATAAAAGGTAGGGAGGAGGGACTTGGAGGAGGGGAGTTGGAAATGTGATAGGTGGAAAGAGGTCAAGGTGAGGGTGATAGGTTGGAGTAGGGTGGAAAACATCAAACCAGAGACGGCTGGCTTCAGTCTCAGTGCAGGGTGGGTGGCTTCCAATTGTCACCTTCATGTCTGTTTCTGATTTCAACACAAGAGGAGATCAACAACGTTCGTATTTACCAGAGACGAGTCATTGAGTTAGACACTGTGTGGCTTCACTATGGCTAGGAGAAAGTGAGGTCTGCAGATGCTGGAGATCAGAGCTGAAAATTTCATTTCCCCTCCTCCCACCTTGTCTCAGTCAAATCCATCGAACTCAGCACCGCCTTCCTAACCTGCAATCTTCTTCCCGACCTCTCCGCCCCCACCCCAGTCTGGCCTATCACCCTCACCTTGACCTCTTTCCACCTATCACATTTCCGACGCCCCTCCCCCAAGTCCCTCCTCCCTACCTTTTATCTTAGCCTGCTGGACAAACTTTCCTCATTCCTGAAGAAGGGTTTATGCCCGAAACGTCGATTCTCCTGTTCCCTGGATGCTGCCTGACCTGCTGCGCTTTTCCAGCAACACATTCCAATCCAGTGAGGGAAGTTGGAAGATTTAAGCTGCTATCTTTTTGACGAGAGCCTACTAAGTGAAGGCCTGTCTGTCCTCTAATGTAGACATAGAAGAGCCAATGGCACTATTTTTAATAAGAGTTATAGATACATAGAAAACACAGTAAGATTTCATGCACAGAAGGTAGTCGTCTGGCACATTATGTCCATACCAGTCGATGAATACCTCGTCACACTAATCCCACTCTCCAAATTTTGATTCCTAAACCCATTGACTGTTCCACCGCATGTTTTAATGTGATTATGGTTTTTGCCTGTATTACCCTTTGAACTCGTGGGTTCCAGAACCTCACCACTGATGAGAAAGTTGTTCCAGGTGTCATAGTCAATATTTTTTCAATAATTAGTACAGCATTTCTTTTTGTGGGAGCTTGCTACATGTAAATTGCCTGCTATGTGTCAACACTGACTGTACTTCCAAAGTACTTTATTGGCTGTAAAGCATTTTGGATCTTTCTGTGGCCATAACAGTTACTATATAAATGCAATTTAATTTTAATAACTCAATAGTTACTCATAGAAATCTAATGTTATATCACTGGGATGCTTTTTTGCCATTATTATGGCAATAATGTTTTTTTCAAATTTAAAAAAAAGTTATGATATTTCAGCTACTTTAATCCCATGTGTATCACTGATGATTTGTATTTACTCTGTGGAAATTTTAATTGAGTAGAAGATTTTACTGCATTTTACTTTCTGATTTGCTGTTTGAGAATACTTCAGTGTAATTGGCTGCCAACTCCCTGCGGTGATATCACTGTTACTGTATGCCTAGTGTTTGTCTTGATCTTGCACATATCAAGAAAGGGAAACTTCATGCCTCAGAGATCACTAGATAGCAGAAAATCCCTTTAATACTTCAAAGTACTCTTTTGGTATGATCCTAGATATTGAATATTGTTAGATATTATTACTGGAGCGAATCATAGATTTACATTTAAATAGTTCCCATTTCTGTCTTTGTTCACTCCTTTCCTCAGCAATATTTTGTGTTTGATTTTGTCTACTTTCTGTGGTTTTATTTACCCTAATGAAGAAGAGCATATCTTCTCAACATCACAACTATTGATCTCACCCTGCTTGGCTGTTGTATGGAACCCCCTACGTGTTAACCCCTTAAAGCCAAATACATAACAATATTGTCAAATTTGATGGAATTTTAATGCATTTACTTTAGGGGAAATTTGGCATGTTAATATGCTGCAGTTTTTCTTATCTGCGATGTTTTGTGTTATGTTGCTGAAAATATTACTGATGAAATACTTAGCAGTTGTAGTAAAATCATGCGTATACTTAGGATGAAGAAGATTATGAGTACCACATATGCTTGGTCCAGTTCTTGTTGGATTCATTTGGATATCAAAGTTGAAACTTTATTGCTGGAACAGCACAGCAGGTCAGGCAGCATCCAGGGAACAGGAGATTCGACGTTTCGGGCACAGGCCCTTCTTCAGGAATGAGCAGAGAGTGTTCAGCAGGAGAAGATAAAAGGTAGGGAGGAGGGACTTGGAGGAGGGGAGTTGGAAGTGGAGGAGATGCGGTGGAGGGCACCGTCGACCACGTCGCCTTCCTGACCTGCAGTCTTCTTGTTGACCTCTCCGCCTCCATCCTACTCCTTTCTATCACCCTCACCTTGACCTCTTTCCACCTATCACATTTCCAACTCCCCTCCTCCAAGTCCCTCCTCCCTACCTTTTATCTTCTCCTGCTGAACACTCTCTGCTCATTCCTGAAGAAGGGCCTGTGCCCGAAACGTCGAATCTCCTGTTCCCTGGATGCTGCCTGACCTGCTGTGCTGTTCCAGCAATAAAGTTTCAACTTTGATCTCCAGCATCTGCAGACCTCACTTTCTCCTCCAGTACCCTGGAAACTGCTGTGACTCCTGTACCCTTGAGAACTCTCTTGTTCCTGCTGCAGTAGAAGGGTAATTAAAGGATGACAAGGACTACCAACTGTGACCATTGTTGATGATTCCATTATGTAACCCCCTGTGTAGCAGACCATATATTCAATGTAGCTTATTCTTCAACCAAGGCCATGGTGAAACAGTTGATAGGCCTACTTAAATTGCTTGGGCAGGTCTGCTGAGGCATCAGAGTGTGGAACATAACCCTAACATGCTTTACTTTGCATAACTGGAGCAGGCCTGAGGGGATGTGATGGATGCTGAGGAGCTGGAAGAGTGCACTCTTTCAAGGTGGAGATGAGAACCTTTATTGGGAGGACCATGACCTTGTGTGTGACACAGCGAGTGGATGCTCAACATAACAGCAGTTTGATTGTAATATAAGATAAAGGCAGCATCTGTGTGTTCAATTTCTGTTTCCTTTTGATTACTGTAACTAAAGGTTAATGTTGTGTATGAATTTTGGTATAGCCAGATAAATTCAAGGTTTCTGTAAAGGTTTGTAGCTTGGGTGTTATTTGTCTTGGTTGTGGGCATGTTTGCTGAACTGGGAAGTTGATTTGCAGATGTTTCGTCCCCTGGCTAGGTGACATCTTCAGTGCTTTGGAGCCTCCTGTAAAGCGCTGCTGTACTGTGTCTTCTGGAATTTATTTTGTACCGTTTCTACTGCTTTCGGTTGTCAGTTCCGGTCATTCATTTAGTAGCTGGCATATTGGGTTCAGGTCAACATGGTTGTTGATAGAGTCCATGGCTGAGTACCATGAAAGTAGTTTCTCTGCTTTTCTGAATATATTCGGTCTTGTCCATGATAACCAGCATTCTGCCCTTGGCCGCAGGTACTATGATTATGTTCTTGTCATTTTTTAGTGCTACAAGTTCACAAGATGCCATGCAAAGACCGCATGAAACACTGTGCAGGGCAACAGGCAGACAACTAGCAATCCTCATCCACGAATACCACCTAGCCACCAAATGCCACGACTAGCTGTCCCTAGTAAGCATACACACAGATTACAGGGACCACAAATTAAATTGGGACAACACAACAATGATAGGACAAGCTAAACAGAGGAAAGCCAGAGAATTTCTAGAAGAATGGCACTCATCCACGGGCTCTATCAACAAACACATTGACCTGGACCCAATATACCAGCCATTACAATGAACAACTGGAACTGGCAACTGCAAGCAGCAGAAACAGGACCAAATAAATCCCAGAAGACACAGTACAGCAGCACTTCACAGGAGGCTCCAAAGCACTGAAGATGTCACCGAAACAGGGAACGAAACATCTGCAAATCAACTTCCCAGCTCAGCGAACATATCCACACCTACAGCAGCCATATACATGCTAATAGGCATATGTGAAATGAGCTATGCCATAGTGGTATCAAATCACATTAACATCAAAGAACTGTGGGTGCTAGAAATCTGAAACAAAACCAGAAATTGGTGGAGAAACTCACCGTATCTTGCAGCAGTTAAAGAGAGAGAAACAGAGTTAAAATTCTAAATCCTGTGCACCTGCTTCAGAACTAATAGCATCTTGGACAAAGTGACTGTTATATTAATGACGTGGTGTGTGGAGCTTTGGGAAAGTGAGTAGATAGGTGGAGATGGAGCCCTGACAGCTGCCAGAGGAAGTGGTGGAGGCAGGTACAATTACATCTGCATGGGTAGAAAAATAGGAAGAGTTTAGAGGGATACAGGCCAAAGGCTGGCAAATGGGACAAGGTCAGATTGGGATATCTGGTCAGCATGGATGTGTTGGACCTGAGAGTCTGTTTCCATGCTGTGTGACCCCCTATCACTCTATAACTAGAGTCTGGGTCGGTAGGTCTCTAAATAAGATGTTCTATCTTTTCGCCCTCTGTATATAATTATGTCCAATAAAGCCTGTGGTTATTCACTCACAAGTGTATAGGTCTCATATCATGACATGGTTCGAAAAATGACTAAATCTACATAATTGGACACGGATGGTAAGAGACCATAAGAATATAAGACCTAGGAGCAGAAATTAGGCCATTCGGTCCATCAAATCTGCTCTTCCATTCAATCATGGCTGATAAGTTTCTCAACCCAATCCTCCCATTTTCTCCCCATAACCCTTGATCCCCTTTACATTCAATAACTTATCTATCTCTCTTAAATATACTGAATAATCTGGCCTCCACAGACATCTGTGGCAGTGAATTCCATAGATTCACCACACTCTGGCTGAAGTAGTTTCTCTTCTCTGTTCTGAAAGGTCTTCCCTTTAAGGCTGTGAGCTTGGATCCTAGTCTCTCCTACCATTGGAAACATCTTCCCAATATCCACTGTGTCCAAGCCATTTAGTATTCTGTAAGTTTCAGTTAGATTCCGCTTGTCCTTCTAAACTCCATTGAGTACAGACTCAGAGTCCTCAAGCGTTCCTCATATGTTAAGTTGTTCATTCCTGGGACCATTTTCGTGAATTTCCTCTGAACGGGCCAGTACATCCTTCTTGAGATATGGGGCTCAAAACTGTACACAGTATTCCAAATATGGCCTGACCATAGCCTTATGGAGCCTCAGAAGTACATCCCTGCATTATATTCAAATCCTCTTAAAATAAATGCCATTGTTGCATTTGCCTTCCTAACTATTGACTCAGCCTGCAAGTTTACCTTGAGAGAATCCTGGACTCAAACTCTCAAGTCTCTTTGCACTTCAGACTTCTGAATTTTCTCCCCATTTAGAAAATAGTCAACGCCTCTATTCTTCCGACCAAGATGCAGACCTCAACACTTTCCCACTTGTATTCCACCTGCCATTTCTTTCCCCACTCTCCTAACCTGTCCAAATCCTTCTGCAGCCTCCCTGCTACCTCAATGTTACCTGTCCCTCTGCATATCTGTGTCTCATATGCAAACTTACCTCGAATGCCCTTAATTACTTCATTTAGATCATTAATGTATAAAGTGATAAGTGTGGTGCCAACACTGAGACTTGTGGAACACCACTTGTCACCAGCTGCCATAGCTTCTATCCATGCTAGCACCTTACCTCTAACACCATGGGCCCTTACCTTACTCACTAGCTTCCTGTGTGGCACCTTGTCAAAGGCCTTCTTGAAGTCTAGGTAGATAACATCCATTGACTCTCCTTGGTCTAATCTGCTTGATACCTCCTCAAAGAATTCTAGCAGATTTGTCAGGCATGACCTACCCTTGATAAAAACCATGCTGACTCTGCCCTATTTTAACATACACTTCCAAGTATTCAGAGATCTCAGCCTTCATGATGGATTCCAGGATCTTATCCACAACCAGGTTTAGGCTAATTCCGCCTTCTGCCTTACTCCCTTTTTAAACAGGGGTGTCACATTAGCAATTTTCCAGTCCCCTGGTACCCTCATTGATTCTACTGTTTCCTGAAAGATTACAACTAATGCCTCCACTATCTCTTCAACTATCTCCCTTAGAACTCTGGGTTGTGGTCCATCTGGTCCAGGTGACTTATCCACCTTCAGGCTATTCAGTTTTCTTAGCAGTTCTCATTGGCAATGGCCATCATATTCTGCTCAGCACCCTCACTATCTTGAATATTTGGGATATTACTCATGTCTTCCATTGTGAAAACTGACACAAAGTAATTATTCAGTTCCGCAGCCATTTCCTTGTTCCCCACTACTACCTCTCCTGCATCATTTTCCAGCGGCCCAATGTCCACTTTTGCCTCTCCTCTGCCCTTTATATATCTAAAGAAACTCTTACAGTCTTCCTTTATATTACTCGCTAACTTACCCTCATATTTAATCTTCTCCCTCCTTATTTCATTTTTTTGATGCCCTCTGTTGGTCTTTGTGAGCTTTCCAATCCTCTGGTTTCCCACTGTTCTTTGCTTTGTCTTTTGGTTTTATACTATCCCTGATTTCCCAAGTCAGCCATGATTACTTCATCGTCCCTGTGCTGAGCTTCCTTTTCCTTGGTGATGAATCGCTGCTGCATCTCTTAAATTACTCCCAGAAACTCATGCCATTGCTGTTCCACCATCTTTCCTGCTGGACCCCTGTCCCAGTCAATTCTACCCAGCTCCTCCCTCATGCCTCTCTAGTTAGCTTTATTCAGCTGAAATACCATTACCTCAGATTCTGTCTTCTCTCTTTCAAATTGCAGAGTAAATTCGATCATGTTATGATCACTGTTTCCTAAGTGTTTTTTCACCTTAAGCTCCCTTATCAAGTCTGCCTCATTACACAACACTAAATCACTAAATTAAAGAAACCAAAGGGAAGACAGTGATGGTAAAGCCTGTCTCCAGCCCAGCAAAAACTCAGAGGTGGATAAGTATTTGAATTGAAGCTCTGTCCTGAACTGACCTGGTGACTGACATCAAGGTGTATTGGGCAGTGAGCCCTGGAATGGGAAATCTGCACAGAAGCTGAGGGAGTTATAGGAGGAGGCTATTGAATAGTACCCACCAGCAACGGGTAGGAAACAAATGGCCATAATAAATATAGTATTATAGAAACAACAGTACTTACAGAGATAAAGAAGAAACCACCACTCAGAAAATACACTGATGGCAATCATGCCAAGAATCAGGGTGTAGCCCAACCCATTAAGTAACTCCACAGGTGGAAACCCACTCTGATCTGTTTTATACAGCATCCATGATTGCAGAGAAAGATTCAAAATATCTGTAAGCCAGTGAAAAGACCACAGAATCTGAGATGTTCAGACTTATGGAGTTAGCAAGAGATCTTCAATCCTACTTAAACTTTGACACAGCCTGACACCAAGATGAATTTGATACAATTTAAGAAAATCTTGCAATCTCAAAAACAGCCCACCTAGAATTAGTTCAATAATGGCAAACAACTGGTGAAAAGGAGATTCAAATTCAGATTGGATCATGGCAATATTGAACATTCACATCATTAACTATTACAATAATCAGCCAAAGTCTACAAGTTACATCACAATGGGGTCTTGTGGTGCACTAATGGTGGCACTATGTTTGAGCTAGGTAGTCTAGACTCAAGTCTGACCTGCCACAGAGGTTGTCCTAACGCATCTAAATAGATTGATCAAAAATAATTTCTCAGTCTAATCTGCAAACTATTGAGACACTCAAGGGACCTTTCAGTAACTAACTACTGAACTTCTACAACTGAGGAAGCATCAAATAGTGGTTGACCATGTTAAATGTAAGGGTTGGAGAAGTCAACTTATCAAAAGGAACAGTGAGTTCAACTGTTAGCAGTCACAGTACTGTCGATCCCCAAATTTAGAAAAGGAACAGTTTCTTAATGCACTCAATTGTAGCAAATAAAGATTTCAAGACTGACACTTCGACAGCAGCTGCAAGCTGGAAGAAGGTCAAATGAACCATAAATTTTCAGACTGCAAACTAATGCAATAGGCAGCATTGTTAATAATCCACAGGGAAGTCTTAAGGTAAAAGAGCCAGGAGCTCATAACTCAGAAAGAAAAGCTTAGAACAATTTTCCAGAACCCCTGCACAGAAACAGAGTTTTTAAAAAATTGAACATTGAAAGAAGTACCCTGATAGGAGGAAATGTTCCTCTTTTACTGAAATATTCAGAGTTTGTAGATCACTACAATTTATTGTCTGAGGAAAACATTCTTTTCCAATCCATGTGTGATGATCTTACCTCCAAAAATGAAACTCTCGAGTGAGAGAACTATGATCTTTGTTTACGTTTTCAAAAGACAATCCGGGAAAAGCAAATTTTTATTATTGAAAGTGATCGAGACTGGTTATGAAATTTTAAAGAAGAAACTAGAAAAGCAAAAAGATGTGGTGGAAGATGCAGAATGTAAGCTCTCAAAACTTTACAGTCCAAACTCAGAAGGTTAACAGGTCGAGAATGTGTTGCTGTAAAAGCACAGCAGGTCAGGCAGCATCCAAGTAGCAGGAGAATCGATGTTTCGGGCATAAGTCCTTTATCAGGAATGAGGCCTGTGGGTCAGGGCTGAGAGATAAATGGGAGGGGATGGGGTTCAGGGGAAGGTAGCCTGGAAAGTGATAGGTGGATGAAAGTGAGAGAGGAGGTGATAGGTCAGAGGGGGGAGGAGGGAGTGATGGACAGGTCCGGAGAGTGGTGCCGAGTTGGAGGCTTGGGATTGGGATAATGTGGGGGGAGGAGAATGAGGAAGCTGTTGAAATCCACATTTATCCCGTGTGGCTACAGTGTCCCAAGGCGGAATATGAGGTGTTCTTCCTCCAGGCGTCGGGTGGTAACAGTTTGGCAGTGGAGGAGGGCCAGGACCTGCATGTCTGTGACTGAGTGGGAGGGGGAGTTCAAGTGTTCAGCCATGGAGTGGTGGGATTGGTGGGTGCAGGTGTCCCAGAGATGTTCTCTGAAGTGATCCGCAAGAAGGCATCCTGTCTCCCTGATGTAGAGGAGACCACACCGGGTGCAATTGATGCAGTAGATGACATTGGTAGAGGTACAAGTAAATTTCTGATGAATGTGGAAGGATCTCTTGGGGCCTTGGACAGAGATAAGGGGAGTGGTGTCGGCACAGTGGCGGGGAAAGCTACCAGGAGTGGGGTGTGGTGGTTGGGGGAGGGGCATGGATCTGACAAGGGAGTCGCGGAGGAAATTGTCTTTTTGGAACACTGATAGGGGCAGGGAGGGAAATACATCTTTGGTAGTGGGGTCAATTTGGAGGTGGCAGAAGTGGTGGAGGATGATGCGGATGATGCGATGTGGGGTGGAAGGTGAGGACAAGAGGTTTCTGTCCTTGTTGCATTGGGAGGGGCGGGGTTCAAGGGCCGTGGTGTGTGAAGTAGAGGAGATGCACTAGAAGGCACCATCAACCACGTTGGAAGGAAAGTTGCAATCGTGGAAAAAGGAGGCCATCTGACCTGATATATTTTTCCAGCAACACATTCTTGACTCTGATCTCCAGCATCTGCAGTCCTCACTTTCTCCTCTCAGAAGGTTAACAGGGAGGTGACAGACTCAGCATTTGTTTTCTGTCCCCAGTTGCTCCTGAAAAGGTGGAGGTGAGATGCCTTCTTGAATAACAGTAGTCCATATGGCTGTAGGTCAGCCTGCAGTGCTTTAATGGAGGAATTCCTGGAGTTTCACCCAGCAATAGTAAAAGAATGATGATTATATTTCCAAGTCAAGGTGGTGAGTGGCTTGGAGGTGAAATTGCAGGAGCTGGTCTTCCGATGAATCTGCTGTGCTTGTTCTTTTCAATAGAAGTAGTCATAGGATGGAAGATGCTGTCTAAGGGTCTTTGGCAAATTTCTGCAGGACACACTGCTGCTACTTATCATTGATGGTGGATGGAATGGATGCTTGTGGATCTGGTGCCAGTCAAGCGGGCTGCTGTTTCCTGGATGGTGTCAAGCTTTTCTTAGTGTCATTGGAGTTGTCTTCATCCAGGCAATTGGGGAGTATTCCATCACACTCCTGAGTTGTGCCTTGTGGATGGTGGAGGCTTTGGGGTGTCTGGAGGTGAGTTACTCGCTGCAGTATTCATAGCCTCTGGCTTACTTTTATAGCCACTATATTTATATGGCGAGTTCAGTTGAGTTTCTGGTCAATGGTAACACCCAGGATGCTAATAGTGAGTGATTCATTTTTAGTAACATAATTGAAAATGAAGGAATGCTCTTATTGAAGGTTGTCTCTTATTGAAGGTTACATTTCCTGACATTTGTGTGGTACGAATGTTACTTGTCACTTGTCAACCAAAGGCTAGATGTCGTCTAGATCTTGTTACACTCGAACATGGACTGTTTCAGTATCTGAGGAGTCACAAAAGTGCTGAACATTGTGCAATTATCAGTGAATATACTCATGTCTGACTTTATAATGGAGGGATAGTCATTGATGAAGCAGCTGAAGATAGTTGGGTTTAGGACACTACCCCGAGGAACTCCTGCATTTGAGAGCAGACCTCCAAATTCTCCAATCATCCATCCATGTACCAAGTATGACTACAAACTGTGGAGAGTTTGTCCCTGATACTCACTGACTGCAGTTGTGCTCAGGGTCCTTGATGACACACACTGTCAAATACAGCTTTGATGTCAAGAGCTGTCACTCTTACCTCACCTCTGGAATTCCGCTCTTTTGTCCATGTAACTACTGAGGCTTTAATGAGGTTACGAGTTGAGTGGCCCTGGTGGAACCCAAACTGGGCATCACTGAGCAGGTTCTACTTGCTGGGACTGTTGATGACACCTTCTATCATGTAACTGATGATTGAGAATAGACTGATGGGGCAGAAATTAGCCAGGTTGGATATATCCTACGTACAGGACATACCTGGGCAATTTTCAGTATTATTGGGTAGATACCAGTGTTAGATTAGATTCCCTACAGTGTGGAAACAGGTCCTTTGGCCCAACTAGTCCACATCGACCCTCCGAAGAGCAACCCACCCAGACCCATTTACCCTCTGACTAATACACCTAACACTCTGGGCAATTTAGCATGGCCAATTCACCTGATTTGCACATCTTTCGACTGTGGGGGAAACCCACGCAGACACAGGGAGTATGTGTAAACTCCACACGGACCATCGCCCGAGGCTGGAATCGAACCTGGGACCCTGGTGCTGTGAGGCAGCAGTGCTACCCACTGAGCCACCGTGCCACCGTGTTATAACTGTACAGGAACAGGTTGGCTAGGGGGAGACAAGTTCTGGAACACAAGTCTTCGGTACTATTGTCAGAATATTGTTGGGTGATTTGAGATTGTGTTGATTCCCACATTGATGCTGTTCACAATTCCCTAGATCTATGGGAATCCTGACATTTCAGGAAAACTGAGGAAGCTCTTATAAATCCCATTTATAGGAAAGTGGCATTGGCCACCTCAGGTCTCCATTTGTTCATTGTAAAATCCTATTAATTTCACCAGAAGAACATTGGAAGATGCTGAAGGTGGAATAATTCTAAACCATGAGGCCCACAACTGGCAATGTACGCCCACCTGAGACACAGGGAATGCTAGCTGCCTCACATTGCAAATGACAGAAATAAACTGTCCAAAACATCTTAGGCTTCTGTGGCTATGTTGCGCTGTTTTGTGCGGAGAGTTGATTCTCTGTCAGTATGCCCTATCTGTGATTATTGGCTCAAGTGAACTGAAGTTTTGTTTTTATCCACTGTCCTTTTCATGACAGGTATCTGAGGAGGAGCCAGCTGCTGCTCCTGCTGGGGATGTTCTTGCTGTTGTTGCTCTTGCAAGTGTTGGTTTTGTTGGTAATGTTGCTCTTGTTCCTCATAGAGTACCTGGCTATATTTAAAATTGCATGAGTTACTCCAATGAATCTGAGAATCTTGACAGCAGGGAAATGTGAATCAAAGTAAAAAACAAAGATAGAGATTATTCCAAAGCAGAGTCTGTGCATACTAAGACCAAATCCTGTGAAGAAAAGAATTTCACCGAGGCAAAGAAGCTGCTATCATCGTTCAATTCTTAAAAGCTTACCAACCTGTCAATTTCACAATGCTCTGAGCTCTCATTAATTCACCTTGATGTATTACAGTTTGGGAAAACTGTGTGCTGGTAACTAAAATTAAATATAGGTTAAACTTTCAATCAATTCCCACTTTGCATATGATAATTAGCAAGCCATCTATTTAATGCTGTTCTTGACAGAAATTGGGAGAAAGTGAGGACTGCAGATGCTGGAGATCAGAGCTGAAAAATGTGTTGCTGGAAAAGCGCAGCAGGTCAGGCAGCATCCAAGGAGCAGGAGAATCGACGTTTCGGGCATAAGCCCTCCTTCCTGAAGAAGGGATTATGCCCGAAACGTCGATTCTCCTGCTCCTTGGATGCTGCCTGACCTGCTGCGCTTTTCCAGCAACACACTTGACAGACATTGGCTAGCTATGGACACGAACAGGACCATGTCAGGCTTCTGACATGTATTCATGTTTTAACTTCCCCAAATACCATGTGTAGAAGTAGTAAGAACTTTGTATACTACTGCATGATGGGATACTTGACCAAGGTAAAAGGTGACCTGGCTCTCAGGCTCGCAGCTGTAGTGGAAAAATACTGCTGGAGATAAAGATTAAGGTTGTGTAATTATAGTTTGACGAAATATAGAGAGTGTATCGATCTTAAACCTGTTAGTCTCTTTGGCCTTGAGCAACATTGGGAACAAAAGGACTGGCTGCACTGTGCTTTTCTTCATCTTGAATTATTGTATTCAAGATTACTTGAGTACTGTGTGTAATCTAAGTAAAACAAGCAAACTTGTTTGCATCATTGTATAAATATAAGCTGACTCAGGAGAGTGCTGTGAGACAGTGAAGACTGGGGCAGCCTATCTGTGAATTCACAAAAAATAAAGCTTCTTGAAACAAGACTCAAATTCTCAGACTAAGTCATTTCCTCAACAGAATCTGGTGTAGTTAGCAGGATCCCAATTAATATGGGATCCAAAAAAAGTAAAGGAGGAAATAGTGCGTGGCTCAGTCCTAACTGAAAGGGGGACTGGGTCTAGTGCTCCCCTCATGGTGGCGGGGGGGGCAGTGTATAGACTGTCTGGTGTCCGGCCAGTGTCTCTAGCTGAGCTAGACTACCGAAAGGCTGTGTCAAGATTGCGGAGAAGACTAAACTTACCATGGCAATGAGAGAGACTAAGTGGTGATAACTACCCAACTGAAGTAGGCTCGAGACTTCGACATCTTGTGGTTGGAAGAGAAACACCGGTGAGTGCTTATAGTAGATTAGTGCATGCGAGTGCGGATAACAGTTTTTCTCTCCTTTTTCTTTCTTGGCGCGTGACGTCTCTTTGTAGTTTACAGAAATGGGACATCTAGTCAGCAGTCAGTGCCTCTCCATGCACGCAGATGTGAGGCGCCCAGAAGGTGGCCCAAAGATGGAAAAGCAAACAAAACAAAGACATTGTAAGGTGATAAGATGACCGCAACAGGTAGGAGACCCCCATCCTTCCGCTGGGATCAATGGCGGATATGGTGCTCCATGAAACATGAGAATCTGGGTATGTCATTCCTTTTTGTAATGATCTTTATGGATGGTCCTAGGGCTGTTGACCCTATAAAGGCTCTTTTGACTTAAATAAAATTAACGAATGGCAAGAAATTACTCAGGAAGAAGGTGGCAATCCTACTTGGGACAAATATTATAGAATGGATTGTTTTGTTAAATGGTCAGAGGTTGCTAAGCATCACCAACCTCCCAAATCTAAACCTATGAAAGATGCTGGTGCACAGAAGGAGCCACCTTCAAATGCCTTGATGGGACTATATTCCCAGCTTGAATCTCAGGAGGATGCAGTTACGGAGAACATCCATGTGGCAGTAGCTGTGCAAGAACAGCTGCGCTGACCTCTTCAACCTCCACATTACCAAGATATAGTCCATACTACTGAGCTGCCTGCAGCCCCATCTGATCCTACTCAACTCACTACGATGCAGACTTGCAGTTAGACTAAAATACGTCAGCTGAATATGGCATCTGGGTCACTCTCCACTCCTCTGATGCAATTGAACCTTCTAGTTCCACCCATCCTGCCACTCAGCTGTCCTGACTGATGGTTGGCAAATAGCTGTCCTGAAGCCTTGGTCCCCCTCTGAGGTTAGAAGCATAATCAATGAGGCCCCTAACTCATTCAAGAAACCAATCCCCTTCCATAACTGGCTGGTTCAGACCTGTTGGATTCATAACCTCTTACCCAAGGATGTTCTTCTCCCACTCAAAATTGCATTTAGGCACCTCCTGGGTGGCTGTTAAGGATTGCTTTTCAGTCTCGGCTGGGGAAAATGGGGATTGGATAGATGAATCCACAGAGGAACAGCAGGGTCAGGGAAATATACCCTTGGGAAATGTGGCTCCAGAACCAAGCAATGTGGGCCTTCTCAAATGGGGCAGGCAGCATAATGACTTTGGGAGGTCACTTGATGCCTTCAGAAGAAAGGAGTACCTGTTTTAAGGACATGTGGGAATCATCCACGGGAGTGCTTCTGGAAGAAAATGATCCTTTGGCGATACAGATTCTGTTAAATTGTGTTGAGCCCCAGATAGCTCAGGCTTTCCAGCAGCAGAATTGGGGGGCTGTAGTTACCTCCCTCACTAATATGCATTGACAAAGTCTATTCAATAAGACGTCAGAGGGTCCCAAAGGTCAGTTTGTCCAATATCTCCAATCTTATAACAATGGCCCCCAAAGATATTATTCATTTCAGTTAGATGGGGGGAGGGGGGCAGGAGGCGGTTTGGTCCAAGGATTTGCCATCAGTGTGGTCAGAAGGGTCTTTTGTTATAGAGATTGTTGGGGACAGTTGGTTGCTTCTCCTGGAATTCAGCCCTCTGTGTCTGCCCCAACGTTTACACTCATGGACTCCTTCCAGACTACACAATAAGAGTACCATGAGAGGTTAAATGTAAGGGCTGCCTTGAACCAGCTATCTTCCTCTCTCTTCAAACACTCAGTGATAGAAATTGATGTTCGGGGAAGCATGTTAAGGTTTTAGTCAACTCTGGTGCAATTATTTCATCTGTATTCCCCTCCGTGGAACTTCAACTGTCTCCACCGTTGGTATAGCCGGAATTCCCATGGTGGAATCTCTCTCCCAACCTGTTCCTATTTAGATAGGTCAGCTCCCCTTAGCAGTGTCATTTGTCATTTCAAAGAATTCATCTGTTTCCCTGTTGAGTCTCCAAGCCCTGTGTAAACTCAGTTCCTCGATCCACTGTACTGATCAGGGTTTGTTCTTGCAGTTCCATGATCACTCTGTGGCGCAGGCCCTGAATTTGCTGATGAAGTGCTTTGACCCTGCAACATAGTCTGTATTGTACTGCTGGTAACTCTGAACAATCCTGCTGAATCTCTCTTGTGCCCCCTGATAGCAAACCTAGAAGTGAGCACCGATCCCAGCTTAAGCTTTCTCCATCACCTACTCCTGACATTCTGCTGTCCCGAAATCACACATTGCATGGTCCTTTTTACCCACTGTCTGGTCCCTGACTTATATAAACGCCTCACAGTCCCTTGTTTAGGTCAGTCAAGTTCACTGCAGTTCAATGGGCGAGTTTATTTCAGTCCTCTGGGCTAGGTTCTTCCATCCAGCTTGATACTGTCCAATCATCTTTGTTCGCAATGGGTCCTCCTCAGTGCTCCATGTCACTGTCTCTCTTAAGTCCCCGAATCGGCCTGAGGAAATTGATCCGATGATCCAATTCTTGTCCAGCAGTGAATCTATAATGGAGACCCATTGCAGGAACGTTTGGATTACTGCATTCTCTGATGAGGCCAGTTGCGCCTCGCTCCCATCTGTCCATTGTACGATGGCTTTTCTCCAGTATCAGCTACCCTCCCCCCATGACTATATGCCCCCAGTGTTCCTAGCATCCACTTCCTCTTTCCAGTGAGCACTCCATAAAAATCATGTAGGGTTGGTGCTTTCTGCTCCGCCACACCATGTTACTGTTCGTACAGGCACAGATCTCCCTTGCGTCCGTCAATGTAGACTTTCCCCTCTCGTGTAAGTAAGCATTTAGCCTGTTATTGATGCTTTGCTCTCTCAGGGGTCCTACTCGAAGTCCCTGTAATATTCCCATTTTACCTATTCCTACACTGAGCAGAAACAATGAGTGGCAGTTTGTTCAGGATATGTGTGCCGTGACACCAGTCATCCCTGATACCAATATCATCTTTTTCTCGCCACCTCCCGATTTGGCTTGTTGCACTGTTATTGACCTCTGCTCAGCGTTTTACTCCATTCCCCTGCATGAGGATAGCCAGGATCTCATTGCCTTCACCTATGGGAGCCAACAATTCACCTGGACTCATCTTCCTCAGGGCTATACAGATAGCCTGGCAGTGTCTGCTATAGCAGTGCAAAGGGATCTGTCTCAGCTCTCTCTGCCTTGTGGCAGCGTTGTCTTGCAGTATGCTGATGACTTCCTTGCCGTCTTGTGGTCCCACAGTGACTGTCAGTGTGATTGTGTGAATCTGTTGATTCACTTAGCCTCCTTTCACCCGTGAGGCAGCTCAGACGCCGCCCGTCACGGTCCCCTCCTTTGTTAAGATTCAAATCCCCTCCACCGTCGAACTTACAGCAGGAACTCTCCAGGCGCAGGATGCGACTGCAGAGGTGGAGGTGATTTCTGGGCTTGTGCTGGATGGTCCCCTGATGCTTCTGGTCTTTGCAGCATCCTGAATGGTAGGGTGGTCTGTCCACATATTCTCTCTTTGTACCCTTGTCCAGCTGGTGCATGGACAAAAGAATGTAGGAAAAGGAGAGATGTTACATCAAATTGCCCAACAATGGTTTACTCCTGGCATATCTACTATCTTAAAACAAATAGACGAAACCTGTATTATTTGCCAGCAGTACAATAGAGGAAGAACACCTGCACACTTCAATCATCTACCTATCCCTGAAGGGCCACTTGGGAAGTTGCAGATTGATTTTGTCCACATGACTCCCTCAGGATGGTTTAAATACATACTGGGAGGTCATGTTGCGGCTGTACAGGACATTGGTTAGGCCACTGTTGGAATATTGCATGCAATTCTGGTCTCCTTCCTATTGGAAAGATGTTGTGAAACTTGAAAGGGTTCAGAAAAGATTTACAAGGATGTTGCCAGGGTTGGAGGATTTGAGCTACAGGGAGAGGCTTAACAGGCTGGGGCTGTTTTCGCTGGAGCGTCGGAGGCTGAGGGGTGACCTTATAGAGGTTTACAAAATTATGAAGGACATGGATAGGATAAATAGACAAAGTATTTTCCCTGGGGTCGGGGAGTCCAGAACTAGAGGGCATTAGTTTAGGGTGAGAGGGGAAAGATATAAAAGAGACCTAAGGGGCAACTTTTTCACGCAGGGGGTGGTACGAGTATGGAATGAGCTGCCAGAGGAAGTGGTGGAGGCTGGTATAATTGCAACATTTAAGAGGCATTTGGATGGGTATATGAATAGGAAGGGTTTGGAGGGATATGGGCCGGGTGCTGGCAGGTGGGACTAGATTGGGTTGGGATATCTGGTCGGCATGGACAGTTTGGACCGAAGGGTCTGTTTCAATGCTGTACATCTCTATGGCTCTATGATTCTATGGTCACAGTAGATATGTTCTCGAGATGGATAGAGGCATTTCCCACCAGAAGGGATGATGTGCGAACAGTATTAAAATGTCTGATGAAAGATATAATCCCCCAATTTGGAATACAGGACAAATGAATAGTGACAGCATTACCCACTTTACTGGGAAAATAGTAATGGAATTGTGCGCAGTATTGGGATTTGTATAGAAGGTTCATATCTCCTATCAACCCCAGTCCTCGGAAATAGTGGAACGAACTAACAGGATGCTAAAAAATACCCCTGCAAAGACTTGTCAGGACACTGGACTAAAGCGGCCTGAAGACTTGCTTATTACCCTGTACACCCTCTGAAACCAGGTTAATAGAGCCACTGATTTAACCCTGTTTGAAACTCTTATGGGAAGACCTATGACTACTGGTAATCGACACCCTCTGTGTAAATCAGAAATAGCCCTGATGTAGGTAGATGAGAAAACCCTACAGTATGCCCAAGCCCTGAGCAAAGCAGCCTGGGCCAATCACTCAAATGTGCAAGGGACCATCAAGTGTTATTGACCAGCCAAACTGCAGCTAAGAACTTTCGAAAGCTGATTGGGGGCAGATGTTCGCAGGTAAAGGGACGGCTGGAAAATGGGAAGAAATTAGATAACGAGAATCCAGAAAAAGTATATTCCTGTTAGGGTGAAAGGAAAGGCTGGTAGATATAGGGAATGCTGGATGACTAAAGAAATTGAGGGTTTGGTTAAGAAAAAGAAGGAAACAAATGGAAGGTATAGACAGGATAGATCGAGTGAATCCTTAGAAGAGTATAAAGGAAGTAGTAGTATACTTAAGAGGGAAATCAGGAGGGCAAAAAGGGGACATGAGATAGCTTTGGCAAATAGAGTTAAGGAGAATCCAAAGGTTTTACAAATACATTAAGGACAAAAGCATAACTAGAGAGAGAATAGGGCCCCTCAAATATCAGCAAGGCGGCCTTCGTGTGGAGCCGCAGACAAAAGGGGAGATATTAAATGAGTATTTTGCATCAGTATTTACTGTGGAAAAGGATATGGAAGATATAGACTGTAGGGAAATAGATGGTGACATCTTGCAAAATGTCCAGATTACAGATGAGGAAGTGCTGGATGTCTTGAAACGGATAAAGGTGTATAAATCCCCAGGACCTGATCAGTATCTGAGAACTATGTGGGAAGCTAGAGAAGTGATTGCTGGGCCTCTTGCTGAGATATTTGTATCATCGATAGTCACAGGTGAGGTGCCAGAAGGCTGGATGTTGGCAAATGTGGTGCCACTGTTTAAGAAGGGTGGTAAGGAACTATAGACCAATGAGCCTGACCTCGATGGTGGGCAAGTTGTTGGAGGGAATCCTGAGGGACAGGCTGTACATGTATTTGGAAAGGCAAGGACTGATTAGGGATAGTCAACATGGCTTTGTATGTGGGAAATCATGTCTCACAAACTTGATTGTGTCTTTTGAAGAAGGAACAAAGAAGATTGATGAGGGCAGAGTGGTAGATGTGATTTATATGGACTTCAGTAAGGCATTCGACAAGGTTCCCCATGGGAGACTGATTAGCAAGGTTAGATCTCATGGAATACAGGGAGAACTAGCCATTTGGATACAGAACTGGCTCAAAGGTAGAAGACAGAGGGTGGTGGTGGAGGGTTGTTTTTCAGACTGAAGGCCTGTGACCAGTGGAGTGCCACAAGGATCGGTGCTGGGTCCTCTACTTTTTGTCATTTACATAAATGATTTAGATGTGAGCATAAGAAGTACAGTTAGTAAGTTTGCAGATGACACCAAAATTGGAGGTGTAGTGGACAGCGAAGAGGATTACCTCAGATTACAATAGGATATTGACCAGATGGGCCAATGGGCTGAGAAGTGGCAGGTGAAGTTTACTTCAGATAAATGTGAGGTGCTGCATTTTGGAAAAGCAAATCTTTGCAGGATTTATACACTTAATGGTAAGGTCCTAGGGAGTGTTGCTGAACAAAGAGACCTTGGAGTGCAGGTTTATAGCTCCTTGAAAGTGGAGTCGCAGGTAGACAGGATAGTGAAGAAGGCGTTTGGTATGCTTTCTTTTATTGGTCAGAGTATTGAGTACGAGTAGTCGGGAGGTCATGTTGCGGCTGTACAGGACATTGGTTAAGGCACTGTTGGAATATTGTGTGCAATTCTGGTCTCCTTCCTATCGGAAAGATGTTGTGAAATTTGGAAGTTTTCAGAAAAGATTTACAAGGATGTTGTCAGGGTTGGAAGATTTGAGCTATAGGGAGTGGTTGAACAGGCTGGGGCTGTTTTCCCTTGAGCGTCGGGGGATGAGGGGTGACCTTATAGTGGTTTACAAAATTATGAGGGGCATGGATAGGGTAAATAGGCGAAGTCTTTTCCGTGGGGTCATGGAGTCCAGAACTAGAGGGCATAGGTTTAGGGTGAGAGGGGAAAGATATAAAAGAGACCTAAGGGGCAACTTTTTCACGCAGAGGGTAGTACGTGTATGGAGTGAGCTGCCAGAGGAAGTGGTGGAGGTTGGTACAACTGCAATATTTAAGAGGCATTTGGATGGGTATATGAATAGGAAGGGTTTGGAGGGATATGGGCTGGGTGCTGGCAGGTGGGACTAGATTGGGTTGGGATATCTGGTCGGCATGGACAGGTTGGACTAAAGGGTTTGTTTCCGTGCTGTACATCTCTATAACTCTATGAGTGGGTGCACATGACCAAGTGTAAAATACATGACCCCACCAACTTTGCAACTACTAAAGTGAATGATGAGAACCCTGTGGATGCAATTCCTGGGCCTTCTCAGCCTGCAAATGACTGAAATTAGAGATGTATGGCCTTGTGGTGCCAAAAGTACCCGTAAGTTATGCAATAATGACATAATACAATGTGTATTGCGCTCTTACGTTGTTTTTAGTCAGAATATGCAAGGAACAGTTCAGAGACTGAGGAGACTTAACCATCTTTCCTCCAGTGCAGTGAGAGGTCAAAAAGAGTATCTGATACTTTGCTATATTGGTCTGTAAGTTTAGCCTCTGCTGTATGTCAGATTTTCCAGGATTCCCTGGTAGCGCTCCTCAGGGATGTGAGGGGAGATCACAGCCCGCAAGGTATCCACTGCAGGGGAATATATTTAAATGATAAGGGTTTTCTAGCAAGTGCGTGAAAGAAGAGGGCAGGTTGCAGGCATGTATCAGATAAAGAAGTGATTGAATTGCTCTCAATCCCATATGGAGATTACTGACAATTCTCCTGTGACACACTGGGTTTGTCAACACAGGGGTCAGGGAGGCAGAGTATATTATTCCCTGTCTAGTGGCCCCAGGCAGAACCCATTGTACTGGTGCTTGGAACATTGGATTCGGCTTTTTGAGAAACTTCAGCTGCCAGAGAGTGTGGCTCAGAAAAATGGCTTCCCCTTTGTTACGGGAAGGAAGCGACAAAATGATCAATACACTATAATACTTTTTTGTATTTGACCTATCAACGCACCCATATGGTGGGAAAAGAAACTGCCTGTTGAGTATGTGCCCATATGTCAACCCATTCACAGGAGTGTATTCCTTTGTGACCCGTATTTTTTAACTGGTCTGAAGTTGCCAAATGGCTAATATGCTGAAACACTTCAGGTGAACCCAATAACTCTGAGGATGTGCAAGAATGGGAGTCAGCAGGTTATAATCTGGCCCTATTCCAAGATTGATATGAACCCAAGTGTAACAAATCCCATATGCCCACTTTTCTTGTAGTCCTTAACAACACAGTTAGTGATACCATTTGCTTCACACAAAACAACAATGTCTCTACTGATACTTATGTAGGATCTAATCAATGTTCTTTTATTATCCCCTGGATCGAACCTATCCAAAATTTGACAAGCTGAGGTCACTTTTTGTTTAATTGGTCTAGTGTCCTTAATAAGCTGTCAGGCTCCCTGTGGAAAGACCCTGGTCCCACGTGGGAGGGTCAGAGGGTCGGAGATTCCAACATAACCTCCTACAATGGTAGTTATTTTATTTACAATCTTAAGGCCTTTTCTTGGCTTTCCTCAGATTGGAGAAGGTCGTGTTATATTGGATATGTAGTACCGTGCATCAGAGTTTTGGATGGGTTACCTTCACCCTTGAAGTCCAAGAGATCCCTCACCTGAATTGGGATGTCTTCACCTTCTATTGGAATCTATCTGCATTCCACAGAATTGAGCAAATTAAAAACAGTATTTGAAAACTGTCACCAATGTTACAGCAGAGGCCCTAACTGAGATCAATGCTGAGCTAGTCACAATTAGAAGAGTGGCCCTTCAGAGCCACTTGACCTGGAATTTCCTACTATTCAAGGAGTTCATGTATTGTTATTGGGTGGGAATGCTGTACCAACATACCAGACAATTCTAAAAATGTCTCTAATTTAGTGACTCACATTCACACGAAAGTCAAGCGAATAAGCTCTCCTTTTGATTCAGGATGGTCTTTCGATGATGCCTGGCTGGGTAGGTGGGGATCCTCCTTAGTAATTGGGCTCATCACCTTTACTATCATACCCTTGATACTTTGTCTTGTATGGAGAACTACAGGCTGTTGTTGTGCATGGTTTGTTCCTATCACATGTTTTGTTCCAAAACCAGTGATCATCTATTGGACCATACACCATGATGACCCCTACGATGAACATGTGTATATGAGCATTCGTCCTTTTCTGGAAGGATTTTCGCTCCCTTTTTTGGGTGAGCCAGTATCCTGAACTTAGATGTTGATCTGAAAAATCAACAAGGAGGGAATTGTGGAAGTCGTAAGGCCTTGGCATATTGCTGCATGATGGCATACTTGAACAAGGTAAAAGGTGCTGAAAATGTGTTGCTGGAAAAGCGCAGCAGGTCAGGCAGCATCCAGGGAACAGGAGAATCGACGTTTCGGGCATAAGCCCTTCTTCAGCCCTTCTTTCGGGCTTATGCCCGAAACGTCGATTCTCCTGTTCCCTGGGTGCTGCCTGACCTGCTGCGCTTTTCCAGCAACACATTTTCAGCTCTGATCTCCAGCATCTGCAGACCTCAATTTCTCCTCAAGGTAAAAGGTGACCTGGCTCTCAGACTCACAGCTATAGTGGAAAAATACAGCTGGAGATAAAGACTGAGGTTGTGTCATTATAATTTCACAAAATATAGATAGTGTATCTTAAGCTCGTTAATCTCTCTGTCCTTGAGCAAAGGGAGTAGCAGCACTGTGCTTTTCTTTACCTCGAATTATTTATATTCAAGATTACTTTGAGTGCTGTGTGTAATCTAAGTAAAACAAGCAAAGTTGTTTTTATCATTGTATAAATATAGGCTGAGTATTGGGCTCGGGAGAGTGCTGTGAGACAGTGAAGACTGAGGCAGCCTATCTGTGAATTCACGAAAAATAAAGCTTCATGAAACAAGACTCAAAGTCTCAGACTAAGTCTTTTCCTCAACACCATGCCATGCCAGGCCTAAGTGAGTGTGAGAGGTTGCTCCCAACAAACCCATTCCTACATTAAATCCCTCCTCCTGAAGAATTTGCTCCAAGATACAGAGTGGTGGAGTGAGTAGACAAGAAGATGGTATATGGAGTATGAAGAATAGAGATGGGAATTTTTTCACATTGGGAGGGAAAACATGAAAACATTATTTCATTTAAATGGGAAAATCGGAAGAAGTTTTGGTATTTAAAGGGTTTAGATATGCTTCTTCAAAAATACAAGTAAACATGTAGAAATAGCAATAAATTAGGAATGCAAATTATCAGTCTTTATTGAAAGGGAGTTGGAGTACAATTCCACATTACTTTGGTGAAACTATGTTTGTAATGTTGCATACAGTTTTGTTTCTCTGGCTGGTAAAAAATAAACTTGCCTTTAAAGGCACATAACAAAGATTTAGAAGATTGATTTTTTTGGATGGGAACATGGTCCTATGATGACAGATTGAGTAAAGCATATGCCAATACTTTTGTACATTAAAAGAATGAGAAGTGATTTCATTGAAGCATATAATCAAAGATAATGGGGAAAATGCAGCCCTCATCTCATTGAACGGCAAAGCAGACTCAATGGACTGGATGGCCTACTTCTGTTCTGACATTTTATGGTCCAGATATTTGTTAAACTATAGTAGGAGGAGGAATAGGTTGTTCAGGCCTTTGCAATTCCTCCATCATTCAATAAAAATTTTGTGGCTGATCTTCGACCTAAAGTTAAGTTCCCCACCAACTCCACATATCCCTAAATTACCATTAGAATTCAATCGTCTATTAAACTCAAGCTAGAATATACTTTATAACTAAGAACCCACAACCCGCTGATGCATAGAATTGTGATGAGTCCCAACCCTTCAAGGAAAGAAATCTCTCTAAATGGCTGATCCCTTAACCTGAGCCTAAATCCCTAAATTCTAAATTCTCCAGTCAGGGGAAATAGCCTGTCAGTATCTGCATCATCTATTTCAACCTTGAAAATACTTAACAGTTCAGGCTCTACAATCCTCTGCAGTGAAGAATTCCACAAACCCTTTACCTTCTAAGAGAAGAAATGTCACATCATTTCTATCTTAAAAGGGTGACCCCATATTCTGAGATTATGCCCTCTAGTCCTCGACTCTCCCAGTGGGGAAACAATCTTTCTTCATCTGCTCTGTCAAGTGTCCTCAGACTTTGCATGTTTCAATAAGAACACATGGGAAATATATGTTCAGAACAGTTATCTAACCATCAGAATTGCAAACACATAGGAAGCCCTTGTTTTCTGAAGCTTTAAATTGAGGTGATATTAATTCTATATATTGTTATCTCAGAGCTGTGCAGGGATGAGTCTAATTTCTAGATGTAATAGATTTAATTCACAGTGCTTTAACATGTCTGCTCCATGTTTATGGCTGCTAATCTCAGTCAGTTGAAATCTAAGTGACCACATCAGACTAAACAAATCATATACAGCAAACAGTCAACACACACACACATTGGTAAACACTGAACAGTTGTACAATTTACAGTTGTTTCACAATTACTCAGCTGGTTCAAGTTTACATTTATTCAAACTAAATTAGAGACCAAGCTGGATTCCACTACAAGCCATGTCATTCTGAAGCAATTGCGAGATTTTCTCCACCAGATAATTTTGGCCTTGTTCTCGAATTGGGTGAGGATCTAATTTAGGGTTTTTACACAGAAAACTTTTGTGTCAGTTTGAAGAGATCATCAAAGTTTAAACTTATAGTTTAAATGTGTTTGTTCCCAAAATACTTAAGTGGCTGCTGCAACTGAAGTAGTAATGTGTGAGGTAGCATTGGGGAAGATTGTAAACTCAAAATTTCCTGGTTTTCTTTCGCTCATGTTGCTGCTGACAGTCATTTTAATCTTTATTGCTTTTCTCACTGGTTACCGTGCACATGTCAGAGCATGTTTTCACTTACTTAATTAGTAAGGATCGCAAATGCTTACTTGATTTTCTATTCCCCAAGGCATACAATTACTGCAGAGGAAATAACTCACCAGGTCAAGTAATTGTTCCTGTCAGTCATTATCCCTGTCTTCACCTCCTTCTATCAGATACTGGATGGTGAACAGTCACATACATCTGTATTAATTCTAGTCAATAATAAGTTCTGCCTAGCAATTAACCAGAAGCAAATCAAAAGCCTAAAAATATATTCATTGTTCATTTCAGCACCTTCACGAAACCAATTGTATCAGTCCATTAATAGATAGTTCTAGATCTATCATGTAGAATGCTGAGCTTTGTCAGTGTTATGGCTCATTGCCAAATCGCTACATTTTAAAGTTGCATCCCACACTTTTAATTAACCCTTGAATTTTTACATAGTCATTCTATCCTCAAATTCATGTCTTTGCGGTGTACAGAGATCAAGCCAACTCTTTCTGTAAGATCAATTCTCTTCTGTTATTTATTCATGAGGCAGCCAAGAAAAACTGTAGGTTGAGAGCATTGACTCCTTTGATGGCATCTTGTTTGTTTCACTTTTCAGTGCCTGTATTCTCGACAAAAATGATTATGGTGCAAAACAAATAAGAAAAGTAAGGAAGCAAAAGTTGAGTTCAGTGGAGGGGGGATATGGTTGCTACATTGTAGCAGCAGATGAGGTAAAGATGGAATAACTGGAAATAAGAAAGAAAATCCAGGAATATAGCAGAAGAAAGACTGGTATCTATGGAATTCACTGCCACAGAAGGCTGTGAAGGCCACATCATTAAATATATTTAAGACTGAGATAGATAAGTTCTTGAGTATCAGGGGGATCAAGGTTATGGAGAGACAACAGGGGATGAGAAACCTATCAGCCATAATTGAATGGCAGAGCAAACTCAATGGGCTGAATGACCTTAATTTCTGCTCCAATGTTTTATGGTTTTATGATCTTGTGGTAGGGTTGGAGTCTAACTGTGGGGCTATATACCTTCAATTCACAAAATAAAAAATTACATTACAGAACCATAATCTACTAAATAAAATCTTCACATGTTTTCCATTTCTGCTCCTCAGCAATGATCTGATGGGTTCAAAGCTAATAATATCCCCTGTGGTCTCCATCAAACATTCTGCGATTTGGGGGAATCGATCAGCTACAGGAGAAAGTGCCTGTGATTGTGTTGTCACATCATTTAAGGCCAGACCAGCTCAGCCAGGGGTGCTGGATAAAGCACTGCAAGCAGAAGATCCACTGATCTTGTTATATGACATCTTTTTTGGGCACTAAGAAGACCAAAGGAGCTAATAAATAGAAGTTCAATGGTAGTAGTCCAATAAAGCTATTCAAAAAACAAGAGCTAACATTGTGCATGCAGAAGCTGAGGCGGACAGAATCACTAAATACAAATATGTTTTAAAAATAAGGTCCTGATGAGAAAATGGACATCACCTCACTGATCTGCAAATACGAAGTGGACTGTGCCCTACAAAGTACTGGTTCTGCTGTACTATGAGGTTAGCACACAGAATTTCAATGGCTGGACATGTTGATATGCAAAATATCCACGCTCACATCAGCCAGTTTTGTTATTGGCCTCAGCTCCACAAGGATGTAATAAAATTTTGTAGAACTTGCCATACCTGACAGGTTTTGGGAAAATACCAACATGCCTGCCCTTCGTCATCCATATTGGTACAATTACAACATTGGGTATATGTATACAAAGGGTTTAGAGGGATATGGGCTAAATGCTGGACAAGGGGACTCAATTAATTTAGAATATCTGGTTGGCATGGGTGAGTTGGACTGAAAGGGTCTGTTTCTGTGCTGTACAACTCTATGACTGTAATCAACAGAGCATTAGTTAACTGTTAGACAATTGCCCAAACCAAAAGGAGGCTATCAATATATCCTTGCCATCAAGGATATGCCCACCCCTTTTCAAGAGACTCTTCCCCAAGGACCATATCTGCCAAAACAATAGTAATAGAATTCATTCAATTCTTTAACCATTATGGTCTGCTTACTGAGATCTACTGGGATCCTGGTTCAAATTTCATGTCCAAAGTATTCATGTCCAAAGTGTTATGATGATGGATCGGAATACTAAAATGCTACTGCCATTTTAGCCCTTAAGTCCATTTTTTTTAGATGTGTTGACACAGCCAAAAATGGCTGTGAATGTAATTTAAGTGGTTGTCTCGAGATTGAGGCAGTATTGAGACCTCTTGAAATTGAATGCAACACCTAAATTGTCAAAGAAACTTCAAAGAGACTGGACTGTGATCTTTTGTGAGTGCAAAATATAACGATGTTTTGACAAGTCTTTCCTCAACAGCAGGCTACCACCTGTGGATTGTATCCCAATGTGGAGACATATTCCTTTTGAATGATACATGACAGCAGAGATTGAAATTCAATTTCAATGCTACTGAAATGGACTAGTAGGACTGAGCATCTTTGTGTGGACCAGCCTGCATTAGAGCATTAGTGTTTTCCTAAGATCATAGTCAATGAACTATTCAATTGTTGCCCCTATTTTGGAGATAAAGATCCTCTTTACTTCTGAGTTATGCAATTCATAGAGCCATAGAGATGTACAGCATGGAAATAGACCCTTCGGTCCAACCTGTCCATGCTGACCAGATATCCCAACCCAAACTAGTCCTACCTGCCAGTACCTGGCCCATATCCCTCCAAACTCTTCCTATTCATATACCCATCCAAATGCCTCTTAAAAGTTGCAACTGTACCAGCCTCCACCACATCCTCTGGCAGCTCATTCCATACACGTACCACCCTCTGCGTGAAAAAGTTGCTCCTGAGGTCTCTTTTATATCTTTCCCCTCTCACCCTAAACCTATGCCCTCTAAAAAAAGACATCAAATGACTCTCTGTAATCCTGAATGCTGAAATTAATTCATTTTCGAAAGGCATTGGAATGATGGAATCTCAGCCAATCTGCAATACCACAGATCATGAAGTGGACTGCCCTTATACCAATGTTCATGTTCTAGTAACGTTCACTGCAAAATCTGCAATGTTCAATTATCCACATGATCTGTATAACTGTGTTTTCACTTTTACCATTTTGAGATTCACCATATATAATATATATATATATATACACATATATATGTATTTGTATATATATATATATATATATATATACACAAATTTTTTCATGTGTATTAATCAATAAACTAACTTTTTTTTGTTAGTTCAGGAAAACCTCATTTTAAAACCTGAGATCGTTTGGTTCTGGGTGAAAGGTATCTGTAAGGGAAAAGACCCTTTTTAAATGAACTTGGCTGCATCCAGCTGAGAGAATGGGTGAATGAAGAATGGGAAAAAGTTTATCAGTGCTCACTTGGGAGCTTACCAGTTTCAGTTATCCCATCTAGAACAGAAATGAATTGGGGAACCTAGGCCAAGGTCTGGTCATAACAGTATTAAACCAAATGATGTCTAACAATACAATATGCATTTCAAATGAAATTATTTACATTTCTAATTATTTTGCATTTCTGATTGGCGATAATGTAAGATTGGCTCAAAAGGCAGACATCAGTTCTAATAAGTGCAAATCTAATGGTCCTTTGAAATTGAATTTGGGTTTCTGTCATGACTCTGGCAAATCCCTATCTGCCTTAATTTCTATTCTTCTCAAACCAAGCTATCAAGTCATTTCTCTCCATCCAAAGGTTTTGCTGACATCTTCAGTACTGTGACACAATTTGAAGACTTAAACTTGAGACACTTTCCAAACCTTTCAATTTATTTCTACATTTTGCATCTTTGGCAGCTGTGCTATTTTGCCTGAATTTCCACTCCTGGCTGTTAGCTCTCTGTAACTCATTCTGATATGCTACTGCAGAGAGGTCTGTAAAATACCAGTAAGGCTCAGAAGTTTAAGCAGCACAGTCCTCAGTTTAAATCTTTATGGGGATTCCCAGCTGGTCTCACATGCTTCCCACAAGCTAAAATCAGGATTAATAGCTTTGAGTTTCCTAGCAGTTGCACATTGATTTTTGTAACAACTTCCCTTTAATAAAAACACCATTAATAGAACATTTTGAGTTGTTTGAGGATGAACAGTACAACAAAAAGAAACATTAGAAATGTTGCATTTTAGCTAGAGTTTTACTTTGAAAAGGAGTTTTACTTTGAAAATGACTGCATCTTCAGTGAATTTAGTAAAGGTAAATCCAGTTTTTAAAGGCACTGATTTCATACCCCCTCAAGCCATAATGATGTTCTTGCTTATGTCTTTCAAATACCTGTTCTATATGGTCTGATGCTATTTGATTCTATAACTGTTGAACCATCATTCGAGACTTTTGGAACAAATATCATGCCACACATACTCTGAAAAATACTGATACATTACACTATGTTAATCACAAGAATAACTTCCTCCAAGCAATTCATTTCTTTTTAAATCAAAAGTTTGAAATGTACATTCTATACTGATGTTCCTTTCTAATTACTGTAGTGTTCAGGATCCATTCCTCCCGTAGGTAGAAGTGATATGAAAGCTGTTTTTAATAAGCCTGAAACTAAAAAAAACTACAGGACATGAAATTCTTAGCATTAATTATCTCTCTACCAATCTTTCTTAAGAGCAGAATTCAATTATATTTAACCCTAGGGTACTCATTGTTTCTTCATTCTATCCTCTGTCCTTTGTAATTTTGCATTCCAATGATCATTCCAAGCCCTGCTTGAACTGTCTTCTGAAAAATGCAACTATATTCTGAAAGTCAATGTTTTTTTCAGATTTGTACAACAGGTCATGAAAGAACTGAAATATTGTATTAATTTCCCACTAATTAATTGATGTTTTTATTATTCCAAAAATAGTACAGGAGAAATTACATTTCCTTGTGTTAGACGGTTTGTAACTTACCTATCTTGTCATTCTGATCATGATAACTTTATCTTGCCTTAAGGAAGGGATGATGTTTATCTTTAACCTTCATTAAACATACTAACCACTTCACATGGTGAATTAGTATGTAATGCCATGAGAAATGTTATTTTCTCCTTGAATTATGGACACTTTTGATTCATCTGCCCCTTCTGGGTACAGGCTGAACTTATTATAAACACCAATGAGAATAGGCTTTTAATGTCTTCCACAACGTGGCTACTGATTACATTTCTATTATGGCAGAAAGCAATTACCCTTGAGTAATAGATTGTAAAACTTTTAACATTTTCATTTCCAATTTTGGAATAAAAATACCCACAACAAGTGGATAGTCAAGGACAATGACTGTATTAATAGAGAAATAAATTGTTCTATTAATAGTTTCTTTTCAGATTAGTTTCTTGCCAGACAGGAAGATTCATAGCAGAAGGATATTGAGAGTATCTTTTTGCTATGGGGTATTTTGATATGGTTCAACCTTATTACCAGATGTGTCAACATCTCATTTTGTTTAGAGAAAGATTGATTTTGCTTTAAAAATGTAACTGATGTGAAGGCTGCATGTATTTGACACAGTGTCTGTTTTCACAAATATGTTGATGACACTTAGTTCTGTCTCTCGATCACATTCAAATACTTAATTGCTTTTCTGTTTTCGGACTGCTTGCCTGTGCAAGGCACAAACTTCAAAATTCTCCATTTCAACTTGACAGGAAACAATGATAACGGGGTAGCATTTTGAAAGGTCTATGAGAGATGAAAGTTATGAAGCAAAACTGGCATTGTGAGAAGTTTCTGTTTCACTACTGCCTGCATGTTGACATCAACTCAACATGAGCATTGTGTTTGGGAGACACAATGGTGTGGTGGTAGTGCTGCACTAGTAATCCTGAAATGCCGATGTGCTTTGATTCAATTCCCACAAGTATTGGTGGAATTCAAATGTAATGAATAGATTCAATGAATTAATAAAAATAAATGGAATTGAAAGCTAGTGTCAGTAATGCTGCCATTGATTTCCCATCTGGTTCACTAGAAATCTGCTATCTTTATTTGGTCTGGCCTACATGTTCCTCCAGATCCACAGCAATGTGGCTGACCCTTAACTACCCTAGCAAACTACTCAGTTGAACCAATCTGACACAAAAAAATTGAAAAGGGACAGAACACCCAGCACTAGATACAACAACGACACACCCAGCCATGTCAATCTTTCAAAGTATTTGCACCAAACAACTGAAGACTCATGCAAAAATTTGGAGAGTTACCCACAGGCCATAGAGCAATGACCTGAAATAGTTGGACCCACTGAATTAGAGCTTACACCCAATGTCCCAGACTCCACCATCACTGTCCCAGGTTAGTCCTGTTCCTCCTTAGCAGGCATATTGGTATGTAATTGGTATGCAATACAGAATATTGACTTTGGCCACAATGAAGACCCATGGCATCTGGTTCTCATTCTTAGGTTTTTTTTATGACTCAGATTTGGACAGCAAGTGCAGATTTAATGTGTTGAGTTTCCTTCTCTGTCTCATTTCCAATGTGAATGATATTTGTTACTATTCATGAGTGACTGAGATGGGAATGGAATTGTGTTGTGGTTTCACATCTTGTGATGTAAACTGTGCAATTTATAATTATGTTCAATATCATTTATTGGAATTTTGGTTCTTGATTCTGGGATAGCCAGAGACAGGGGGTGGAATCTTATAAAAGTCTGAATGATGTTAGTCATGGTGAGACATGTGGCAGAATCAGGCAATAAAGTGCATGAGATCTATTTCCCCATTGACGTTATCATGCTCAATCATTTATTCTTTACACAAACAGTATGATGAGATTCTCATTCGGCAGGATGCCAACTGATGGTCATTATTGCTTGTTAAACACATGGTGCTAATGCCCCACCTTGTCTCATTAATATTCAGATTCCCATCTTATGAAATTCACCAGATAAACTAGATGTTGGATAAACTTGAAAAGGAACCACAGTGTGCACCTGGTGGATTTGGCTTGCCACTTGTTCTGAACCATCTTCATGTTGGACACCAGACAAAAACTTTCCCAGGGCACAATCCATAGGCACTGACTGAATGCACTCATCCTCCTTGGACATTAGCATCCAGAATCAGCCAACACAACATTTCACAACTGTCCTTGCATTTGTACTATTCACTGGCAAGGAACTCTCAAACCACAAACTAGCATTGAAAGGCTGCTGCAGGGACACATTGTAACCATAGAGACAGTAAAGACTACAGGTGCTGGAAGCCAGAGTTGATAGATGTGAAGCTGAAAAAGCACAGCAGGTCAGATAGCATTCAAGGAGTAAGAAAGTCAACATTTTGGGCCTAAACCTTTCATCAGGAAGGGTGACGAAGGGTTTCAGCCAGAAATGTTGACCTTCCTGCTCCTTGGGTACCATCTTACCTGCTGTGCTTTTCCAGCTTCACATCTATTGACATTACAAACATGGACAGGCATGTAGCTCACACATTATCTCAGTCTATTATATGTTTCCACAGAAACTAAGGTGAGAAGGGGAAACGGGAAGAGGAAAAATAGGAATCAAGAGCTGTTGTCAAGAGCAATGACCCTCAGCAATTTAACAATCAGAATTAGCGGCTGTAGGTTGTGGAAGGACACCATGCAGTGGTGAAGGAGAGGGGTGCAGAAAGATCTGTAGAGGAGAGATACTGTGAAGCATTGCTGGGAAATGTGTAATGTGGGAGGATGATACATCTACTGTCAGGAACACCCTGGCTTCAGGGATTGAAAGGGGTGGGCAGTAGGCAGTAAATGACTACAACAGACATGTGTCTCTGGGTAGCCCATGTAGACATGGGTGGGAACCTGGGAGGTGTGAAGCATCTGGGATTAATGGGATGAGATACTAAGCAGAGATAGTGGTTATTTTGGAGCTCATTAATGCAGTCAGACTGGGACTGGAAGCTACTGGAAGAAGGCTGTTCACTGTTGTTTTCCATCATGCTGGAACTCAGATGTGTACAGTGAGAAGAAAGTGGCTGTGAGCACACTTGGAGTGGAAGGTTAAGTAGGATCGACATTGCTTACTTACCCACAAAAGGTAGAGCACACAGACAAGTAGCCTGCCTACTCCCTGGTCATCTACAGCAATGACCCTCTCTGTCGGTTGCACCTTTCTCCCACCCCCACCCTCCTCTAGCTTATCTCTCCACGCTTCAGGCTCTCTGCCTTTATTCCTGATGAAGGGCTTTTGCCCGAAACGTCGATTTTGCCTGTCTTCGGATGCTGCCTGAATTGCTGTGCTCTTCCAGCACCACTGATCCAGAATCTGATTTCCAGCATCTGCAGTCATTGTTTTTACCTTCCTGTCAGTAGCACTGCTGAACAAATCTTTGATATTTGTGTCTTTGTGCATGGAAGAAGCCAAACAGTAGATATGTTGAATGAGGAGGGGCAAATGTTTCAAATTCCAATGCCATTTGAATTCAGTAGTTTGTCTCTACGTTAAGGGCAATCTTGTATTTCTTACTGTGTGAAGAATGGAGAAATCCTGAAGATTGATGACACTTGGTTTCTCATGACACACAGACTCCTGTACCTCTCAGAATAACTATGTCAAAATAGCCAGTAGTCACATGGCCTGGTTGATATGTTTTGGAAAAAAGCTCAAAAGCACATTCAGGCTCATCTACTTCTAGCTTGGTTATATTTTCTCTCCAAATTGCTGTGGTGCACACACAAATCTATTGGTTTGTTCTATGTAGTTGATTTTGCTGATTAGCATAAAAAATGAGAAAATGATTGAGTTTTATACAAGCTTTCATCTGTTTGCCAGTAGCAGGACACTTTCTGTCTGGTGGAAACATTCAACAAATTGCAATCTGTTCATAAAGCTACTGTATAGGTTTGGTAGTGGTTTCCAAGCATGTGAGCAATGAATGGTGGCTATCAGAGCTGAATTTAGTGTGGTAGTTTGCAGCCTTAACTTCAGTAATCCTGGGTGCAGAATGTTTTAAGGGATTATAATTTAAGGGATCTTCCAACTCTAAGACTTGGTTTTCCAGTAGGCATGTTCAACATTACTATAGTCTTATTTACTTGCTAATTGCTTCAGTTGTGTGCAATACTGATGAGCAGTTATCTTTGTTTCCTGATTAGAGTTATAGATATTAACTGTTTCATCTGCTGTATTTTTGTTGGACATGAAATGGGTTGTGAATGCATTTTGTACTGATTTATAGTCATTTTCAACTTGCACAAATATATGAGTTTCACATATACCCTCCTTTCATTATTTGTGATTCCCAAACCTGCCATTGCACTTTTACGCTTTCACAGCCACTTTTCCTAATATGGGAAAACAGACAAAAACTCAAAATACATACCAAATCATGTTAGATTGCAGACAAATAATACTGCTTTGATTGTCAAAGCTGTGATGGTGCTTGATGAAGGATCTATCCTCACATTCCTGCTCAAGAAAAATCTCTCTGTAATGATCTGTGATCAATGTTTGTCTTATTTGGATTGGTGCTTTAATGAGATTAATGCATGCATTCTCTGCACACGCACCATTGCTATTCCTGAGCTGGAGTGCCTGGTCGGGATTAATCAACAGGCTACAACAATACTATATCCCTTAAATTATAATTTAGAAATAAGGGGTCAACCATTTAGAGCAGAGGCAAGGGGGAAAACTTCTGTAGGTTGTGAGTCTTCCTCAAAGGTAGTAAATACAGAATCTTTTTTTTAACATTTTAAAGGCAGAGGAGTTATATTCTTGATTAAAGGGTATGGAAGAATGTAGAGGTGATGTTAAAATCAGATCAGCCATGGTCTTTTAGAATGGTGGTGCAAGCTCGAAAGGCCAAGTAAGTCTACTTTGTTCTGGTTTGTATGTTCGTAAATCTTCAATTTAAAATGAATTCTGTAAAAAAAAATTGACAAGGATCTTCTAAATGTTTCTTATCTGAAAGCAATCTTTAATATTTTTACTATACTTTTGCCATTGTGAAGTTCTTGGTAAGAAACTTTAAGGATTCTATAAAAGCTTTGAGATTCAGAACTGTATATGTTGTTGAGACATGAAATCACTGTTCTCCTCCTGACTGTGTACCCTTGGGTGTATGTGTATGGTAGCCTTAGGTGGACAAAATGTACAATGTAACTTCCAATACCCCACAGTTATCATGCTTGTGAGGGAGGGAATGACCTGATTGTGGTAGAGATATGTATCCTATGGTGACCGTAGGGGCAGATGTTGTTAACTTTGACACAATCTCAGTTCACTTATTTTTAATTTGATAAGATAATGGATACCTAGCTAACGAAAAAATGCATGTTCATGTATTAGTTTTATCTTTGGACTTATACTTAAATCTTTTGGTGTTATCATTTATGTAGCAGTCAGTAAGTACATAGCACCTCTGAGTTCAGTATGAAAGATTTTCAGTCGCTCTGGCGAGAATACATCTACGAACCTGCAAGCAGGATAAAATAGAATTAGCCTCAGTTTCAGATACCATTCTCCCAGGTCAGCAATGTTGTTTTTGCACTGTTGAAGCTTGTTTTTCAGGATTTCCTCTATGGACTGTTTCACTGTTAATCCTGGGATTTATAATAAAACCCATACAGTTAGACCAACAACATCAGGCTCTGTCATATGGTGATTCCAGAAAAAGGAAGCAATGTTTTGCTTCTCTACAATCATGGTAGATACCAATTCAAACATATGATGGACCATTTTATGTCAATTTCCAGCAATGTAGTGGAACTTATGGAGAGCAGTTCACATCTCACCAGCATCCTTGATACTCCTGTTAAATTTGTCTACAGCTGTATAATTGTTTAATCCAATTTATTGTGAGAGAACATTGACAAAGAAACATGTCTACCATTAAGTGATAGGTTGGACTAGGTCACAGTCTTTCCTCTCTTTAGGAATCTTCATTTTTTATCACAGAGCAATCATATAGCTTGATTCTTGCATATGGATATGAGGCTCTTCTATTGCATTTTGTCCAGCAGCTTGAACAATGAAACAGAAATGTTAAAAAAAAAGAATGGAGCTATACCACAAATAATCTGCAATGGAACTTTGATGTCATTGAATAAAAACAAGAAAGATCAAAACACTTTTCGCCTCTTCTCACAAGGAGCAGGAGGATTAGATCTAAGCCAGTTAAGATCCACAGGAGTGCTGAATACAACTTGTGCATCAATATTAGGGACACAAAGTGAGCTTTTCAGCAACTCAATAAAATTTGTGAAAGAAAGAACCTTGGTATTTACAGAAATGTTCTGAACCGGCACTTGGTCTGTCATAGCATTTTAAATCACTTATCATTCAGAAAGTAAGCAGGGAAATTTGGCTGTCTGGATACAGAATTAGTTGGCCCATAGAAGACAGAGGGTGCTAGCAGATGGAAAGTATTAATCCTGGAGCTCAGTCACCAGTGGTGTTCTGCAAGGATCTGTTCTGGGACCTCTGCTCTTTGTGATTTTTATAAATAACTTGGATGAGGAAGTGGAAGGGTGAGTCAGTAAGTTTGCCAATGACACAAAGCTTGGTGGAGTTGTGGGTAGTTTGGGTTGTTGTAGTTACAATGGGACATTGACAGGATGCAGATCTGATTCTGGATTAGTGGTGCTGGAAGAGCACAGCAGTTCAGGCAGCATCCGAGGAGCAGTAAAATCGACATTTCGGGCAAAAGCCCTTCATCAGGAATCAGGCTTTTGCCCGAAACATCGATTTTACTGCTCCTTGGATGCTGCCTGAACTGCTGTGCTCTTCCAGCACCACTAATCCAGAATCTGATTTCCAGCATCTGCAGTCATTGTTTTTATCCAGGATGCAGAGCTGATCTGAGAAATGGCAGATGCAGTTCAATCTGAAAAAGTGCAAAGTGCTTCACTTTGGAAGGTTGAATTTGAATGCAGAATACAGGGTTAAAGGCAAGATTCTTGGCAGTGTGGAGGAACAGAGGGATCTTAGGGTCTAAGTCCATAGATCCCGCGAAGTTGCCACCCAAGTTGATAGAGTTTTAAAAAGGCGTATGGTGTGTTGGCTTGCATTAACAGGGGGATTGAGTTTGAGTGGCAAGGTTATGCTGCCGCTCTATAGAGTCCTGGTTAGACCACATTTGGAATAATGTGTTCAGTTCTGGTCACCTCATTATAGGAAGGATGTGGAAGCTTTAGACAGGGTGAAGAGCAGATTTACCAGGATGCTGCTTGGACTGGAGGGCATGCCTTATGAAAAAAGATTGAAGGAGCTAAGGCTTTTCTCATTTGGAGCGATGAAAGGCGAGAAGTGACTTGATAGAGGTGTACAAGATGATGAGAGGCATTGATAGAGTGGATCACCAGAGACATTTTCCCAGGGCAGAAATGGCTATCACAAGGGGGCATAATTTTAAGGTGATTGCAAGAAGGTTTAGGGGAGATGTCAGGGGTAGATTCATTACGCAGAGTAGTGGGTGCATAGAAAGCATTGCCAGCAGTGGTAGTAGAGTCAGATAAATTAGGGACGTTTAAGCAACTCTAGGATACGCATATGAAAAATAGTAAAATGAACGTTAAGTAGGTTAGTTTGATCTTAGAGTAGGATAAAAGGTCGACACAATATTGAGGACCGAAGGGTCTGTACTGTGCTGTACTATTTTATGTTCTATGTCACTGATAAAAACATGAACTTCGATGCATTAAAATGGAAACTATGTGTCACTTTTGTAATGATGCTCCTCCTTTAACAAGGTTATGTTGTCCTTGGTTTTTCATTCAGAGAGGTTGTAAAATGCACAGGTTCTGAAATGTCTGAGTTTCAACGGGTTTTAGGGCCAGTTTGATTATAGCTAACAGATACTGCCTCAGGAAAAAGCATTTCAAGTTTTAAAAAAATGACTTGTATGAGGACAGGGGTGTGACCAGTTCTCCCAGCTCAGCTTTTCTCTAGTTTGGTTTGGTCTGGCTATTCACTGAAAGAAGTCAGGCAGTTGAAAAAGATGCTGGACCCAAAGAAGCAGGTCCTCTTTCTCAGAGTTCTCACCTGTATGACTCGATGTTTGATTTTACCTTTTTGAGCCAAGGGGTGTTATGGGGATTGTTGCAAGTATTTGGAAGAGCATCATTATTTGGAATAATCTGTTTGGTTTTCAGATAGATGAAGTTATTCTTAATTCTGTTCTCTTTTGTTTGTGTTTCATTCAGTAATAAATAAATTTTGTTTTGTTTAAAACTAAGTGGTTTGACCAATTGCATTCCTTCTGGAATATCTATGATACGCCTGCTTAAAACAACTTGCAAACTTAAGGTCTGGGCTACTTTCTTGAAATGTTTTGAGGGGATCTGGCCTGGTCCATAACACTTTTCTTTCAAGATAGATGCGTTTAGTAGATCTTCTATCTTTATATAAACCATGGTGATGGAGTGCTCACCTTGAATAAAATCCAACTAACGCATGAGGGCTTCGTGATCAGGTATAAACTGAAAAGACTTTAAAAAATGGAAATTTTATAACATTCTGAGATCTGCACTAATCCATCCTACATATTCTTTAGCTTTAAGTCAAGTATGTCACTTTCTGTTCAGTAGACACCATGCTGTGATAAGTCCAAGAAGTAGCTTAACTTCAGTTATATCTATGAAATTCGTCAAGAGTTTTTTGGACATGAATTCTCCTTCACAAGGTTGGAAACACTAACTGCACTGGAACATTGTTGGTGTATGTGTTTCAAATAGAATTGTCAGCCTCAGAAGAACAAATCAAGAAAAAAAGTGATTTTATTTGATTTATTACTGTCATGTGTACTGAGGTACAATGAAAAGTGCTGCCTTCCATGCTTTACAGGCAGCTCGTATAATACAACTACATCAGAGTACCAGAACAGAGTGCAGGATACAATGTTACAACTGCCGAGAAGGTACAGAGAGAGATCAACACAGATATAAAAGAGGTCCAGTCAAAAGTCTGATAACAGCAGGGAAGAAGTTGATCTTGAATCTGTTTGTACACAAATGCAAACTTTTATATCTTCTGCCTGACAAGTGGGTGGAAGAGTATAACCAGAGTGGGAAGGATTTTTGATAATGTTGCTTGCTTTCCTGATGCAGTAGGAATTGTGGACAAAGTCAATGGCATGGTTCGCGTGATGGACTGGGCTGTGTTCACAGCTCTCTGTAGTTTCTTTCAGCCTTGGGAAGAGCAGTTGCCACACCACACTGTTACACATCCAGATAGGATGCTTTCAATGCTGCATCTATAAAAATGTATAAGAATCTTTATGGACATAGTGAATTTCCTTAGCCTTCTGAGGAAGTAGAGGCTTTGCTGTGCTTTCTCGGCTGTAGTATCAACATAGATGGACAAGGACTGTAACAATATTGGTCAAAACTAATGTAACTTCTCTGCTATCTAAGGCAGTTTTGTCTGTTTGGCATGAATACCATTTCCACATGCAACACTATACTGCTTGGGAAGTGCAATGCAGAATTCACTTCTCCACTGATCTTTGATCAGTACAGCACTCTACCAGCTTTTCTGTTTTCTGCTAAATTGATCTTTAATACAGAAGTTAACTCAATATAATGTTCATTCCAGATCCTGTCGTTATCATCATAGATTTGTCAGAGCGCACTAAACTCGGCAGTCATTAGCAATAGTATAGAGGAGCTCTTTTGACCATTATTGATGACAGACTTTAGAGAATGAAATAGCAATTTAAGATAATTCTTGGTATAATTCTGCATCTGTGCAGTTTTGCACAATCTACTAATCCTGCTTTGCCTCACTAATGATCCTACTTGCATCAGGGCAGACTGTACCTTAATCTAGCTTAATCTAGCTTGATTACTTTAGAGAAGTTCAATTGCCACTTTAAACACTATCAGCTTTTACCAGTAGCTCTTTACTTTGTAGGGACTTCATTTGGCTTAAATGGCTCAGAATAACATGCTCAAGTTGAGGTTTCCTTGGGAGAAAGTTGAGTCATTGTCTGAAAATGGGTGTCACAGTTTATGGTTAATGCTGTATCCATAGTTTACAAAATAGGCAATCTGCTTGTTACAATATTTGCAGGGTCCAACTAGCTTTCCAAAAAATATCTGAGGATTTCGTCAAGGCAAGTCTACTACATTGAGTGAGACCTGATTCTACTGTAACATTGCCCCCTCAATACTGCATTGGAAGAGATATTGGTATGGATTTTGCAGTCAATGATGAAGCAACAGTGTTCATGTGAACATATGAATGTGAAGCAGGTATTTGCTGTCTGGCCCCTTGAACTTGCACTGCCATTGAGAAGATCATGGTGGATCTGATTGTAATCTCAACTCCAAATCCCCATTTATCTTGATAACCTATCATCTCCTTGCTTACAAAGAGTCTATCCACCTCTGTTTTAAAATTATTCAAAGTCTCTGCTTTTACCATTTCTTCATGAAGTCAATCCCAAAGTCTCATAACATCTTAAAAAAAAATTCTCCTTACCTTTGTCTTAAATGGGCATTGTTAAATGATGGCCCCGGTTCTAGATTTTTCATCCAAGAGAAAACGTCCTCTCACATCTGCCCTATTAAGACCATTCAGGATCTTATATGTTTCAATCTAGTTCTTTCTTACCCTTCTAAACGTCAGCAGATACAAGCTAATTCATTGTACTTCTCCTCAGAAGACAACCTGCCCATTCAAGTATTAACATGGCAAACTTTCTCTGAACTGCTTCCAAGGCATTTATATTGTTCCTTAAGTAGGCAGACCAATATTGTACACAGTATTCCAGATGTCGTCTCACCAGGACCTGATTAATTGAAACTTAACTTGCCTAATTCTGTATTCAATTTTCCTCATAATAAGCAGTAACACTCTATTAGCTTTGCTAATTATTTGTCATACTTAAATCTACCCTTTTGCAATTCAACGGTAGGGCACTTAGATCCTTCTGCATCTCAGAGCTCTGCAATCTCTCAATATATAGATAATATGTTTCCTTTTAATCTTCATGCCAAAATTGTCAATTACATATTTTACCAGATATTCAATTTGCCAGATATTTTCCCACTAACTTAATCAAAATATATCTCCTTTTAGCTTCACCATATCCTCTTCATAACTTACTGTTCTATCTGTTGTAGTGTCAATAGCAAATTTACTAACCATAACCCCAGTGCCTTCATCCTGCTCATTACACCTCATCAAGTAGAAAAAGGCCCATTTTACCAAATAACTGCTTCCTGTTGATTTGCCAATCTGTTATTCATGCAACTATCTTACTTCCTACACTTTGAGCCCTTATTTTCCATATTAACCTTTAATAAGACACCTTATCAAATGCCTTCTTCAAATCTAAGTAGTGTATCTACTGGTTCCCTTTATCTACCCGTGTCTACCAGTGACCATACTAAACAATTCACATATCTGCTGTTAAAAGTGAAATTTTTATCATGTACCATTAGATGTGAAGAGTAATAAGGCCTTGTAGTGAAGTGCATTTTGTGAAGCCACACTGCCTAACTATATCATGAGGTAAAGTCATAACCATTAAGGTAATTTCTTAATTATTTTAAACACAGTTCCTGATAAAAAAATTAAAAACTTAAACAGTTTGGCATATTTTAAGAAACCTTTGAAAAATAAATGAATAAATTTAGAATAAATGGGAAACTATGTACATTGAACGGCTTCAGAAAAGATGAGCTCAATAAAACAGTTGTTTTCATGGTTACAGAAAATATAGTGACAGCACAAAGTTAGTTGTAAAGGATGGATATCATAACTTAAATAGATGTTATGAACATCAGGAGTAAACTAAACCATTGCCCCCTGTCCTATCCATAATAAGTGAATGCTTTTAAAAAGCAAATATTTCTTTGCAGCTCCGGAATGTGAGGCCCACTAATGTAAGAGATGGAAGCTTTTCTTAGTATAAATAAGAGTTTAAAAAAAAATATTCACACCAAAATTCTAAATGCTAAGTTACACATGCACATAAACATGAAAACAGATCCATACTCAAACGGACCCATACTTAATACATCCAGGGCAGTTATTTGAGTGGAACTGCAAAATAAGAAAGGGATGATCATCTTATTGGGATTGTACCAAAGACCCCCTAATGGTCAGAGGGAAATTGAGAAACATATTTGTAATGAGATTTCAATTATCTCTAAGAATAACAGGGTAGTTATGGTAGGGGAGTTTAACTTTCCAAACATAGACTGGGACTGCCATAGTGTTACGGGTTTAGATGGAGAGGGATTTGTTAAGTGTGTACAAGAAAAATTTCTGATTCAGTATATGGATGTACCTACTAGAGAAGGTGCAAAACTTGACCTATCCTTGGGAAATAAGGCAGGGCAGGTGACTGAGGTGTCAGTGGGGGAGCACTTTGGGGCTAGTGACCATAATTCTATTAGTTTTAAAATAGTGATGGAAAAGGATAGGCCAGATCTAAAAGTTGAAGTTCTAAATTGGAGGAAGGCTAATTTTGATTATATCAGGCAAGAACTTTCAAAAACTGGTTGGGTGCAGATGTTCGCAGGTAAACGGATGGCTGGAAAAAGGGAAGCCTTCAGAAATGAGCTTATGAGACTCTAGAGACAGTGTATTCCTGTTAGGGTGAAAGGAAAGTGGATAGGTGTAGGGAATGCTGGATAACTAAAGGAATTGAGGGTTTGGTTAAAAAAAGGAAGGAAGCATATGTAACATCAAGTGAATCCTTAGAAGAGTATAAAGGCAGTAGGAGTATACTTAAGGAAATTAGGAGGGCAAAAAGGGGACATGAGATAGCTTTGGCAAATAGGGTTAAGGAGAATCCACAGGGTTTTTACAAAGACATTAAGGACAAAAGGGTAACTAGGGAGAGAGTAGGACCCGTCAAAGATCAGCAAGGTGGCCTTTGTGTGGAGCTGCAGAAAATGGGGGAGATACTAAACGAGTATTTTGCATCAGTATTTACTGTGAAAACGGACATGGAAGATATAAAATGTAGGAAAATACATGGTGACATCTTGAAAAATGTCCAGATTACAGAGGAGGAAGTGCTGGATGTCTTGAAATGGTTAAAAGTGGATAAATCCCCAGGACCTGATCAGGTGTACCCTAGAACTCTGTGGGAAGCTAGGGAAGTGATTGCTGGGCCTCTTACTTGATATTTGCATAACTGATTATCACAGGTGAGGTGTCGGAAGACTGGAGGTGGGCTAACATGGTGCCACTATTTAAGAAAGGTGGTAAGGACAAGACAAGGAACTACAGACCAGTGAGCCTGATGTCGGTGGTGGGAAAGTTGTTGGAGGGATTCCTGAGGTACAGAATGTGAATGTATTTGGAAAGGCAAGGACTGATTACGGATAGTCAACATGGCTTTGTGCGTAGGAAATCATGTCTCACAAACTTAATTGAGTTTTTTGAGGAAGTAACAAAGAGGATTGATGAGGTCAGAGTGGTAGATGTGATATATATGGACTTCAGTAAGGCGTTCAACAAGGTTCCCCGTGGGAGACTGATTAGCAAGATTAGATCTCATGGAATACAGGGAGAACTAGCCATTTGGATGTAGAACTGGCTCAAAGGTAAAAGACAGAGGGTGATGGTGGATGGTTGTTTTACAGGCTGGAGGCCTGTGCCACATGGCTCAGTGCTGGGTCCACTACCTTTTGTCATTTATATAAATGATTTGGATTTGAACATAGGAGGTATAGTTAGTAAGTTTACAGATGACACCAAAATTGTAGGTGTGGTAGACAGCGAAGAAGGTTACCTCAGATTACAATGGGATCTTGATCAGATGGGCCAATGGGCTGAGGAGTGGCAGATGGAGTTTAAAATAGATAAATGCAAGGTGCCGCATTTTGTGAAAGCAAGTCTTAGCAGGACTTATACACTTAATGGTAAGGACCTACGGAGTATTGCTGAACAAGGAGACCTTAGAGTGCAGGTTCATAACTCCTTGAAAGTGGAGTCACAGGTAGTTAGGATAGTGAAGAAGGCGTTTGGTATGCTTTCCTTTATTAGTCAGAATATTGAGTACAGGAGTTGGGAGGTCATGTTGCGGCTGTACAGGTCATTGGTTAGGCCCTTTTTGGAATATTGTGTGCAATTCTGGTCTCCTTCCTATCAAAAGTATGTTGTGAAGCTTAAAAGGCTTCAGAAAAGATTTACAAGGATGTTGCCAGGGTTGGAGGGTTTGAGTTATCGGGAGTGGTTGAATAGGCTGGGGCTATTTTCCCTGGAGCGATGGAGGCTGAGGGGTAACCTTATAGAGGTTCATAAAATCATGAGGGGCATGGATAGCGTAAATAGACAAGGTCTTTTCCTTGGGTTGGGGAGTCCAGATCTAGAGGCCACAGGTTTAGTGTGAGAGGGGAAAGAAATAAAACTTAAGGTGCAACTTTTTCACACAGAGGGTGGTGTGTGTGTGGAATGATCTGCCAGAGGAAGTGGTGGAGGCTGGTACAATTGCAACATTTCAAAGGATGGGTATATGAGTAGTAAGGGTTTGGAGGGATATGGGCCGGGTGCTGGCAGGTGGGACTAGATTGGGTTGGGATATCTAGTCAGCATGGGCGAGTTGGACCAAAGGGTCTGTTTCTGTGCTGTACACCTCTATGATTCTATTATATGCCTCCATATATATACACTCCTGTTTATGCACACATCCATTTATGTACATACCTGTACACATGCACACCCATGCTCTTACACATTCACAAGATGAAGATGCAATCCAGGACGATAATGCAGATTTACCAATTACAAATAAATCAAGAATTCATCAGATGCAGGCCATTAAAAAAACATCACTCCTGAGGGATTAGTCTAGGCAGATTCAGATAACCAGCCCCATATATTAAAGTTATTGCAGGATTCCCTCAAACAGATGAATGTTAAATAAATAACACTTCCAGAATCATATGTGCTGAAAGCAGTCCACATTGAAAGTTATGAAAAAGATCTGTCTTCATTTTGCAACACTGAGCAAGAGTTCAGCACACTTTTCAAAGATCGTGAAACATCACTACCTTGTCAGATATTATAATTACAGGACATCTAAAATATTTAGCCTCTTGGTACGGAAGCAAATTGCGAAGATTATGACTGATAACAGTACATTTAATTGCAATGCTGACCCAGTGTGGCAATTACTTTAATGATTTAACCTGACTTGGCAGGTTTTACAGAGTTTTAGGACCTTCTTCCATTCAAATTTTAATTTCAGATTTGAAAGATTATGAAGCAGAAATCTTGTTGCTGCTAGAAGGGAAACTATTATAAACTTGTAGGGATAACTCATAGGGTAGTTGTAATAAAATTTAGTTGTCTTTGGAAACACGATTCACTGTGTGCTTGTAAAGTTCTTTCACTGAGAATTGGGCACAGAACTTCACTTACAAAGTACAAGTGTGAACTTTTCTCCAACTGTCCAACAAGTTTTACACAAACCAACAAAGAGACACAAAGCAAATGTATTTTCTGTTTTGAGAACCTGGAGTGATGTGAGCAATGGAGATGATTAGAAAATATATTGAGGATGAGAAACATCTGAATCTCAACATCAAGAAAATAATTCCCAATTTTCTGCTTAAGCTTGAAATAATGACTTCAGGATCTTGCTATGAAGTGGCAACTAGCTTAATTCCATGAATTCACCTCCCATTATAAGATAAACTCATCTTATTTATATGTCACTTCTAATTCTCTTATTCCTTCAGAAACTAGACAGTGGTAATTCCTACTTGAAAATAGGTGCAGGCATCTGATGGCAGTAGCTCACTGCTTGTTGGTTCAGGCCTTCATTCAGCTCTATCATCATCACAATATCTGTACATGCACCATAGCCAACATCCTCTTTGACAAATTTGTCCCCGTAAGTTGGCATCAGCAAACCACCAGATTCATTATGTCATTATGCTTGCTCTCAGATCAAATAAGTCACCATTTCAACCTTTCAGGGCTTCACTTTGGAGCTGAGGATCACCCTTAATATGAAGGCTTTTGCCAGATATGGATATGTTTGCGTGTATGTATGCATGGGTAACTTAGCATTTAGAATTTTGGTGTGAATATATGAAAAAAGAATGCTCTATACTTGTACTGAGAAAAGCTTATGCAGGTTAAAATGAGGTAGCATTAGTGATCAGAAAAGAGCAGCACAGCACAGCATGCCGATTTTGTTGTTCAATGAGGTATCCCCTTTCCCAAATGAGCATTCATGCTCTTCCTTGACCAGCCTGAGAATTTTATCTTCAGATGGAGTGTAGAACTTCATGTCTACCCCTCAGCCAAACTTCCCCCTCACTAGTCATGCCAGGCTTAACTTATTTTGGGTGGAGTTGTTCTTGCAATGACACAAAGGGAGGATTAAGTATGATGGAAGCAGGTAGGAGAGTTCTTCATGGCGATGCAGGGGTAGGAGAGGTGGTGAAATGTTTCCTGGAGTATTAAGGAAGTGCAAAGGGCAGAAGTAGTTTAGGAAAATAAGCTGTGTCTCAACTATTAAATGGATATGATTTATGCAATAATGAGAATTGTAAACCATGAGCCTTAGTGAGACGCTTGTAAATATAAACATTCGTAACTAAGTAAAACAGTTAACTTCATTTTGTGACAACTAGTGTAGAGAGAGTAGACTGTGACAGTGCATGAGATAACCTTGATCATAACAATGACATCCTTGTCAAAAGGGCAACCCATAACTGTCTTCAGCAAGTTCTGACTTCAAAATAAAGAGTGATTGATAAGTCTGTGTGGCTAACCAGCTTTGTGCTGTAAATAACTAAGTCAAATCTTTCACTCATGTAAGTCGACTTTTAAATCCTAGGTCAGAGTTTCTATCACGTTGGAACAAGCAATTATTTTTCTTGTCTCAGCAGCATAACACATAATGGCCACAACATTTGGCTCCAGAGTATAGATTTTTTAGGGCTATGGAAGCTAGTTTGAGTGGAAAATGATAGCTGTGTTAAGTAGGCCTACACTGGTGTCAATTCCAGATGCCGGTTTGGTGTGAGTGTCATCAGAGATTTTTTTAGACCAGAGACATGCAGAGTAGGCAGAGCATGAGAGACATTAGTGTGTAATGCTGATTGGACTTAACAATGCAATTTTCAACATCAACACTGCACCTAATGCCCTCTAATAACTTTGAACAGCTGAACTTGCATTCATCTACAAGGAACCCAAGCTCCACAAATGCAATTTTAAAATAATCATGAACTATTTTCAAGTTTGTAGCTGATTAACTTCTTCAAGGGCTGAAGAAGGGCTTATGCCCGAAACGTCGATTCTCCTGTTCCTTGGATGCTGCCTGACCTGCTGCGCTTTTCCAGCAACACATTTTCAGCGCTGATTAACTTCTGCCAAGTTTGGAGGAGTGTCTGGTGGTCTGTACTACTACTTGAAGTTGCTGAAATTTGTGGGCAATGGTGTGGCAATTGCTAACAGTCTTGGTTCTCACATCTGCTCAGACCTCAGTTGTTCCCCATCATGGCTGATGTAGTTGCCACCTTGTTGACCTGCAATATGGCAGGGAAAACGAACATGGATGACACTGATGAGAACACTCTATTCTGAGAAGGTTGAGGAGAAGTAGAGAAGGGTTCTCCATAAGATACTATAATCACCCTGGTTTTTCAGTGGGCAGATTCCTTACTGTAACATCATAAGAACAGAGCACTAGCTCACTCAGCCTTCGAGCCTACTCTGGCAGTCAATACAATCATGGTCGATTATCCCCTTCAGTGCCCTTTTTGCCCATTACCCCCAAGTGCTTATCCATCACTAGTATTTATAACCTAGCAATCTCTACTATAACCATTCAATGACTGACTTCCACAACCATGAGTTTGAGAATTCTAAAAATTCAGAAACTTCTCAATAAACAAGTTTCTCCTCATCTCAGTCCAAAATGCTTTTCTCATATTTTGAAATTGTGTACTCTGGTTCTGGACTCCCCAGCCAGCAGAAACGTCTTACCTGCTTCCACCATGCTTTTTCTTTAAGTGTGTTATAAGTTCCAACGTGATCATTTTTCATTATTTGAAACTCTAGAAAATAAGAGTCCAGTTTCTTCGACTTCCATTCAAAGGTCATCCTACTCTTCTAGGAACAAGTCTGGCAAACATTCATTGCACTCCTTCCATACAATATCCTCTATGTAATAATGTCAATAATATCCTTCTTAAGATAAGGAAACTAAAACTCATTAAAGTATTTCAGCTGTGATCTCACCAAGGTTCAATTCCTTGAAGCAAGACTTTGCTACTCTTGTACTCAAATCCTCCTGCAATAAACACAAACACAACAATAGCCTTCCTAATTATGTGCATATCTCTTGTTAGCCTTCAGTGACTTAATGATAAGCACATCTGCACTCTTACCATTTAAGAAATATTCTGCATGTAGGTTTATCCTACCAAAGTGGATATTCTCACATTTTGCCATATTATATTCCATATGTTATGCTTTTGACTGTTCGCTTAGTCTGTAGAAATCCCCTTGAATCTGCTTTATATCTTGCTCACATTCTCACCTAGTTCTGTGTCATCTGCGAACATATAAATATAACATTTGGTCCCTGCATCCAAAATATTTATATATGTTGTAAATAGCTGTGACCCCAAGTACTGAGCTTCACAGTACTTCACTATTTACAGCCTGCCAATCCAAGAAGGACTCGTTTATTTGTAAACTGAGCAAAACACAGTGGCTGGATTTTTGTGGTAAAATGTATTATTCTGGAACTAGAACCAAATCCAGAATACCCTTCTGAGCTCTTTGCTTAATTAGAAGGTGGCAGCTTTGCAAATTTGGCATTTCCACTGGTACAGCTGTTTGCTGTTGAAGTTGCTAGATGAAAGAGAGTATCTCTCCATTTTGAGACACTGTGACAGGTACACGAAAAATTGTATGATTTGGATGGCAGTGCACAGTAATTGGGAGGATAAAGGTCAAGCGGTGATTATTGCCATCAGGGGATCCATCCATGGGCAATAGAAATTCCAAAAAAGAAGACGCACAACACACCTTGGGATGACACTTTGCACAAACTTTGATGTAGTTGACAGACCCATCATGCACCGGGACGGCTTGGCTGCCAGTAAAATTCTAATAGTCTCACAAGATGGTCATCTTCGAGCATAGTAATTACCTTGAGCAGCCACTCACCTCTGGTCAGTCTGGATTAGTGGTGCTGGAAGAGCACAGCAGTTCAGGCAGCATCCGAGGAGCAGTAAAATCGACGTTTCGGGTTTTGCCGAAACATCGATTTTACTGCTCCTCGGATGCTGCCTGAACTGCTGTGCTCTTCCAGCACCACTAATCCAGAATCTGGTTTCCAGCATCTGCAGTCATTGTTTTTATCTCTGGTCAGTCATCAGTTATACTGCTGTACGATCATATTACATGGGAGAAGAAGTAGAGCTGAAAATGTGTTGCTGGAAAAGCGCAGCAGGTCAGGCAGCATCCAAGGAACAGGAGAATCGATGTTTTGGGCATAAGCCCTTCTTCAGGAAAGATTCCTGTTCCTTGGATGCTGCCTGACCTGCACTTTTCCAGCAACACATTTTCAGCTCTGATCTCCAGCATCTGCAGTCCTCACTTTCTCCTGGGAGAAGAAGTAGGCTACTTAGCCACTTGATGCTACAGTCACATTCAATAAGATCATGGCTGATCCATTTGTGTTTCAAATTCCACATTCCCATCCATCCCTGATAGGTGTTTGTTCTTTTGACTAACAAGAGTTACTTTAATTGAGACACAAATAGATTCTTGCTAAGCAAGGGGGTGAAAGATTGTTCAGGAGTTGGCAGAAATGTGAATTTGAGGTTATAAAAACTGATCAGTCAAGATCTTACTGAATAGCAAAGCAGGCTCAAGGGGCTGAATGGCATACTCATACTCCTTGTTCCAGGGTTTATTTGTACTATTGCCAAAAAATATTCAATAACTCCACCTCCACCACCATCTGTGGTAAACAGTTCCAAACTGCATAACTCTCTGATAGACAAATATTTTTCCCATCTCTGTCCTGAAAAGGATACTGCCTTGTCAAGACAATTCAGAATCTTATACATTTGACAATGTGTAAATTGTATTTGTCAGGATCATGGGCTTTTTGTGATACATGGTGAACATTAGGGTTCCATGACTGTGCGCATGTTCTGTGACCAAGGACTTACTCCAGCTGCAAAAGATTGCGCTTGCTGAATGTGTACATGGTGTGATCATACTCAGCACATCATGTAGGTGCATGCTCAGTATCCTGGCAGCAGTCATGATTCCTTTTTTGGGTATGTCAGCCAGCAGCACCATCAGTTTTGATGAGATTCATCAAGCCAGAGGCTGAATACTAAGTGATAATTGCTATCACTGACCAGTTAGGTCATCCACTGGAGACATGAACCAAGTATGCACATAATGAGAAGCATTTTGTCACATGAGATGATATTACTGACCGCTTCTCATCCTGTCATAGTAACCTGCCATCTTTGCCTTTAATTGGTGCCATAGTGTTGTTTCTTGTAGCAGTCAATTCTTATATGACCCTTTACAGCACCTTGGAGCCATTCTGATTTACTGCTTCTTGTTCTTTCTTGCATTTTAACTCAATCCATCTATATTTTGTTTCTGCTGCAACTCTTCTTTATGGCTTGATCAGAATTCTTACTTATCATCTTCTTGTATTTGCTCAATATTCTTTTGCTGGTCCCTCCTGCTCCTTGTCAATTTTCTTTCATCAATCCACTTCCACATTGTGTCAGTGATCCATTGTTCTTTGTTGGTTTCTCTCCTCTGCTCCATGGTGCGTTCTGCACTCTTATTAATTACTCTTTTAATGACTTCCCACTGTTCCTCAACGTTACTCTCATTAGCACTTCAAACTAATTGAAGAGCACACAACACATGTCAAAGTCACTGCCATGCAAATTTATGCACCAAAAGAGAGAAACAGCGGAGAAAACTAAACGTTAAGAACAGTTTCAGGAGGCGCCCAACTGAGATATCAAACTACTGATTGATGGATTCAATGTTAAGCTCAATGACAGTCAATAAAGACTGAGCAAAATGATTGGGCCCCTTGATAAGCAAGCATGCTCAACAGAAACAGAAACAGCAATTTGGAGGACCTTCATCAAGCACAAGAGCAAGGATACCCACAAAAAGACATAGATGGTGACATCCTGAATAATATTGACTATATATGCATTGGTTGAGGGTGGAGGACAGCCTAACAAGATGTTTGGACTTGTTTGCATGTTCATAGTTCCTTGAAAGTGGAGTCTCAGGTAGCTGGGATAGTGAAGAAAGCATTTAGTATGCTTGCCTTTATTGATCAGAGCACTGTGCATAGCTGTTGGGAGGTTATGTTGCAACTGTACAGGACATTGATTAGGCCACTTTTGGAATATTGTGTGCAATTCTGGTCTCCCTCCTGTAGGAAGGATGTTGTAAAACTTGAAATGGTTGAGAAAAGATTTAAAGGATGTTGCCAAGGATGGACAGTTTGAGCTATAGGGAGAGGCTGATTAGTATGAGGCTGTTTACCCTGGAGCATTGGAGGCTGAGGAGTGACCTTATAGAGGTTTATAAAATCATGAAGGGCATGGATTGGGGAAATAGACAAAGTCTTTTGCCTGGGTTGGGGAGGCCAGAACTAAAGGGCATAGATTTAGGGTGAGAGGGAAAAGATTTGAAAGGGACCTAAGGGAGAACCTTTTCCCACAAGGGATGGTGCGTGTATGCAATGAGCTGCCAGAGGAAGTGGTAGAGGCTGATACAATTACAATATTTAAAAGGCATCTGGATAGGTACATGAACAGAAAGGATCTAGAGGGATATGGGGCAAGTGCTGGAAAATGAGACTGGATTAATTTAGGATATCTGGTCGGCATGGATGAGTTGGACCGAAGGGTCTCTTGTCTAGGTGACATCCTCCGTGCTTGGGAGCCTCCTATGAAGCGCGTCTATGGTCCAATATACCGGCCACTACAGCGGACAGCTGAAACTGACAACCGGAAGCGGCAGGGACAGGCCACTATAAATGCCGGAGGAAACACCACAGAAGCGCTTCACAGGAGGCTCCCAAGCACTGAGGATGTCACCTAGACAGGGGACAAAACGTTTGCAACAAAAATTTCCAGCTCGGCAAACAGAACCACAACAACGAGCACCCGAGCTACAAATCTTCACCCAAACTTTGGTCTCTTTTTGTGCTGTACATCTCTATGACTCTAACATCACAGTATCATTTCAGAGGTGGCGCTGTGTAAGTTGCTGCATCTTCAGCTGCTTCATTAAGGACCTTTCCTCCTTCATAAGGTCAAAAATGTGGATGGTTGACAATGATTACACAATGTGCAGCACCAAACACGATACCTCAGACACTGAAGCAGTCCAAGCTCAAATCTAGCCAGATCTGGAAAATATCCAAGCTTGTGCTGACATGTGACAAGCAATACACAAATGCCAAGCAATGACCATCTCCAAAAAGATAGAATCTAACGAAAAGTCCTTGACATTCAACGATGTCACCATCACCGAATCCCTGCCCACCCACACCCCCCACCCCTCCCACTAGTGACATCCTGTGTGTCACTATTGAACAGAAACTCAACTGGACTCACCATATAAACATAATGGCCACATGGGCAGGTCAGAGGCTAGGAAACTGCTGTGAGTAACTCACCTCACTCCCAAAGCCTTACCACCATCTACAAGGCACCAGTCAGGAAAGTGATGGAATATTTCCCACTTGTCTAGATGAGTACAACTCTAACAACACTTAAGGAGCTTGGCACCATCCAGGACAAAGCAGCCCACTTAATTGGCTCCTCAACCAATGCTCAGTAGCAACAGTGTTTTGCTATCTATAAGATGTGCTGAAAACATTTGCAAAAGGTCTTTAGATGGCACCTTCTAAGTTCACAAACACATTCATCCCAAAGAACAAGGACAACAGATACATGGGAACACTACAATTGTCCGTTCCTCTTCAAGCTACTTGTCCTGACTTGGAAATATATTGTAGTGCCTTAACTGTTGCTGGGTCAAAATCTTGGAATTCCCTCCCACGGCATAGTGAGTCAACCTACAGCACATGGTCTTCAGCAGTTCATGGGCAACTAGGAATGGGCAATAAAATGCTGGTCAGCCAGTGATGCTAATTTCCCCATGGGTGCATAAAACAATCAGTGGCTCACTGATTGTGGGCTTTTATTATTAGTCATGATTTTGAAGTTTCATTATTACCATCGCTATTAATGAAATGCTAACTTCCTTTTTAGTTTTAGGTAGAATGCGTATTCTTGATTCAGGTGGGGTCTATTATTCAGTCTCTGACATCAATGCAATAAGATTTTAAAATGAATTACAAGAGCTACTGGAAATGAAATGAACAGTGTTTAATTATTGAATATTAACTGTTCTTCCCAATGTAGCAGTTGAGTTTGGTATCAACCCACTTTCTACTCAACTGAAGTGTTGGTTTAACTTGGATCATTCTAATTCGGAAACCTACTCCTCACCAATGGGATTTAAATGTGAAGCTTTGGCTTAATCCACTTGATCAACCCAGTGGCACATTTTCTATGTTTAAGGGTGCCAAAACATCATGCTTGTAGAAAAGAAACTGATATCATTAATAATCCATGAAATTACCTCATAATTACCCTAATTAGCCATAATTATTGCATGGGCTGGATACATAAATGGAAGATTGTCTTCATGAGTATAATTTTGAGGCATTTAACTCGTTTTTGTTTGAATTTCACTGAAAAGCCTTAAGATGTTTTTTACTCTGGTTTATGAGTGAGAATTTTAACTCTTTCCTCCCTGAAGTTGATGAATATAATTTGAGATATAGACTTGAAGGTGTTAAAGGAGTTATTATAACAAAAGGTAACATACACAATCAAAAATACAAGAAATGGCATAAAAATTGGTGAAGTACTTATCCCCATAAAAGGCTGAATTCTACATCTTCCCAGGATGGAATGGTAGGCAGCATGTGAAATAAATTTGGATGTTCTAACAGCATCACAGTGTCCATTGTCTAATTGGTCCAACATTACCTGCAGAAATATTTTGCCCTTGTTTGGGGCGGAGTTGTACAGCTCATTTATGTCCATGGGCTAATTAAAATTCTGAAGTCACCACTTAATGGCTTTTTAAATGTCTCCATCTGCCACTGCTAGGTTTTTCCCCCCAAGTTCCAGGCTTTTGTCATTTGTTCATGAGACGTGGACATCATTGACCAGGGCAGCATTTATAACCCAACCCTAATTGCCGTTGAGATGGTTGTGATGAGATGCTCTCTTGAAATGCTACAGTCCTTAAGATATAGGTATAACTATAATAGTGTCGACAGGAAGGGAATTCCAAGATTTAACCCATGACATTGAAGGAACTGTGATATATCTTTAAGTCAGACTGGTGAGCAGTTGGACAGGAGTCTTCAGGTTCCCATGAATATGCTTTCTTGTTCTTCTTGTTCTTAGTGACCATGGATTTGGAAGGTGTTTTCAAATAAATCTGGGTGAGTTGGTGCAGTGTATCTTGAAGATAGTATCCGCTTGCAATGTGCATCGATGGTGTAGGAAGTGAATGTTATAAGTAATGGATTAGATGCCAAACAAGTGGACTGCTTTGTTCTGGATCTTGTCAAGCTTTTTTGGAGCTGCACTCATTCAGAGAAGTCGAGAACATTTCATCATACTGTTGATTTCAGCCTTGGTAGTCAGCTACAGAGTTTCTAGCCCTTAACATGTTCTTGTGGTCCAATTCATTTTCTGGAAAAACTCAGCAATTTTTGGTGGGGAGGTGGCGAGGTTCCTTGCCTCGTAGAAGAGACCGACTAGAGGTTTCCTTTCTTTCACCTCCCTAAGAATTGTGGGCGGCACGGTGGCACAGTGGTTAGCACTGCTGCCTCGCAGCGCCAGAGATCCGGGTTCAATTCCCGCCTCAGGCGACTGACTGTGTGGAGTTTGCACGTTCTCCCCGTGTCTGTGTGGGTTTCCTCCGGGTGCTCCGGTTTCCTCCCACAGTCCAAAGATGTGCAGGTCAGGTGAATTGGCCATGCTAAATTGCCCGTAGTGTTGGGTAAGGGGTAAATGTAGGGGTATGGGTGGGTTACGCTTCGGCGGGTCGGTGTGGACTTGTTGGGCCGAAGGGCCTGTTTTCACACTGTAAAGTAATCTAATCTAATCTAAAGTAATCTAATCTAATCTAATCATTTTCCACTCAATGGTAATCCATAGGATGTTAATTGTGAGGGATTAAGTGATAGTAAGGCCATTTAGCATCAAAGGGAGATGATTAGATTCTCTCTTGTTTGAGGTGCCCATTTTGTGGCACTTGTGTGGAACTAACATTATTGCTACTTATCAGCTAAAGCCTGGATATTGTTGTCATCGCATGGAATGTGGATATGGACTGTTTTATGTTGTGAATGCTGCTGAAAACTGTGTAACTGCCAGTGAACATCACCACCACTTCAAACAGTAGAATGGGGAAAGGTCATAGGCGAAGAAGCTAAGCTGATTGGGCCTAAGTCACAATCCTGAGGGACTTTTGCATAGATGTCCTGGAACTGAGGTGATAGACCTCCAACCACAAACATCTTCCTTTGTTTTAGGTATGACTCCAACCAGTGGTGAGTTTTCAGCTTTAACCCCAATGATGTCAGTTTTGCCTGGGTTCTTTGATGCCATACTCAGTCAACAGCTTTGATGAAAGGGCAGCCACTCTTTTTTCATCTCTGGAGTCCAACTGTTTTGTCTATGTTTGGACCAAGGCTGTAATGAGGTCAAGAATTGGCCTGATAAAACAAAAACGGAACATCAGTGAGTGGGTTATTGTTGAACAAGTGTTGTTTGATCACACTGTTGTGTTCCATAGTCTAACCAGACCATAAGGGCTTCTCTCTTACAGAGAGAAGCGACTGATGGTGATTTACCTCAGATCCATCAGACCTCAGGTGAGGGAAGAGGTAGAGAAGGAAAGTCCTTCATGGTAACCTCAAACCAGTGATGGGGAATTGAACCCACACTGTTGGCATCACTCTGCTCTGTAAACCAACAATTCAGCCAACTGAGCTAAACCGATAAGCGTATTGATGATAACTCCATCATTTTGCTAATAATCAAGACTAGACTGATGGGGCAGTAATTGGCTGGGGTGAATTTGTGCTGCTTTTTTTGTGGACAGGCCATGGCTTGGCGATTTTCCACACTCTCTGGAAGTTGCCAGTGTTATAGCTGTACTAGAATAGGTTTGCAAGAGGTACATCAAGTTTGGAGCGTAAGTCTTCAGTGCTATTGACAAAGTGTTGTCAGTGTGCTCCGGGTGCTCCGGTTTCCTCCCACCGTCCAAAGATGTGCAGGTCAGGTGAATTGGCCATGCTAAATTGCCCGTAGTGTTAGGTAAGGGGTAAATGTAGGGGTATGGGTGGGTTGCGCTTCGGCGATTGGTGTGGACTTGTTGGGCCGAAGGGCCTGTATCCACACTGTAATGTAATCTAATCTAATCTAATCTGTACTTAGCCTTTGCGATGTCAATTGCATTCAGCCATTTCATCAAATTAGGTGGTGTAAATTAAATTGTCTGAAGAATGGAATCTGTGATGCTGTGGTCCTCAGGAGGAAACCAAAAAGGATCATCCACATTGCAATGCTGGTTGAAGGCTTCACTCACTGAGGAGGAAGCCATTGTATCCTTAACCATTTCATGACATTTTTATTATTGTGATACCAATAACTGGAGCCCCAGGTATGTGATTTAAAGTGTCATCATTAACAAAGCATACTTTGATGTAAAATAGTAGGTACGGACAGTAAAGAAATAGTGACCCACAAGTGCTCTGTTCTCGACCACTCTCCAAAAGGGGACTACCTTCCTTGCTCCATAACCTCTGGAATTAGATCCAGGTTGACATCAGTGAAGGACCATCCTACCTTTGGTGCAAGCCCTTGGAATTCTGTGTGTCACATTTCTATCTCCTAGCACTGTGGAAGGTTTTGGCACAATTAGAAAATCTCTTTTAGATAACCAGCAGCATCAGAGACAGCTGCAATGGGAATCTAAAACAATTCCACCCTTCTGATCCATATTTGTTTCTGTCCTACTGGCTCTAAGTGGAGAGGAGAATTATCTCTTTATCCACTAGTAGCCCATAAAAATCTAAACTTCAATTAGTTTCCATCAGAAGCAGGCTTCTGAACCATAAACAAACCCAGATCCTTCTTCCCATCTCTTTGCTAGAAGTTGAACCTATTTTCAAGAACACTGGTGTAATAGTTTATAGTCCAAGTGTTTAACATCAATACCAAATACCTCACAGCGCCTGAGACCCGGGTTCATTTCCCGCCTCAGGCGACTGACTGTGTGGAGTTTGCACGTTCTCCCCGTGTCTGCGTGGGTTTCCTCCGGGTGCTCCGGTTTCCTCCCACAGTCCAAAAGATGTGCAGGGTCAGGTGAATTGGCCATGCTAAATTGCCCGTAGTGTTAGGTAAGGGGTAAATGTATGGGTGGGTTTCGCTTCGGCGGGTCGGTGTGGACTTGTTGGGCCGAAGGGCCTGTTTCCACACTGTAATGTAATCTAATCTAATCTAATCTAAATTGAATTCCACAATATATTTGAATGGCAATCACAAGAATATCCCTAAGACACACTGATGTCAAAGCAAATTACTTCAGACAATGGCCATTTAATCAGTTCCGATGTTACAATTTGGATTTTTGCTGCAGAGTTTGATAGCGAGAGTCAAGAAATTTCCTGATTTGTTTTCTGTCCTGAATAGTAGGATCGTTGTTCTGAGGAGGATATGATCAGTGGCACCATTCAGGACCTGTGGTATTCGAATGCAGATTGGAGGCAGACGCAAGCACATAAAATGCTGGATTTGGTTCTCCATAGATTTGTACCAGTTGTTTTGTTAAACAATAGGCTCTCTCGCCCTCACCTCTAATATCATCATCCCCATCTCTTTCCCTGTCAACTCATCCCAACCCATGGCCTCAACAATCTTCCAGTTGCTCCTCATACCTGTTGCCAACAGAATATGAGTCATGCTAATTCATGACATGCCCACTCATCACTATCTCATGAAAACTGTAAAGAGAAAAGTTGTCCATTATAAAAAATACATTTTGGTCATGAAAACTCATTCAATACTTTTAAACCCTTATCAAAACAGACTTCTATTCATTAACTTGCATTTTAGACAGTTAATGTTTTAATAATGTCTTTGATTGTCAATATAACTGTGAACTGACATGTTCCCAGCATCACATGTGATAATTGTAAGCAGGCAGTCATGCATTACGAATGCTGTAATAAGAACACTAAGGGATAAAGAGCTGTTAAAACTACCATAACAGATTTTATCTATCACTCACAGGTGTAGGCAATAGTTTTTTCAAGCAACTACGCTGTTCAATAATTTGCCAGTATTGCATATCTTATCCACAGTTTAGACTGCTCTAAAACTTAATAACTTTTGCACTGCAGGACAAGAATCTCATTTGAAAATGGGGACTATTTAAACTTAGCACAGAGCACAAAGCTTTCCTACATGTGGAAGACCTGTCCTACCCTGGTTTGCCCCAGGGCAAGTAGTTTCTGATGTGATCCCAGATCTATGATTTATCTGCCATCTTAGAAAAGCCAAAAATTCTCTCTGGTTTAAAACTTCCCAATAAATCTGCTTCTCCCAACACAGATGCTGCCAGACCAGTTAACAACTAACATTTTCTGTTCATATTTTTGATATTCCTCAGCCATTGGAAATGCTATTTTAAAATAAATGCTATTTTAGTAAATGTAAGATAAAATAAGATCAATTCATAAAGTATGAATATAAATAGAAAATGCTATAAATACTGTGCAACAGTGGAGAGAGAAACGTAGTTGTACCCTTCCATTTTCCACAAATATATTTTGACTTGCTGAGTGTTTAGAATCTTTTTGTTTTGCTTCTGGCTGATTTCTTTGTTTCATTCTTATGCTAATCTAGAAAATATCCATTTTTCTTCTACTGAGACACATAATTAGGTGATAATGCTCCTCATTAAGGATCATTGACATACTGAATTTCTTCCTTTTCCCACTCCATATTTTATAATGCTTTTCCTTTTCAGCTAATCCTTAACCTATTATATAAGCTTGGACTGTATTTTGTTGCAGTAGAATGCTACAAGATCATAATGAGATGACATGTTGAATAACTTTGAAGGCATAAAGGCTTTACATTATAATGTGGATAGCGTGTGACTGTTCTGATTTCACATTGCTTATTTGTTGGCAATCACTATTCTGCCATCGCTTAATCTTGCGGCTATTATTTTTGTTGATTTTTGTAGCAATCTACTGAGCAAAGGATATTGAACATGTTTTGATGTTGATTGCTGTGGGAACTCAACCTGCTAACCTAACCCTTATCCGTCCAGCTCCTTGTTAGGCAATCTCTTTGCTGCCTGGTCCTTTGATGTGTAAATGCTTTTCTTTCTTTATTTCTGCTTCATCAATTCTGTATTTGCTGAAAGTCCTTGCACTTCTGACTTCCTAGATTTAAATTTTTATCCTTACTTTGAAATTCATCTATGGGCTGACCCTTCCCGATCTATGTGATCTTTCCCAGCGTTACAACCTTCCAAAATCTCCACAAACCTCAAACTTTGGCCTTTTGTTCATCCAACAGGGTTGCAATTTTTTGTTTTGAGCCCGGGCAATGGTAGACATGGTGGGGGGGTTGGGGTCTGTAACAAGAAGAGTACCACAGAGATCAGTGTTGGAGCCTCGAATCTATACAATTCATGTTCATGGCATGGGTCCAGCTACCTAATGTAAGGTAGCTAAATTTGCTAATGATGCTAAGGTAGGTAAGAAAGTAAGTTGTCAAGAGGAGGTAATGAGTCTTGAAAAGGATGTAAGCCAGTTCAGTGAGTGGACAAAAAAGTAGCATATGGAGTATAATGTGATAAAATGGTAATTTGTCCAATTTGGCAGGAAGACGAGAAATACAGTACATTACTTAAATGGAGAAAAATTGCAGAATTCTGTGGTACAGAGCAGTCTGGGTGTACAGTGATTAGGAGGACAAATGGAATGTTAGTAACTTTTCAAACTGGAATGGAGTATAAAACCTTGTAAGACTTTGGTTTTACAATTTCTATGGCAGGTGAGACCACATCTGGTGTACTGTGTCCATTTTTGATCTCTATATTTGAAAGAGTATATAGAGTCATAGTGCTGTATAGCACGGAAACAGACCCTTCATTCCAACTTGTCCACGCTGACCAGATATCCTAAATTACTCTAATCCCATTTGCCAGCATTTGACACATATCTCTATCAACCCTTTCTATTCATGTACCCATCCAGATGACTTTCATTTGTACCCAAGAAGTCTGTGGGAAGCTAGAGAAGCGATTGCTGGGCCTCTTGCTGAGATATTTGTATCATCGATAGTCACAGGTGAGATGCCGGAAGACTGGAGGTTGGCTAATGTGGTGTCACTGTTTAAGAAGGGCGGTAAAGACAAGCCAGGGAACTATAGACCAGTGAGCCTGACTTTGGTGGTGGGCAAGTTGTTGGAGGGAATCCTGAGGGACAGGATGTACATGTATTTGGAAAGGCAAGGACTGATTTGGGATAGTCAACATGGCTTTGTGCATGGGAAATCATGTCTCACAAACTTGATTGAGTTTTTTGAGGAAGTAACAAAAAGGACTGATGAGGGCAAAGTGGTAGATGTGATATATATGGACTTCAGTAAGGTGTTCGACAAGGTTCCCCATGGGAGACTGATTAGCAAGGTTAGGTCTCATGGAATACAGGGAAAACTAGCCATTTGGATACAGAACTGGCTCAAAGGTAGAAGACAGGGGGTGGTGGTGGAGGGTTGTTTTTCAGACTGGAGGCGTGACCAGTGGAGTGCCATAAGGATCAATGCTGGGTCCTCTATTTTTTGTCATTTACATAAATGATTTGGATGTGAGCATAAGAGGTACAGTTAGTAAGTTTGCAGATGACACCAAAATTGGAGGTGTAGTGGATAGCGAAGAGGGTTACCTCAGATTACAACAGGATCTTTACCAGATGGGCCAATGGGCTGAGAAGTGGCAGATGGAGTTTAATTCACATAAATGCGAGGTGCCGCATTTTGGGAAAGCAAATCTTAGCAGGACTTCTACACTTAATGGTAAGGTCCTAGGGAGTGT
>NC_057722.1:31244115-31307568 GCF_004010195.1 Chiloscyllium plagiosum | reverse complement strand
GGGAAAGATATAAAAGAGACCTAAGGGGCAACTTTTTCATGCAGAGGGTGGTACGTGTATGGAATGAGCTGCCAGAGGATGTGGTGGAGGCTGGTACAATTGCAACATTTAAGAGGCATTTGGATAGGTATATGATAGGAAGGTTTTAGAGGGATATGGACCGGGTGCTAGCAGGTGGGACTAGATTGGGTTGGGATATCTGGTCGGCATGGACAGATTGGACCGAGGGGTCTGTTTCCATGCTGTACATCTCTATGACTCTATCTAATTGTCATAATTGTATATTTGCATTAGAAGCAGTTTAGAAAAGGTTCATCCAGCTCATTCCTGGGATGGGAGTAATTGTATGAGGAAAGGTTATATGGACAGCCTGTACTTATTGGAGTTTAGAAGAGCAAATCTTATGGAAAAATACAAGGGATGATGGGAATGTTCAGTGGATACAGGGAAGATGATTCCTCTTGTAGGGAACCTAAAACTCGGGAACACAATTTAAGAACAGGCCTCCTGTTATTGGGGAGAAAGTGAGGTCTGCAGATGCTGGAGATCAGAGCTGAAAATGTGTTGCTGGAAAAGCGCAGCAGGTCAGGCAGCATCCAGGGAACAGGAGAATCGACTCCTGGAATTCCTGAAGAAGGGCTTATGCCCTAAACGTCGATTCTCCTGTTCCCTGGATGCTGCCTGACCTGCTGCGCTTTTCCAGCAACACATTTTCAGCTCCTGTTATTGGGGGCTGAACTTGACAAGTTAACAAGAAATCTTCAGGGAAACAGGACAATGATTGTTTATTTGATACATTCATGTGGACAGGATGTTTTCAGACAAGATAAACTCACTCAGTTGAGGTACATAACATCTTCAATCTTCAAACAAATTACAGCATACAAATGACAATTTCTACATTTCAATATCCATTTGTCCCACATTATCTTTGTTTTCCCACCATATTTTTAGGCATTATCTGTTCCTCACTGAGCATGGCTTCTAGTTACCAACTTTGAAAGTTTGAATGTCTTGTTTCTTAGTTCCCACATGCTCGGATAGTTTTGCTAATTAGTGAATATGTGGCTAAAATTTCAACCCAAACTATGTAACCTTTTTATCTTCGCTTTAAGATGGAGATGAGGAGAAATGATTCTTTTTTCTCTCGAAGACTTGTTAGTCTGTGAAATTCTCTTCCTCAGAAGGTAATTGAGGATATATAATTTAACTTATTCAAGGCAGAGTTCGATAAATTTTTGATAGACCAGGAAGAGCTCTGGGCAACAGACAGAAAAGTAAATTGAGATGACAACAAGATAATCCATTACATTGTTAAATGCTGGAACAGGTCTCTTGGGCAAACTTGCCGAATTCTGCTCCAAAGTCCTCTACCCCTATACTCCTCTGCTGTTCCCAACAGGTGGGGATGGGGGGAGTAGAGAGAAAGAGATTACTTAAGGAAGAGTGTAGATGAACAGGTGAAGTTCCCAATGCTTAGTCTCCTGAAATTTCATGGATAGTCGTCAGGCAGCCAGTCACTCTTGGGCCTACTGAGACCCTTCAGAATGTTTTACTTGACACCTGACCAAGTGATCATACCTTGTGCAGGACCTATGCAGCAGAAATGTCAATTCTGCAAAGACAAAACATCAAAAATTGCACTCTCTCTCCTGAGGAGGAAACTTGAAGTCTCCAGTAACAGCTAGCTGGCATCCTTGCACCTTACTCTGCAAATCCCAATTGAATGAGCAATTAAAAAAAAATCACAGGCACTAAAGTAATAAATTTTTAATTAGTGAGTGAAAAACTGAGTTTTGCAAAAAAAAAGCACTTGTGTCAATATCAAAGAATTGACAAAAAAAGAAAGAAAACAAGACATCAATTCTGGGTGGTCCAGGATTGTGTATTTGTTTTTTACTGCATGCTCCCTTTCCCCTACCTCTGAATCATTTACGTCTCTGCAGTTCTATGTCAACTTGTGCCTTCTATATATAATAATCCTGTTAACTATGTCAAGTTGTTGTGTGGTGGGAAGAAATAACCCAGCCCAGATGCTGAAGTTATCTTTTACCTTTTATCAAGCATATTAACAGGAACCAAAGAACAGACTAACATCTCTCCTCTGACTCCCAGAACAGTGGTTAACAATGTACTTACAGTATCAAGATATCAATGTTCATATTATCCACAATGACTCAAGAGATTAAATTCAAATTTGTAAATGCCATTGATAGAATATCATTTTTGGACAGAGTCCATCCACTCCTTGTTCTTTGCTGCTTGCCTAACCTGTTGGTTGGAGTTAACCCACTCCCTGAATGCCCAGATATGCTTGTGTTGTCTCAGCCTTGTTGGCCATGGTCCATCCACTCCCTGTTCTTTACTGCTTGCCTAGCCTGTTGGTTTGGGTTCACAAACTCCCTGTGTTTTCTAGACTTGGCTTATGTTACATGAACCCGTTCATTCCATTCTTGAAAACATTAAAGACGTGCAAACACCTTCACAAATCTGAAGAGGAAAAAAAAGAATGAAAACTTTGAAGAGTGTCAATTTTAATGTATTTTGGCCAAGTAACAATTAAAATCTCGAAAAATGACTACATTTCAGAATAGAGAAAGTGAGGACTGCAGATGCTGGAGATCAGAGTCAAGAGTGTGGTACTGAAAAAGCACAGCAGGTCAGGCAGCATCTGAGGAGCAGGAGAACCGATATTTTGGGCAAAAGCCCTTCATCAGGAACCAGGATGTCTAACTAGCACTCTGATTCCAAATTCTTTCCACATAGACAGAGGTTGCTGGCACTAGTCTTTCTTCCTGGAACTGTCATGTTTGACTGAATTCCCTTTGCATTCAATTGTCGAGTAAACTCCAAGAAAATTGTCTTCAGAAACTCTTCCTGAGAGGTAAAGATGACATTGTGTGTGTTTTCATCTTACATTTTGGTGCCTTTCTGACAAATTTCAAATTCTGCTTCACTGTGTTCTAAACTGCAATATTCTTATTTACTCATCGATTGAGTTAAGTGACTACGATCCCTGAATGTTCTGTTCCAAGTAAATGCATCATTATTGGTGTTTGTACGGAGTTCCTTTACCTTAGCATAGTGTTCTTTCTTTTAAAGTTAAAAATATATTTCTATAGACCCACATAATCCTTTTAAAAAATGTTATAATTGGATCGTAGAGTGTTGATGTAGTCTACGTAGACTTCAGAAAGACTTTTGATGATGCCTTGTTTGGGAGGGTGGTTAAGGAGCTAAAAGCCTATGAGGTTCAGGGCAACTTGTCAAATGGATCCAAATTTAGCTTACTGGCAGAATTAAGAGAGAGATAGTCAAAGGATGTTTTTGTGCTTTGATGTCTGTGTTCATTTGTGTCCCAAAGTTCCATTCTGGATCTTGTTTGTTGTTAACATTAATGACCTAGACATGAATGCAGAAGTTATCGTCAGTAAGTTTGCAGATGATATGATAATTGGTGGTGTGGTAAATAGCAAAGAGGAAAATCTTAGACTATAGGATGATATAGATTGGCTGAACAGTGGCAAATGGAATTTAACCCAAAAAGTGTGAAGTGATGAATTTTAGGAGAACTAACAGGGCAAGACAATACACTTTGAATGATAGTACCTAATTGGTACAGAGGATCAGAATAACCATGGTATGAGTATCCGTAGATCACTAAAGGGAGCAGGATGGATAGATAAGATGGTTAAGAAGGTATATGGGATATTTGTCTTTATTAGTGAGGTCATTGAATACAAGAACATGGAAGTTATGATGGAGCTGAATAAAACATAAGTTTAGTCAGAATGAAATCCCGTGAGCAGTTCTGGTTACTACACTACAGGAAGGATGTGATTATGTTACATAAAATGCAGAAGAGATTCACGAGGATGTTAGTTGGACTCCAGAAATCCAGTTGTCAAGAAAGATCAGATAGGCTGGGACTATTTTCCTTGGAGTCGAGAAGGTTGAGAGAAGATTTGATTGAGGTATATAAAGTTCTGATGGGCATAGACAGGATAGATTGAGATAACCTTTTCTCCTTAGTAAAAGGGTCAATACGCACCATTTTAAAGTATGGAGCAGGAGGTTTCGAGAAGATTTGAGAAAAGAAAATCACCCGGAGTGTTGCAAATATCTGGATCTCGCTAGCTGAATGAATGGTTGAGACGGGAACTTTCAAGACATTTCAAAACGATTTAGATGAACATTTGGAATGACATAGCATTACAAAGTGATGGGTCGAGTGCTGAAAAATGGGATTAAATGGATGGATGTTTGATGAGTGATGTGGGCAAAATATGAGGAAGGACCTCTTTTCAAACTGTAAAAATCTCTGTGATTTTATGATTCTATTTCTTCATAACATCTGTATTCTTGGGCGAAATGAAACTTACCTTGTAGTCAAATGCTTCAAAGCAATCAAAGCATAAAGTTACAGAAAAAAAAGAAGCACATATGCACCCTTTAAGTCTAACTAATACAATGATGCATTTTTTGATATTATTACACAGGTAATTTAGAAAGAAGCTCTATTCTTAACAAACTAGCAGTTATATTGTTTTTTTCCCCTGTAATACGTATAATTATTAAGTGAAAGGGCTATAATAGCAAATTCCACTGTACAATTTGGCATTTTGATTTTTGAAATTTTGCACAAAAAATAGGAGGTTCTGACATACCCTGGTATGTCTTCCCATATATATATCAAAGTTGAATATATCAAAGTGTTTAAGAGCCAGTAATAGTCTGAGTGTTTCCTTTCCCATATCAGTGTATCAATTCTGGTTGTCGATCTAAATTTTTAGCTGAAAATGTGTTGCTGGAAAAGCGCAGCAGGTCAGGCAGCATCCAGGGAACAGGAGAATCGACGTTTAGGGCATAAGCCCTTCTTCAGGAATGAGGAAAGTTTGTCCAGCAGGCTAAGATAAAAGGTAGGGAGGAGGGACTTGGGGGAGGGGCGTCGGAAATGCTCTTCCTCCAGCCGTTGTGTTGCTATGGTCTGGCGAAGGAGGACTCCAAGGACCTGCATGTCCTTGGTGGAGTGGGAGGGGGAGTTGAAGTGTTGAGCCACATGGTGGTTGGGTTGGTTGGTCCGGGTGTCCCAGAGGTGTTCTCTGAAACGCTCCGCAAGTAGCCTGCCTGTCTCCCCAATATAGAGGAGGCCATATCGGGTGCAGAGGATGCAATAGATGATTGTGTGGAGGTGCAGGTGAATCTGTGGTGGATATGGGAGTTTCCTTTGGGGCCTTGGAGGGAGGTGAGGGGGGAGGTGTGGGCGCAAGTCTTGCACCTCCTGCGGTTGCAGGGGAAGGTGCGGGGAGTGGAGGTTGGGTTGGTGGGGGGTGTGGATCTGACGAGGGAGTCACGGTGGGAGTGGTCTTTACGGAATGCTAATAGGGGAGGGGAGGGAAATATATCCTTGGTGGTGGGGTCCGTTTGGAGGTGGCAGAAATGACGGCGGATGATGCGCTGTACATGGAGATTGGTGGGGTGGTAGGTGAGGACCAGTGGGGTTCTGTCCTGGCCTCCGCGATAAAAAACCGCTCCACGCTTGCAGCCATGCGCCGCTACCTACATTCCCTGCAACTCGACCTACCCCAGCTCAGGACAACACTCTCACAGACCTGCAAAGGACCTCTACTGTTCTTCATCCACAGAAGGATCCATAAACTAAACAAACAGTTTTTCCTAGCCATATCGGAAATTAAAGACAGTAAGTACCAAAAACTTTCATGTACTTACCCCCACACTCCGGATTCCTCAACTGTTCCAGAATCTTCCATTGGCCTCCGAAATCAGTCTGGCGCCATTACACACGCGGCCGCTACATCGCCCGTGGCAATGGCCGCCGCCGCCGATGACGTCACTTCTGCCCCCAAAGACCTCGCAGCCTCCGCGATAAACCAGGACAGAACCCCACTGGTCCTCACCTACCACCCCACCAATCTCCATGTACAACGCATCATCCGCCGTCATTTCCGCCATCTCCAAACGGACCCCACCACCAAGGATATATTTCCCTCCCCTCCCCTATCAGCATTCCGTAAAGACCACTCCCTCCGTGACTCCCTCGTCAGATCCACACCGCCCCACCAACCCATCCTCCACTCCCGGCACCTTCCCCTGCAACCGCAGGAGGTGCAAGACTTGCGCCCACACCTCCTCCCTCACCTCCCTCCAAGACCCCAAAGGAAACTTCCATATCCGCCACAGATTCACCTGCACCTTCACACACATCATCTATTGCATCCTCTGCACCCGATGTGGCCTCCTCTATATTGGGGAGACCGGCCGCCTACTTGCGGAGCGTTTCAGAGAACACCTCTGGGACACCCGGACCAACCAACCCAACCACCCTGTGGCTCAACACTTTAACTCCCCCTCCCACTCCACCAAGGATATGCAGGTCTTTGGACTCCTCCATCGCCAGACCACAACAACACGACGGTTGGATGAAGAGCGCCTCATCTTCCGCCTAGGAACCCTCCAACCACAAGGGATGAACTCGGATTTCACCAGTTTCCTCATTTCCCCTCCCCCCATCTTGTCTCAGTCAAATCCATCGAATTCAGCACTGCCTTCCTAACCTGCAATCTTCTTCCTGACCTCTCCGCTCCCACCCCAGTCTGACCTATCACCCTCACCTTGACCTCTTTCCACCTATCACATTTCCGACGCCCCTTCCCCAAGTCCCTCCTCCCTACCTTTTATCTTAGCCTGCTGGACAAACTTTCCTCATTCCTGAAGAAGGGCTTATGCCCGAAACGTCGATTCTCCTGTTCCCTGGATGCTGCCTGACCTGCTGCGCTTTTCCAGCAACACATTTTCAGCTCTGATCTCCAGCATCTGCAGACCTCACTTTCTCCTCAAAGATCTAAATTTTTAGAACAGTATCTCATCAGTCTCATTCTTTATCTGATTCATCTTATTGAATGAGGACTGCACCTACCTTCAGATCATTGTCATCAGTCTTGATCTAAAAGGGCTTAATGCAATTTGAGGCAGCTGACACAACTTCGCTGATTAAGATGGCTTTCAACCTCTCAAAATGCTTGACACTTCACTAACAGCACTCACTTTGTGTTCTTTTAACATTGGAACAGCTATAGTGTTGAAGTTTGATATAAACTTGTGATAGAAGAGCACACATCCCCAAAACTTCATGATTATCCATTTGGTCTTAGGAGTAGGGAATTCAATCAATGCCTATAACTTTGCTGTTCCTTGCAGCACCTGTCCCTGACACACTATATGGTGAGTATTAAGAACTAATCAGCCATTTTCTTTAGTCAACAACAAATATCAGGCTTATTACCAAAACAAACTGACTCAAACAAAGATATATAATTTATTGACAGTTTGGATTGTGCAAATATGTAGCTTTCAAAATTCCCACTCGCACTCATACACTTACACACACACACAAAACAAAAATGAAAATCTTGCAGAGTGTTAACTTTGTAATATTTTGACCAAGCAATAATTAAACTCATAAAGTTGTTCAAATGTTTTGATTCTGAAGCGTTTCTGTAGCCACAAGCTGTTGGCACTGGTTTGTCTTCCCAGAACAATCATAATAGGCTAAATTCCATTTGGTTCAGATAGTGGTGTAGGTTCCAAGAAAATTTTCTTCAGGAACTCTCCTGGAGCAGTGAAGACAACCTCTGTGAGGGCTTCAGTTCTTTCTCCTTTGCTGAGAGGATTTGCAAAGAGTGAGAATGAGGGTGACCAATGGGCTTTGCTTTCTAGGTCAGTCTCAAATTCTCCGTCTCTGAGTTCATAACTGCTCTTTGGTGCAATTTTGCTGCTGCTGTACTCAGTGTATTTTCGTTAGTAAAGCATGCTTTGTTTTAAAGTTCAAGATCTATTTAGATGGGCCCGCAATCTTTTAAAAATCTTTTAAAATGTGGTATTTTGATCACACCTCTTCACAACACAACCTAGCCTAATCCAATCTAATTGATTTCTAGACTTTCAAAGTTCACTGAATGCTTTTTAGCTAATTTAGCTCCAATTTCTTCTATTCTGATTCCATTAAACATCCATCTGTACTTTCTTAAGGCACATGACCCCAAACTTTTAAGTGTAATAAGCTTTCATGTGCTTCAGTTACATTTATCGCATTTTCTATGGTTAAACTTAAATTTCTAAATCTAAAAATTATATACTAAAACATATGGAACCAAGACCTATGCATTCACAATTTGGAGCTGTAGGGCTTTCAGACCTTTTGAGATTGACAGCACATATCATTTTTGCACTTTGTAGTTGGATCACAGCCATAATGTAAACAGCTCACATTGGAGGTAAGTGCGGGAAGTCAAAAGTCATGCGGGAAATAAGTGGGGAATGATTATAGGTGAGACAGAAAGCAGAAAGGTTAAAGCATGTACAAAAGAAAGTGAAATAGTCTAGAAGAATCTTTAAAAAAGACCTATTTCAGCCAAGACTTCTGATTTCCGAACATACACATATTTAAAACTTCTGTATTTTGGCTTATCTGTACATATCCTGGGAGATAACATGTAGCATTGCTCATAGTAATTTGGAGGATGCATACCTTTCAATATTTTGCTCTAATTTTGTGAAGTTCCACCACTATAGTATGAAATAAGAGTTTTGCAGGTGAGAAAAATCAACCTTACATTGTCAGATTATTGAAATAAGGTCCTATAATACATTTCACAGCTTTGCCAAGAGGTCTGTCTGCATCATCCAGAAGGCCTGAACCATTTTGATTCAGCAGTACTGACCGGCATTGATTGTTAAAACATAGTTGAGGTTGAAGTATAGTACTTTCTTTGCAGTGTGTGTTTATAGCTGTTTTGAATATTCTTATACACTTTTAACTTATGCATCAATGGCTTTTTGTAAAAGCCTTCAAGCCTATTGAAAAACTGTTCTGTAGTATTAACAATCATTCAAAAGTTTTCAACTTTAAACAGTGCGAGTCACATTGGCTATTCCCATGTTGCTACTCAAATTGGATACAAGGAGCAAATTCTTGAGAGAACAGTGCCTTCAAATTCAATAATATGTGCAGCAGCAACATGTTCATTGCTATCAATCCATTAGGGGATGTCTGTACAAACCATGCTATATTGAAATGTCAGTGGCTTGTGTTCACTGCCTCTGCCTCACTGGAGAGACTATGCTTTATGCTGACGGCTGATGGACAAAGCAGGCTGGAAAGTTGATTCCTAAGACTGTGAAGATCACCAGGTCATTGAAATAAAGCTAAGAACTGTGGAAGCTAAAGATCTGAAACATAAACAGTAATTTCTGGAGAAACTCAGCAGATCTGGCCATCTGTCAAGATAAATCCATGTTAGCATTTTAAGTCCAGAGATCCTTCTCTAGACTTCAGTTTCTCCAGCAATTTCCATTTTTGCTTCACCATTTTATTAATCTTGTGTAAAACATGGAATGTTCCAAACCATGGCATTTGACAAGATAAATCTTCGGTTCAATGCTTGTTAGTGGTAGCAATTTTCCCAATGGCAAGATGATTTAACTCGAGGTTGCATGAATTTAAAAGACTTCCAAGGAGAATATAAGAACATAAGAATTAAAAGTAGCAGTAGGCCATTCAAACTACCAAATTTGCTCTGCCATTCAAATCCTCAACTACTTTCTTATCTTTTCACCATAACCTTTGATTAAAAATCTGTCTACCTCAGCCTTGAATACATTTGAAAAGCCAAAATGTACAGACCTCTGCAAAAAAGGATTGTACAGATTTACTGCTCTCTAAGAAGAAGCTGCTCTTTATCTCGGTCCTGAGATTGTGCCCTTTCATTCTAGACCCTCCCACAAGAGGGAACGATTTGCCAATATATATCCTGTGAGGCTCCCGAACAACTTTACATGTCGCCCATTCTTCTAAATGCCAATTAGCCCAATCTACTCAACCTCTCCTGATAAGACAGACCATCCATAACCAGAATCAGCCTAGTGAGTCTCTCTGTACTGCCCTCATTGACAATCCCCTCACTTTTTCTCAGATAAGGGGACCAAAACTGTTCACAGTATTCGAGATGTGTTCCAGAATAATTGTGGTCCATGTTGTCTTGTATAGTTTTGGCAAGATTTCCCTACTTTTATATTCCATTCCCTTTGAAGTAAAGACCAATATTCCATTTGCAATCCCTACTGCCTGCTAAATGTCGATGTTACCTTATTGTGATTTCTGCACAAGGACTCCAAATCTCTCATTCCTGCTGATTTCTGAGATCTTTCTCCATTTAAATAGTATTCAGCTCATCTATTCTTTCCGCCAAAGTGCACAACCTCACATTCTCCCATATTATATTCCACTTGTCAAATTTTGCCCACTCATTTAGCCTGTCTATATCCCTCAGTAGACTCTGTTACCCACACTATTTGCCTTCCCACCTATTTTTGTGTCTTCCTCAAATGTGACTGTAGCACATTTACTTTCCTCATCCAAGTTATTAATATTTACAGTACATAATTTGGCCTCAGCACTGATCCACATGACACTCTACCTGTTACAGGTTGTCATTCTTCTCTTATTTAGCCAATCCTCTACCAATGATAATATATTACCCACAACACCATGTGTTCTTCCCTTACTAAGCATGCTAATGTGCTGTATTTTGTTAAACACATTCAAGAAATTCAAATATATTATATCTACTGGTTCACTATATTTATCCTGCTTGTTATTTCCTATAATAATCCAATTAGATTTGTCAGTCATGATTTCCTTTTCATGAAGCCATGAGAACTCTGCTTGATTGTATCATTTTAAAATATTTTGATATTGCATCCTTTATAATAGACTAACATTTTCTAATTACAAGTGAGAATTGTCTTTTGCTTGTCTTTTTTTGTCTCACTGTCTTTTTGAATAAAGGTAGCAGTTTTCCAATCCTTTGGGATCTTTCATAATCTAAAGATTCTTGGAAAACTGCTACCCAGTGGATCCAATATCTCTATAGTTCCTTCCTGTAATATCCTTGGATGCATCACATCAAGTCCAGAGGACTCATTGACGTTTAATTCCATTATTTTCTCTAATACTGTATTTGTTGTCTCCCTTATTTCGGCCTCTTGATTATTTAGTATTTTTGGAATGCTATTTGTGTGTTCAATATTTAAGAGCAATGCAAATTATTTAATATATTCCTTTAACAGTTTCATCTCTCTGAAGTCTTTTTCGATGAATAAGCTGTTTTCCCTGGAGTGTCTGAGGCTGATGGGTTGCCTTATAGAGGTTTATAAAATCAGGAGAAACATGGATGGTGTAATTAGACAAGGTCTTTTCTCTGCTTGGGGAATTTCAGAACTAGAGGCCATAGGTTTAGGGTGAGAGGGGAAAGATTTAAAAAGAACCTAAGGGGCAACTTTTACACGCAAAAAGTGTATGTGTATGGAATGAATTGCTAGTGGAAGTGGTGGAGGCTAGTAAAATTACAACATTTAAAAGGCAGCAGAATGGGTACATGAATAGGAAGGATATAAAGGGATATGGGCCAAATGCTGACAAATGGAACTAGATTTATTTCGGATATCTGATTAGCATGGATGAATTGGACCGAAAGGTCTGTTTCCATCCTGTAGATCTCTATGACTATGATTCTATGAAATGCTCCCACATTAAACAATAAGATGTTATGCTACAGTAAGCATTGAACAAAGAGTAGCATGCCCTTCGACATCATTCTAACATAATAAGTTGCTAAGGACAGGTAACCTGTGTAACTTAATTCTTGTCGCTGCAATTAAAATAACAGTCAATCAAACAGATGATGATCTACAGAGTCAATACATTTATGGCTGTGAAGTTGTTCTGGCAATCAAGTGCTAACTCTGCCCCGTAAATACCTTCAGCAACTTTGCTTTTTTCATTTCCCTCCCACTACATACATTGTAAAGGGCTATATTTGGTTGACAACATTTGACCCGGTGCACAGCTGGGCTTTAAATCTGCTGCCTGTCCCAGAAGTCCTGTTTAGTCCTGGCAGTGGTGAGTACATCTCCTACCAGTGAGCATTCAGGTTAGCCTAAAGCTGGCACCATACAGGTGTAGTGCTTATATAATGAGGTGAGCAGTGTAACACTGCACGCGAAAACTCACATGCTCACAGGGCCAACCTTCCATGAAATTCTCAAAAATTCCGACTTCACCAGTTTTTGGTAAACTTCAGCCAAAGAAATTTCATATTGCACTCTGACAATGTGTCAAAATGGAGGCACTTTTACTTTCTCCTTGCACCCATCACTCTCGTAGTCCTGCCAGTGCTGCAGAGTTGTCAATGCGCTGATTGGATGATGGGCCCTGTGACAGCCAACTAAAACACAATTGAGAAGATTATTTCTATGGTTTCATACCATGCCTCAAGGAAGGTACATGATCAGGATGTCGGGATTTACTGATTTTCCCAGCCAATGTGTCTATAATGAGCAATTCCTATGACATTTCTGTATTATTAGTTTTTTTTTAGATTAGATTACATTACAGTGTGGAAACAGGCCCTTCGGCCCAACAAGTCCACACCGACCCGCCGAAGCGCAACCCACCCATTACCCTACATTTACCCCTTTACCTAACACTATGGGCAATTTAGCATGGCCAATTCACCTGAGCTGCACATCTTTGGACGGTGGGAGGAAACCGGAGCACCTGGAGGAAACCCACGCAGACACGGGGAGAATGTGCAAACTCCACACAGTCAGTCGCCTGAGGCGGGAATTGAACCCGGGTCTCTGGCGCTGTGAGGCAGCAGTGCTAACCACTGTGCCACCGTGCCGCCCATCTTTCATTTTAGGCTCATTATGTTTCTGCCAATTTAGTGACAAAACAGTGTTGAGTTGTGCAGATACCCACAAGAAATTGAGACTGGCCAAATTCAAGCTAATGAAAAAAACTGAAGTAGCAATCTGAATGATGTCGATCAATAAAAGAGCATGGGTTAAAACAGGAATTAGAATATAAATACTAAAACTGAGTAAGTTTAAAAGTTGTATGCCTTGCCATCATGGTGATACTTTCAGACTTTGTACTTTTAAAATAAGGCAGTTTGTAGTTACATATAAGCACAGAAGTCAATGTGTTATCAGAATAACTAAATAACAACCTTTTAAAATACTGGAGGATTCACAGAAGCAACTAGCATTTAACATACAATAAAGTTACCAGTCACTATCCAAACAGGTACACTTCCACACAGTAACCCTAATATGATTCCTCCCTTTTTACTTGCTTACACAAAATATATGATATACTAAACTTATGTAATATTTTAACTTTATATCAGTGTAGTTGGAGCCTAGGAGATATGCGTAAAGCTATTTATGATATATTCTTTGCCTCCGTGAGCACTTTCTATTTAATTAGTTACTTAACAACATTTATAGCAGGAAATATTGGTCATGTATCAATAAAACTGAAGATTTCTGAACACTGGGCAATATCCAGTCTTAAGCCTAACAGGAGGAACATTTCAGCAAAAGTAAGATATTATTCTTCTGTTCACCTTTGCTTTACTTAATCAATGGTGTTTCTCTCAGGTCTTTATAAATTGATCTATTCACTATAAAGCAGAAAATGCTGAGAATTCTCAGCAGGTTCAAAGTTTGGGAGAAGATTTGTAGCTCGGGTGCTCGTTGTTGTGGTTATGTTCGCCGAGCTGGGAATTTGTGTTGCAGGCATTTCGGTCCCTGTCTAGGTGACATCCTCAGTGCTTGGGAGCCTCCTGTGAAGCGCTTCTGTGATGTTTCCTCCGGCATTTATAGTGATTTGTATCTGCCGCTTCCGGCTGTCAGTTCCAGGTGTCGCTGCAGTGGCCGGAATATTGGGTCCAGGTCGGTGTGCTTATTGATTGAATCTGTGGATGAGTGCTATGCCTCTAGGAATTCCCTGGCTGTTCTCTAGAGGCATGGCACTCATCCACCGATTCAATCAATAAGCACATCGACCTGGACCCAATATACCAACGACTGCAGCGGGACAGCTGGAACTGACAACCGGAAGCGGCAGGTACAAATCACTATAAATGCTGGAGGAAACATCACAGAAGCGCTTCACAGGAGGCTCCCAAGCACTGAGGATGTCACCTAGACACGGGACGAAACGTCTGCAACACAAATTCCCAGCTCGGCGAACTAAACCATAACATTCTCAGCAGGTCTCTGGTGTGTGAAATAGAATTAACTTTTCAAGTTAATGATCTTTCCTCAAAACTGGGAAAAGTTCTAATCATAGCAGGTTTTTAACAAGTGCAACAGAACAAAAGGAGGTCAGTATTGCAGGGAAAAAAGAAACATTTATTGGCAAAAGGTTATATAATGCAACAATTAAGGAAACAAAAGAGGATGTATGAATGGCAGAACAATGACCAACTGCCAACCAAAAGCAAAAAAAACCTGAAAACAATATGTAAACTCAATGAGGGCAGAGATTTATAGTCTTAAATTGTTGAATTGTGTTGCTCCAGTAGGCCATAAATTGTAATGAAAACATGAACGATTGTTCATTGAGGCTACATGAAGATCCATTGCAATATTTTAGGAGAATGAGAACTGGGACGTCAATGTGAGAGCAAGGTGAGAGTTAAAATGGCAGGAAATCAGAAGCTCAGAATTGCAAACTGAGAAAAAGTATTTCAAAAACAGTCTCCAATCCATGTTTAGACTTGCTGGTGTTGAGTAGACTCCATTGTGAGCATGCAGTACACAAAATTGAAAGAAGTACTGATAAATTGCTGTTAAACCTGGAAAAAAATGTTTGACTCCTTGCAGTGAGGAGAAAGGAGGTAGAAGGGCCTCTCTTGTTTCTCCTGTGCTTGCTTGTGGACTGACTTTTGTGGGCATGGCTGCTCAGTGGTTAGCACTGCTGTATCACAGCGCTAGGGACTTGGGCTTGATTCCAGTCTTGGCTGACTGTATGAAGTTTGCACATTCTCTCTGTGTCTATGTGGGTTTCCACTGAGTACTCCAGTTTCTTCCCATGGTCCAAAGATGCAAAGGTTAGGGAATTGGCCATGTGGTGTTCAAGAATATGTAGGCCCAATGAGTTAATTATGGTAAATGCAAAGTTCCGGGGATAGGGTGGAATGAGTCTCACAGGATGGTCTTTGAAGGGTTGGTGCAGACTGGATGGGCCAATTGGCCTTTCCCTTCACTATAAGAGTTCTATGTTCCACAAAGTAGTTATCCAATCAGTGTTTGATGTCTCCAAATCATTCCACATAATTTGGAGGAATATCTCAATAAATAAAAAGCAAGTTCTAGTTTAAAGCTAAACTTTTTATAATTTAAATAATTCTCAACTTCTGTACGTACTTGTCACTTTTCATATTTTATTGCCTTGTGAAGTATTTTATGATGTTACAATAAAAACTTGTATTGAGATAGCAACCTTAATATAATAAGATATCCCTAGGTATTTTGCATTAGCATTTTAAAATACTAAATAACACTGAGCCATAATGAGGAAATATTACATCAAATGATTCAAGGCTTGATCAAAGACGTAGGTTGTTGGGAAGTATCTTAATAGAGAAACGTAAAATTGGAGCTTTTCTTTTTTTTTTGGTGATGTGGGACAACAAGCAAAGTCAACCTCTCTTGCCTATGCCTGACTGCGATTGAGCTGAATAAATTGCTGGACTATTTCAGCAGTTAAGAGTCAGTCACATTGCTGTGGGTTAGGAACCACATGCAGGCTAGATCAGGTAAGAATAGTAGATTTCCTCTTCAAAAGTGCCTCAGTGAATCAGATGGACTTTTTCAAGAATTGCTGATATCTTCAAAGTAGAATTACTGAGCCAGGCTCTTAATTCCAGACTTCACCAATTCAATTCAAATTCAATCAGCTGCTTGCAGAGCATTATCCTGAGCTTTTGCATTAGTAACTTCCCTCTGGCATTTAAGCAACTGAAGATTATGGCACCCAAAGATGGAGCAATTAAAATTGGTTCCATTGAAATCAACTTCTCTGATACCCCATAAAAGGAAATTGAATGATCAAAATGCTAATGCGAAGTTCCTTTGGGTAACTTATTATATAAAGGGTGTATATGAAAATATTAAGTTGTTATTGTAACATGTAAAATAGTTCTAAAGATGGGGAAAAGGAAAAAATGATGAATAAAGGAAGTTTGTAAAGAAAGTGAGTGAAGGGTAATGGATAGAATGTGGCTATATACTCTGCACAAAAACTATGATGTTATTAAATTACTTTATACTCATTTACTTCCAGACATCGTTTCTCCTTATTCTAAAAAATGGCGAGAAGGAAGTTTACCAACTTGGAAGCAATGCTTATTGCTTTGTTCGTTATGATGACTATTGTGGCCATTGCTTTAATTGTACTTTCAGCCACTAGCAAACCAGAATGTCCCGACAAAGGTAAAGAGTAAAGTTCCAAGATATTTTGCATAATTAATGGTTTGGTTTTCTTTATTGTAATTTTATAACAAAGTACTAATACAAAAAGGATAAACGTGCCTAGATTTTAAACTAAACCTGAATTGGCACATACAATTGAAAGATATATTCTAACCTGCATTGGATTCAGAGATTCTCTCTATTTGAAAGATTTAAATTTGAAAAGTGCTCTTATCTGAAAGACCATTGCCTGCTTGAATGAAATGTAATAAATTTGAATCCTTGTTGTGATGAAATTATTCCACCACTTACTAATTCATTTGTGGCCTTTTCATTGCATCTGAAAGTATACTATGAGGTTTATAATTATTTCCATGAGTTAGTACAACAAATATTAAGGTTTCTTGTGTTGGCTGTATTTCCTGTGCTGCTATGTTGCTAAACCTATGTCCATCCTTTCACAGATACAGTAGAACCTTTCACCCCATTTTGTTCTTTCGCCATTCAAGATAATGATCGAACTAACTGCTATCCAGAAGCTGGAGCTTCAAGGGTAGGTTTCAAAAGCACCTTTAAAAGTTTTAGGAAAATTTGTTGTACTATGTAGTTTAAAAGGCATGTTTTAGTAATGAGCTGGCATAGACTGAAGCAAATCCCCAGACACAAAACTGACGATAGTCTTGAACTGAAATGCAAGTTTCCTTGGAAAATTGTACTTGTTTTGATGGAGTTCTTGAATTGTGCTTAAATTTTCAAACACACAGACATCCTTGAAACCTACACAAATCAGTTGACCAACAGTGAAATAAAAGCTGTCCTGCTGTTCTAAATGTCATACATCTTCAATTAAACTTGGGAGATGGATGATTTTCTGCCTATTCCTCAGCATGAATTGCAAAGTTAAAAGTTGTTTTTGACTTTGTACAATTGAAATTAAACACTGTAAAAGTTTACAGGCCTGAGAGATTATAGGTGCGTTCAGACAGTTTCAATTTAAAGAGCCATGTTTCTGCCCTGATATTTTCCATGGCAAGAGCCTGACACTTTGGAGGCTCAGTATCTCTGTTCCATTTGCAAATAAATGACACTAGATTATGTTAGTTGATTGTGCTGATTCATGAGAGTATTTATATTCAATTTATTCTAAAGTTTCAACAGAGCTCAATTTTACTTTGACCACGAAGAAAACTCCATGCTGTTCATGTTTTAAAAATCTCAAGAGCTGGCATAATCTAGTCTTTAATTGGAAAGCCATGAAAGTGGGGGGATGGCAATTGATTTATATTCCTCCGTTAGCCTTGCATCAAATTCCTTTGCATATTCTTTAGAACTGCTGCTGACCCATTTAAAATAAACAGTTGTTTTAAAATTGAAATTGTATGTGAATGCATTAAATAAAATGGCTACTGAAGGAAATTAAACCCTTGTGAGGTCAAATACGTTATTTTCACAAAAAGAATATTACCATTTAAAATAACAGTTTATGGAATTTAGATTCCATGGTGACATTGGTCCATTGTGAGCAGAGCGCTGCACAAGTTCAAATCTGAACATCATATTATGGCTATTATTATGGAGATTAATGAGTAGGATATTATTGGATCATAACCATAGTAGTTTCCTCAATTGTTGAGAAAGGCAAAGGCGTTGTGAATAATTTAGACACAGTTATGCAGAATTTTACAGGGTTATTCTATAACATTTTTCTGACTACATTATGCGCAGCACAGGTATTGCAGATGATCAGCCATTTAATTTAAAATCCTGAATTCAAATCCTGTTAATAAAATCCAATTGTACATCAATTACATACAATTTAAAGTTAATGTCACACTTATTAGTCAGACCTATTATCAGACATTTTGCCTGTTTTGGAATTTAATTTCTTTTTGAATTATGCTTAGAGAATGGGGTTGATGATAGTATGCAGGTAAGTTTCACTATTTCATGTTTTTCAAGGACTTTCTTGTCAACGGATGATAAGTTTGTGGAATTTTGGCATCTGCTTAACAAAATTGTAAAGACTAAAAACAGGTTCATACTAGAAGGAAGATCTAATGCTCTAGTGTAGTTGTATCTATTATAGAATTCGTTGTTTGGTATTGCAGGCATGATTTGGTTTCTTTTAATGAGAAAGGTGGCACAGTGGCTCAGTGGTTAGCACTGCTGCCTCACAGCGCCAGGGGCCTGGGTTTGTTTCCACCTCAGACGACTCTCTGTGCGGAATTTGTGTGCATGGGTTTCTTCTGGTGCTCCGGTTTCCTCCTGCAGTCCAAAGATTTGCAGATAGGGTGGATTGGCCATGGGAAATGCAGAGTTACAGGGATAGAGTGGGTCTGGGTGGGATGCTTTTTGGAGGGCCGGTGTGGGCTAGATGGACCAAATGGCCTGCTTCTACACTGTAGGGATTCTATAAGTATGTGCAATGCTAGCAAGATTAATTTTTCATTATTTTCTTATAATTATTTTGTGCAAGAAAATCCCTCAAACCAAATGATAGTTTTCCCATTTGATGAATTTAAGATGATTAGTTTACTACTTAATCTGTAAAGGGGACATTCCATTGTAATGTTTGTATCTTTCCAAAGTGCAAATGGTATTTGTACTGAGGTCCCAGTGGTAAGGATTGGCTGTGAGGTCCCTGTCTTGTTCTAATCCTGTTTAGCAAGGACCATTCTTGCCATAGTAGTTTAAAGACTGCCATTCGATTCTCTGATTTTTGTCATAGCAAACTTGTTATGCTTCCGGTTCCTTTATCCAAAGGATGTCTACTAGTTGTTCATGCTCACCAACGTTTGTTCAGGGCACTCAGATGAAAGGTAGGCTGGTCGGTGTGTTGAACAGGTCATTATGGAATAGTAATTGAGATACAACATGGATTGGTTCAACCTGTGTGTTGATTTTCACAATTTAGCATTGAATATACAAAGGAGTAATATTTGCAAGGACAAGATGTTGAACAGAGGATTCCAGTTACAATGTACATTCAATTGAGTGTCTACAAGAAGCATTTGTGGTGACCCATGCTAGACAGATAAACAGTGCTCTGCTACAGATTACAATAGGACCAGTGCTGAGGTCTGAGTGTTATGGACACAGTAACCCATTAGATTAATCATTTTGATAAATAGCTTGTTTCTGGTTTTGAGCTTTGCTTTTTTTTTCAGCTGTTTCTAGTTGGACTAAGTCCATCCAGAGTTACTCTCAGATATGTTTGGTTGGGGTCTTGCTTTAGTCTTTGATCATCCATACATATGAATGTGACAGCATGGGGCAGAGGGGGCATGGTGATAGTAGCAGTTGGTAATCTGAATGACATTTATCTGCTCATGTTTGACTTCAGGCCACGAGACTTCATAGACACTGGAATTAATGTTGGAGATTACTAACTGTAATACAATCTCCTCGGATGGATATGTCTGGGACATTACAATTACTATACAATTTTGGCACAGGGTCCTTGATGATAACAAGTATGACTTTGCAGGGTTGACTAAGCACAGTGTGCCGTTGCTATTGCAAGTGCCAAGATCGATGTTGGATGGTAGATCTGTTTTCTTATTTTATTTACCTGTAGTAGCCTGACATAACTAAATAGCTTGTTAGATTATTTAGGAGGGCAGGTAAGAGCTAACACATTGTTATTGAATAGCCCCATATAAGGGACTGAATGCAAAAAGCCAGTTCATTATTAATATTGTGTACTGTTTGAAAGTAAAAAGATTTGACTATTGATTTCTTTGCATTGTGTCATTGGAAATACTCATCTGATCAGTTGACAATGTATAAGCTGTTATGTTTCATACATTAATCAATGAACGAGAAGTGCATGTTATTGAGAACTACACACACATTGTTTGTGCTGACTAACTAGCTACTTCAGCACCTTGGACCTGAACTAAGTCCAGACTAATTTTATTTTCATATCAATGATCATACAATATCAGTTTGGTGCAGCTTTTAATGGATCTAATGGAAGATATTGAAAAGATAAATTCAGTACAATTTCTGTGAATGAATATTCGAAGGACATGATTTGGTGCCATATGAATGGCATGGTAGGGAAATGTAATAGTATGTCACTGATAGAAAACAGAGAATTAAATTAACAGAATTTTAAAAATATATTTGAGGGATGTGAGTTGTAATCTTTCTCATAGGTCAGAATGAGGTGTCATGGATACATAATGTAAATAAATGATTTGGTCTTGGGTAGAAAGGCCATGATGTTTATGTTTTTAAAAATGATATCAAGAGTCAGATAGAAAAATAAACTAGGCAGATGCCAAAAAGAATACAATCTGAGGAAATCAGAATGCTGGGTTAGACTCCTTTAACTTGGCATGAACACGACTGTAATGAAAATTAAATAGCAAAGTAGCCTTACCAACCCATTCAACTACCCATTCCAGACTTGCTTTTTCTCTAAAGTCTTGTCATTCAAAACAAACAGTTTTGTGGTACATTTATACAGAAACAGGTGGCTGCTCTAGGATTCTAGCAGGCACTATCCTAATTATATTGACTGATTAGAAACTCATTTCTACAGTTTCTCCAGATCATACATACATTTTTAGGACCTCCTAAAAATAATTAAATGTGTAGTACTTACATAACTTAATATATGCTATCCGCACAATACCAAGTGTATATTAATTGTGGGTTAAAATCCTCGAGAAGACCCAATGGACCTCTGAATCCTAGTTTAGCAATGTGTTGGAACTACCATCTGAGTGGGACCATCTCTAAATGGAGCAACATGGGCTTCTTTTAAAAAGTCACTGCTGTCTGACTGAAGGCAGAACCCTTCAGCAAGTGGTCAGATTTTACAATGGGTGGTGACTGCATGCAGATTGTCACTATGCTCCTTCTTTCTGATGGAAGGGGGGAGTTTGGTATTTTCTGAGAGGAGATTCCACTCAGGGTTGTCTCAGAAATGCTAAGATGTACTTCCATTCTGACAGTTCTCTAATAATGCATAACTGTGGGGAAAGGCAAACCAAGCTCTCCTTTCACAGAAGGTAGCTGCCAGATTCAGAAAAGGAAAGGTTCTGACAGTCACTTTGGCAGCTGCTGTCATACCTTAAGCACATCAGCAAGTGTGATTATAAAGTGCTGGGATGGCTGGGGGTTTGGAAGGCAGCCAGAGAAGGGTGCCACTGGATGGGAGGGGCAGGATGTCATGAAAAAAAAAATGATGTGAAATGATGAATAGGATGAAGTGTGCCAGGTTAGAGAGATGACAGCTAGTGTACCAGAGACACAGCTGGATAGACGTATGGGTGCAAAGGATAAGATGCTAGATGAATAGGAGTTGGAGTGCTAAGTGGGTAGGATTCAAAGTGAGAAGAGGATATAGTAGTAAGTGGGTAGAATGCCAAGGTACAAGGTGACAAGTTAGATGATATAGTGTTTAGGGTAGGTTGGGGTGGATGTGCAAAATTGTGGATCACTCCTCCTCACTCTGGAGATAGCACTGGCTTGGGTGACACACTCTCTGCCAATCTTTCTAGCAAAAGTGTCCTCTTTTCTCCACCGCCCTCCCCCTCAGGATTTCCATGACCCTTTCAACGAAGCAGAGTGCTACATTTTCCTTGCCCTGCTATCTCTCCTGACCCTATCACAGCTAAGCAGCACAGTTCGCAGATGTCAACTCTGCTGCAGGTGTGCAGTGGGCATTAAAAGATGATGGGGCACCAAGGGATGCTAGTCTTATGAGAACCCCCATTGATTGTTGAGTTTGTCTACAAGTGACATATGGTAGAATGGGGCAGAAATAGGATGAGTCATGTCATAAGGGCTCAAATTGCATTTAATGTGGTGAGTTTGGTAAGATACAGTGAGAAAACATGCTCTGCCTTGTGGCAAGAATCGCTTCGCCAAGCTTGATGCAACTCTTACTTTACCAAGGAAGTGTAAGATTCAGCCCTTAGTTATTGAAACCCAGTGGGAAGAACATCCATGTGAAATCTTTAGCAGAAATAGACTAAATCTTGATAACTAGTCAAAGTTAATTACATAATACTTAATAGCTAATTACATTAGATCTGAGCTACACAATGGTCTCTTATGGGACATCAGGCTCAAGCTAGAAAAAAATATACTTTACTCTTAGCTATGTTAACTTAACACAAGAGCAATTTGAATCAAATGCTTGGGACACTGTTTAGCTCCTCCCAGGATCAGTCCTTTATATCCAGAGAGGTAGAGTTTACCTTATAAATGTCAGTTGAAAAGCAAAGTGTAATAGACCTTAACCTGACAACCAAGTAAGACATTGTGGCAGGGGATGGCACATAAAAATGATTGAACTTAACATCAGTCCAGACAAGGCAATTCGCATGACGATTTGACAGACATCAGTTTGAAATTATCAGTGCCATAATTTAAAATTCATTAAACAAATGCCTCCTTTTGTTCTGTTGAACTGATATAAAATACAATTATCATCATAATACATCTTTTCAAAGGCAATTGTGCCAAGAGAATTATGATACACATTATAGTTTGTGTTAATAAAGGAAGATGGATATTGCAAATGTGTGGGAAACAAAAGAAATTTGAACAAAATCCAAACAGATCATTATCATGAGGGAGAATTGACTGCAACCACTGAGCAAACAAAGTAGCAAATGTATCATGTATTTACTGTTTGCTAGCCTTATCCTTCTCTGTTTAATTTTTGAGATTCTTTTGTTCAGGAAATTGCTTTAAGGGAGAAATTTAAATAAGCAATCTCTACTGGAGATCTGTGATCTGTGCATACAATGCAAGCAACAATATATTTTCTTAAGTAATCAAACTGAACCATTGCTATTGAGAAAATCAAAATCTGAGGAAGAAAAACAGGTAGCTGCATTTTAAAACAGATCAGAGTTAGGATTCGAGGTGAGCAGGACTGTAATTTCAAGCTGTTGGCCATCATAACAGTTTGAAGTCGTGGTACTGACCCGGAACCATGTTTGGAGAGCCGGGTTAGGTCAGAATGGCAAACTCCATGCAGGTATCAAGTAGCTAATTAAGAGCAATTGCCAACTAATCCTGCACTGAGGAAATAAACATTTGATTAAAAAAGTAAGTCCCATAGAGAAAAACATAAACAAAAACTGCATTGATTTCCTTTTAATCTTCAAAAGAGATTCCATACATTTCATTGTCAGTGTCAAAGAGGTTGTTTGGCAGTGATTAAGGTGTATCACACTGTTAAAAAAAAAGACGGATAAACCTAACTTCCTGAGGGGAGTTAAAATTTGTCTCCCTATTGTGCTATATCTCTCTACTGCCTTTTGCGCTTCCTACTTTTTCCAGAGTTTTCCAATCTTCTTACAACATCAAATGTTGCTATTTGATTCTTTTAAAAATGTGTCTTCTTCTGGGTAAAAGTGAATTTTTCCCACTTTTCATAGTCCTAAACATCATTCACTTCCTTCTACATAAATGCTTTAATATAATTCTCTGATCCTAGCATTTATAAACCTTCCGGCTGAAATCTCAGCTTAATTAATGAGTCCCCGTCATTTTACCCTTCAGTCTGTCTTGATTTTCTTCTACTATGAGACTCTTCCATGAGATTTACATAAATCTTGTCACTTTTCAACTAAAGTAAATGCTGAGGCCTGCCTAATGTTGTAGCCCTTAAATAACTGAAATGTTTTTCTGGCCTTTTCATTGTTTCTTGCATCTCAATGTCAACGGTGGTGATGCTTCATTGTGAGAAATGAGAACTTTCTTTCTGCACAACATATCATCCCATTTCTGTTTTTTTGTGCTATTTTTAATAAAGTTATTCTCTTTTGGCATAGGGTCTTCAGTTGCTTCTTAGAGAGTATGTTTCTCTTAGGTGTCTGCATTTTGTTTCACTGGTTGCCTTTTCTCTTTTTTTTTAATCTTAAGCTCTTGCCTCAAGGTAATTACGTTTCAGCTGCTGACTGACAATCTGTGTGTTTTTAAAGCCAGGTCCACACTGTTACAACCTTGTAAAATCTGGTATTTTCCCAGAGGTCTACTGTATCACCTTGTGATGTATGTCACCTCCATCAGTATTTGGTGTTGAGTAAGGCTTTTTTGAAGTAGCTTGCTGTCACAAATCCTCTTTTGACTTTGAGGATGTCCCATCATGAAGTAGCTATAAAGCAAACACTTTTTCAATAACAAAAAGGTTTATTGCATGATAGCTATAGATACAATGACATTTGGTAAGACATAATTACCAAGACATAGAGAACTGGTGCAGAAATACCATTCCCTCCAAATGCTAGAGTAGAATTCTTTGTTTCTACCTACAGACTGCATAGGACGTCAATACATTGTCTCAAGCCAATGTAACACGAATGTTAACTACTTCAGAATCATTGCCAATAGAATGTTATGCTATTTAATGTATTCGAATGGGGAGTTAGTAGATAAGACATTGATTTCATACAGTTTACCAAGGAGTGGTAGATTCAGACTTTTGCATTGCCTTTCATATATGCAGTTGCCTGAAGCAAGAGCTCAATTTGTGCAATTTTGTTTTGAAAGAAAGAGGTATGGGTGCTTTTAGCGTGACCATTATTTTTATTGTCAATTCTGATCTGATATTTTCCTTTTTACTCTTTCTAGGAACGCTGTGAAGCCCGAGGTTGCTGCTGGAAACCAGTGACCAATGGAAGTGGGCCTTGGTGCTTTTTCGCAGTGAATATTGGATACAAAGTCCAAGAAAGTGTAAAGAAAACACAAACAGGTTGCTCTAATGACTTGATTTGTTGTCTGCCTCTTTTAACATGTAATTTGTATTTCTTTCCTCATGAGCACATTTAACCTAGATTTCATTTTGTATAGGGTTTGAAACTCTACTTCACCGTATTCCTTCTCCCTCCCTTTATGGAAATGATATTGAAATACTGCGATTGACCACTGAAATTCAGACACCAAATCGCTTCCGATTCAAGGTTAGCGTGCTTTTAAGAGAACAAAACTCTTTATGTACATTTTAGTAATTATATCTTATTGTGTACTTCAGGATAACTGACTGAGGCCAAACCAATGTTTTACACATGTTTAAAATAATTTTTTTTATTCAATGCATCTGCTGTTAAAGCTCAGGATACTGTTTGCTTTATTAACTGTTCTCTCAACCGGTCTTGTAATCTTCGTTGCATTATGTACACATATACCTTGGTCTCTCTGCTCCTGTATCTTATTCAGAATTGTGCCATTTATTTTATACTGTCTCTCTGCATTCTACTAAAATGAATAGCTTCTATCTGCATTAAATTGCATCTGCTACTTGTCCACTGTTCCACAAGTTAATGTCTTTTTTCAAATTTGATATTATCTTCTTCCTGGCTCACAATGCTTCCCAGTATTCATAAATGTTTAAGCAGTACCTGTGCACCATAGTCTAGATCATAAATGTATATCATGAAGAGCAGAGATTCTGGGAAGCGTTGTGAACTCCACTATCAACACTTTCCCCAATTGGAAAACCAACCACTCACCACAAATGTTTGTTTCCATTCACTCAGTCAACTTTGTACCTGTGTTACTAAACATCCCTTTTATTGAATGTTGCTCATAAGTCTGTTGCCTAACACTTTATTAATTCACTTTTGGAACTCCACGCACATCCCATCAACATTATTACCCTCATCAACTTTCCCGGTTCCTTCATCAGAAAACCTGAAGCAACTCAGTTGAACACATTTTGCAATTAGAAATCTGATTACATTAGGGCAGAAACTTATAAGAGACTGAGCAATGGGAGCCAGTGAGATTAATGTCACTGAAGTCTGGTAAGGTCTATCACTAGCAGCTTGCTTCAATTATTGACAAGCATTGTGACAAGTTTCTCACCAGACAGTGGAAAGTTGCCAATAAGGGAGTTCATTGCATATTAAATGTCTTGGCAACCACCCAATTTATATCATTAATATTTTGCTTCCTGTCTGTCAAGATGCAGAAATCAGATTGGGTACCATTAACTTCAGCTCGCTGCTTGCTCTGAAGGACCTCCATGTTAGTTAGGGCTAAACAGCATCTCAGGGCATGATTAACAGGCACCAGCCACATGCAAGGAAGCACAGACATGCATTTCAGGATGCATCAGCAACTAGCATTGAAGGAGCACTTTACGCACATGGATGAAGAGCCAGCTTATGAATTAGACCAGGCTGCATCTCAGGGCTGAAAAGTTGCTCTCTTAATATTTGTCACATAACACATACCTGGATGCTTGCACCATCTACACCTCACCTTGCCTTGCAAGTAGCATTATCATTAGTGTAGTACAAGACAAGTCAGCTTGCAATGGTGGCGAAAAAGTGGGCAGGTCCAGGCTTTTGTAAGTTAGTCTGGTGGGGACCTGTGGAATTGCACAGCCTGTGGCTGTTTCGGAAAGACAAGCAAGATGACATTTGGATGTTTAAGGGCTTATTACCAAGTAGAAATGGAGGCTGGAAGCCACTGGTTAAGGAACTTAAGGAAGGGACATTAAAAGAAAGTGGCTCAGCTGTTAGTGCTGGTGCAAAAAAAAAACCCGTTCTGCCTTATTTTTCTTTAAAATGCATCAAAACATTCAGCTTTTTCACATATTTGTATTATGTCTTATTATCAAAAGAATTAGTTACCAAAACCTCTAATTAAAATGATTGGATAACAAACTTTACTTTTCTTATGATCAGATTGATATCTTAGTGAAGGAATGGTGTTTAAGGCATAATGTTAATTATTTTTACAATGTTCTTTGAACAGACAAATTCATTTTGTTGACTGTCATGTTAAGATTACAGATGCTAACAAGCATCGATTTGAAGTTCCGCATGAAATCATTAAACCATTTGATGGTCCTGCAGTGCCAAATCCTAATTATGAAGTTGAGCTTGCTAAGAATCCTTTTGGAATTTTAATCAGGAGAAAGTCCACCAGGACTGTGCTGTAAGCAATTTTCTTTCTAATATGTGTTTACCATGTTATTGACACAGGATATTTGTAACAAATATATTATGGAATTTATCTTTCTATTTTTTGGTGAAGGTTAAAGGTACATAATCATAAGAAATTTTATATAAATGTGTTTGTTCCAAGATTTGGTCACCACCAGTTTAAATAAGTGGTTTTTACTGAAAAAAAAAGTCCTATTTGCTCATACTGCATTAATTTTCCCCAAATTCTATCTTTTTGAGTAGGTTTGGTAATAAATTGGCTTAGATTTTCATTCTTGAGGTGGGAATTGAGAGTTGAGATCATTCTACCCAATCCCATCCCTCAAGAGAAAGTTCCCATAAAGACAAGATTTTCCTTGCAATGAGGAGAACTTTGTGGATGCAGTTGGACCAGCTGACCTAGGAAAGAAACCAGAGCCAGTCATAATGGCTGCAGAGATGGGGGTAGGATGTTTAACAGGCCTGCTTCAATCCTGTGGAACATCATCGGAATTATGATCAGAAAAGTAAGGCCAACTCACTATCAACGGTAATATCTTCTCAACCTCCACACAAAGCCCCATTCATTTGACATCATGCTCTCCAGCAAACAACAATGGCCCGTTATGTCCATTCATGCACTATACACTGTTCTTATGACCAATTTGGAGTGGTCATGCCTCATTAAACATTATTGGTGGAGAGTTAGACATTTATTAGCATAGTCTTAGTCATAGAGATGTACAGCACAGAAACAAACCCTTCAGTTCAACTCACCTTGCTGATCAGATATCCTAAATTAATCTAATCCCATATACCAGCACTTGGCCCACATCCTTCTGAACCCTTGCTATTCATATGCCCATCCAGATGCCTTATAAATGTTGTAATTGTACCAGTCTCCACCATTTACTCGGCAGCGCATGCCAGGCACGCACCAACCTTTGTGTGAGAAGGTTGCCCCTTAGGTCCCTTTTATAACTTTCCCATCCATCCCGAAACTTATGCCCTCTAATTCTGGACTCCCTCAACCCAGGGAAAAGGCCTTGTCTACTTACCCTATCCAGGCCCTCATGGTTTATAAACCTCTATAAGTTAACCCTTCAGCCTCCAACGCTCCAGGGAAAACAGCCCCGGTCTATTCAGCCTCTCCCTTCAGCTCAAACCCTCCAATCCTTCAACGTGTTTGTAAATTTTTTTTTCCCTTTCAGGTTTCACAACATACTTCTAATAGGAGGGAGACCGGAATTGCACCCAATATTCCAAAAGTAGCCTAACCAATGTCTAGTACAGCCGCAACATGATCTCCCAACTCATATAATCAATGCGGTAAAAACAATGACTGCAGATGCTGGAAACCAGAGTCTAAATTAGAATGGTGCTGGAAAAGCACAGCAGTTCAGGCAGCATCCGCGGAGCAGTAAAATTGACATTTTGGGCAAAAGCCCTTCATCGGGAATACCTCCTGCTGAACTGAACTGCTGTGATTTTCCAGCACCATTCTAATCTAGACTCATACAATCAATGCTCTGACCAATAAAGACAAGTATACGAAATGCTGTCTTCACTGTCCTATCTACCTGCAACTCCACTTTCAAGGAGCTATGAACCTGCACTCCAAGGTTTCTTTGTTCAGCAACACTCCTCAGGACCTTACCATTAAATATAGCAGTCTTGCCCTGATTTGCTTTTTCAAAAAGCAGCACCTCACATTTATCTAAGTTAAACTCCATTGGCCACAACTGAACCCCAGGGAAGAACGATTCTTGTTTAACAGGTCTGGCTCAGTAATTTATTTTGTCGGTTGCAGAATGCTTCTTTATATAAGGTAAAGTGGTTTTACATACTTTCTGTTACTGTTTTTGATACTTTAAAATGTCTGAATGATTGATAATTCTATTGGCTGGTACTAGAAATGAGTTTTTTTAAGAATGTTGAAGTTATCAATTAATGACATTTAAAAAAAAAGCTTTTCTAAATATTCTATTATCACGACAAGATTCATTTGTTCTGGACAGTGTACAGTGAGCAAATGAGCATGAGGCTGTCAGAGGTTGGCATTGGGAAAAGCAGATCTGTAGGTAGTTGCTTGGACAGAGTTTTGCATGGAAAAGTCATGAGGGGCCATGAGGGGCCATAAATGGATAGGGTGCTTGGACAAAGCTTGACATGAAATCATGGGCATGACATTTTACACTTACCTTTCATAAGATCATAGAATCGCTACAGTGTGGAAGCCGATCATTTGGCCCATTGAGTTCACACTGACTTTCATCTCACCCAGATTCTAACCCCTATTCTAATCCGTATAGTCCTGCATTTCCCATAGCCAATCCATCTAACCTGCACATCCCTGGACACTATAGGCAATTTAGCATGGCCAATCCACCTGACCTGTACATCTTTAGATAATGGGAAGAAACCAGAGCATTTGGAGGAAGCCTATGCAGACATAGGGAGAATGTGCAAACTCCACACAGTTTATTTATTTTACTTAGGTCTACGTCTAACCCTAACTCTTACCCTAAACATATACCATATGTTCTCTCATCCAGACTGTGTTTTACAACTTCCCTGATGTGTCATGATTCAGGAGAAACAAGTTAAGCAAAACCAATCAAGCAAAACTGTTTCTGGTCTTTCTTGAATCTTGTTGTTTGTCAATTCATGTGCTGCAGTATCATAATCAGAATCTCTAAACACCATATTCATCCTACTGCCAGTGCCAACCATTAGAATTTAACAACTTGGACCACATAATTCAAGTAACTTTTCTGTAATCATGATCTGGAAATCTGTTAGTCTCTCAGCAACATAGAGCTGTAAAGCATGTGGTCATCCATATCAATCTTCCATCACTACCGTGGCAGTGTTTTCTTCCTCTGCTGTTTACTCTTTTTCTGTAACTTGTTGTCATGTTGAAAAATGAGGAGAGAGTGAGGACTGCACATCAGAGTCAAATAACCTAGAGTTTATGCTCGAAACCTTGCCTCCCCTGCTCATCGGATGCACCACACCTTTTGACTCTGATGTTGAAAAATGAATTACCTATTCAGCAGTATCATTCTAAAACAGTTTTGATGCAAGTTTAATGAAAAGATAAACATTATCAAACCACAGATTTCAAAGGGCAACCCTGTGTTCATTTACAAAACCATGACTCGTTTAAGATATGATTCATAAATCACTCACTGATAAGCAACATAAACATACAGCAATTGGACCAAAAATATGAACCTATCTAAAATCAAATTTACAGGATCTTTCATGCTGATTTAAGCTGGCCCAGTTCACAAACCTCATCAAGTCACCAAATCAAAATGAGAAGATTGCCATCTTTCCAACTATTCCATTTGGAGTTGATCAAGAAGGAGTTTCAACTCAAGATTGATTATTAGACACACAGAAGGGCTTATGCCCGAAACGTCGATTCTCCTGTTCCCTGGATGCTGCCTGACCTGCTGCGCTTTTCCAGAAACACATTTCCAGTATTAGACACACAGGCAATGGTTGACATATTTTAAAGATGTTAACTATTAAATATACTTAATGTAGTGAGATGCTAGCTAATCATCTGTGTTGATTTTCCAAATCATTTTCATAGCTTTAAATCAAGTCAATCAATGCTTAATTTTTGTGGTATTTTCAGCTATATTACTAAACCTTCAGCAAGTTAACACTCTTAAATACCATAAAACGCAGGAGCAAAAATTGTCCGGTCAGCCCAGTGAATCTGCTTTGCCATTCAATAAGGTCATGGCTAATTTGGTGGGCGGCATGGTGGCACAGTGGTTAGCACTGCTGCCTCACAGCGCCAGAGACCCGAGTTCAATTCCCACCTCAGGCGACTGACTGTGTGGAGTTTGCACATTCTCCCTGTGCCTGCGTGGGTTTCCTCCAGGTGCTCTGGTTTCCTCCCACAGTCCATATATGTGCAGGTTAGGTGAATTGACCATGCTAAATTGCCCGTAGTGTTAGGTGAAAGGGTAATGTAGGGGAATGGGTCTGGGTGGGTTGCGCTTCAGCGGGTCGGTGTGGACTTGTTGGGCCGAAGGGCCTGTTTCCACACTGTAAGTAATCTAATCCAATAATTCTCAAGTCCATTTTCCTGTCTTGCCTCAATATTCTTAGATTCATTTCCTGATTAAAAACTGATCTGGTATTGAGGACAAGTCTCAGACTCATTAACTCAGCAGAATAGATGAAATAATACAGAATAAAGGTACATGTTCCAAGGCATTGCAATGCCCTCTACTGAAAGTCAGCAACCTTCTAGCAGCCATGCTGTAACCATAGAAATGTCATTATAAAAGGTAAAGGTAAAGTTGCCATAGTCCCAGAGGACTTGAGGTGGGATAATGTGAAGGACATCATGCCTCGGACAAAGGAAGATGTTGAGAGGAGAGGTCTTCATGGTAACTTCAGTTGGTGCAAGAATTGAACCTACATTGTTGGTGTCAATCTGCATTGCAATCCAGCCAACTGAACTAACCTACTCCTTATGCCATTGTATAGGGGTATTATGATAGCAAAGGCATACAGATTACAGGCACTAAGGAAAAACTCAATGATGATTAGTTGGTATTTGTATGCAACATGACATGCTTTGACTTTTGTTTAATGTGTTTATTTTCTGTTGATTTTTATTTTTGTATTGTGGTCAAACAGATGGAATGATTGTCAGCAACATGGGGATGATAATGTATAAAACTGTGGTGAATAAGAAATTGGTTGTCCGCTTTTACTGCTTTCCACTAGAGTACTTGAATATTGGAAGGCATCAGCTTATGCAGCAATTAAGCCAGAGAAATTGTCCCCTATACTTTGGAACATGATTGGATCCATAATTGTGTGAATTGTCTGTGGCGTTTATAGTTTACAGCAGATAACCACAATTCATGATATTTGCTCTGTTGTGTATTTCACGACTCAAGCAGCGCGATCGATGCAGTGAATGCATTTTGTCAGCATGCTTGATCTAAAATAATTGACATAGTACAGCTTTCATTGTGTGCAATTGGGCATTGGCGCGATGAGCTAGCATAAGAGACAGCAGAAAGCATGTGGCACCTGGTCTGTTTGCTGTTGTGGCTCAACAAAAGACATAGCAGACAGTTACAATAATTAAGGCATCATGATCGCAGTCAAGAACAAAGTCATTGACCTGCAAGATTTGCTACATACGGTCACACAGCCGCCAAAGATTGAGGGACTTAAATTCCTTGCATTTGTGATAGTTCAGTGTTAACATGCAGTGCTGAGAAAACAACATCTTACACTGTGGGGGTGATTAAATTCCTGGTAAAATTACAGAAGTAGTCTCTGCTGATCTCTTGCAAGTGAAAATGAAATCTAGTTAGGTCTCCAAACAGAGACCCTCAGGAATCTCTTCTTCAACAGTGGACAGCAAAAATGTATTTCCAGTTCAAGCCTTGGAAAGGTACTGATGCATGAAATGTGATGGGCACATTACCCATTTTGATTCTCTATGTGGAACTGTAGCAACTGTAAGATTCCATTTGAATTTTGTAGGATGCTTGTGATTCGGCTAGTACATTGAGATAGGAACTTGAATCATACTTCAGTGCAATTTCATTATGTACCCATAAGTTTGTCAGTTAAGCCCAAAATGGAAACTCTAGAACATAATTTACAGATTTAGAATGAGTTTGTACTTTGAAAATAAATGTTGTCAACTTATCACATCTAATAACAATTTATATAATCAGCTTGTATTTTGACCTATAATTTCAATCTGACCATCTGCAGTCATTTGTTCCTAATTAAGTATAACTACTATTAATTTGATAAACAGCAATTAGTATTATCAATGATAAAAGTCATAGTGCATTAAGAAGCGATCTGAAATATATCAAATCATTCTTGACCTTTATACAGGGGTTTCAGGAGCTTTGTATGCTGGATTTTACAGAGATTTGTGAAAATGAATAATGTTAAAAGTATACAAGTTTTGGTGGACATGATAGAATTTTTAATAACTTTGCAAATATTGCAGATACCTTTGAATTTATTTTTCCTAATGTGATGTAGAACATGATTTACATACCTGTCAAGTTATGTTGTTTACTTACATGCATTTTGTCTCACAAATTAAATATTTTAAGAAAGATTGTGGCAACTTCTAATTGTTAAGAACATATAAAGAACAGGGATTAAAGGTCTCAGCATTATGAAAATGAATTATGTGAACTGAGAAAACATAAATTGCTCATTGTAACATCTTTTACAATTTCGTTTGGAAAGTCAGGTTGTTGGCTTATTTTGGTTATGGGCAATTAAGAAGAGAGACAAAATGTTTCTTTTTTTTCTATAGGTGTGTGTAAGTTGTAGATTGTTCTGACATTTTTTTAATTAAAATGTTTCCTATTGTATTTCATACAGAATTGAAACATAATAGCATTTCTATCTGTAGGTTTGATACTACAGTCGCACCATTGATTTTTGCTGATCAGTATTTGCAAATAACTGCAACACTTCCTAGTCACAACATCTATGGGCTGGGAGAACATGTTCATAAACACTATCGTCATGACACCAACTGGAAGATCTGGCCTATCTTTACCAGAGATGCATTTCCTAATGGGGTATGAAAACTATTTTGAATGCCAATTTTATTTTAAATAATACTATCAAATGTTTAAACATGCCATGTTGCCACCTTGTTGTTTTATCCTATTGGTTCTATTCTGGAATAATTGAACAGAAAAACAGACTTAATGTTCTCAGAAATCAACATTAAGCCAGCATTTGTCTCAGAAAACTATGGTTCAACTCCCATTTCAGAGGTCTGAGCCCAAAAATCAAGGTTGACATCCAAGCGAAAGATTGAGGAAATACTGCAACATTGGAGCTGCTGTATTTCATTAAACTGAGGTCTAGTACACCTTCTCATGGCAGTTGCAAAAAATTCCTCAGCACTATTCAAAGAAGAGCAGGGTAATGCTCACGATTAGTGTTTGCCCTTTAACACTAAAATCAGTTGTCTATCAGGAAGTGATGGTTAAAAGAAGGGAAAAAAACTGCCAGAGTGGTGTTTACTCATACAAAGGCATATTTATAGCTTATCTTCATTAAAACAGTCATCTAATCAGGTATAACTTTTCTTTACAACAGTTATAATCTTGATAATTGTCCTCTTATCTTTCTTCTTCCCATGCAAAGACGTGAGTCTGTACTCATGCCATGAAGCAGTTAGGTAAGAAATCTTTCCATTACCTGATGTGATTGGCTGTTCACTCAGCATGAGTGGATCATGCTGTATTTGTGCAATGGTATTTGGCAGACTAAGTTGGAAAACTTTACAACTCAGCAGATCTGCCTTGACATAAAGTGCCTATCACATGTAATGTGATACGAGCAAGTGCAAAGCTGGCTGGGTAGAAGACTCACAGTGGGTTATCTAAGACACTGTCTGAGTTGTTATAAAAGTTGTTAGGCCCTTTAAACCCTCCATGTCCCCACCATACAACCTTATAACTCCATGCCACATTCATGCCACTCCATGCAATGTCACAGTTCCCATGCCAATTGACACCCCTCACCTTGGAACCACTGTGGTCAGACCTCAGAGCCACATGGAAGTGAAAAAAAATAGAATTATTATAATTCTTATAATCTAATAGAATTTTCATTCATTCACAATAATTACTGTGAAAACAACGTCATTCATGAAGCCAATTCATGTAAATCTGCTCCAGTATTCAATCTGTTACAAAAATTAACAATTTTCTTCTCAGTAAACTCATCAATGACAGATCATCCTTTAAAAGACTTCCAAAATGGCCAAACAAAATGTGAACTAAGCAACCCACTCACCCCAGTTGAAAGAAGTGGTTTTGGAGCTTTTGAGAATCAACAAAGTATTCACAATAGGCACTGATTTACAACCCTTGGAAATATCAACAATAGGAGAAAGTGAGGTCTGCAGATGCTGGAGATCAGAGCTGGAAATGTGTTGCTGCGCTTTTCCAGCAACACATTTCCAGCAAATATCAACAATAAACTATTTATCTTTGTTCTAGCTACATGAGGTGACTTCTGTACCAAAGCAAACCAGCTACTAGTTTTGCATTCACTCTGATTGCTGCAGCCTTTTTTATTTCATGTTTTGGCAAGTAAAGAACTTCAAATCATGACATTTTAACAAACCTTATCTGCCCTTCAAGAACATTTATTTTAACTAACACTAACTTCAAGTGATCCTGCTGAGTGTGGGGCTGATTCATACTCTTGCTGCTATCCTTGCTGGCAAAAAAAATCACAAGCTGGAAGCGGAGTGGTAATTCTGCACACTCATCCCACCCACCACTTTTAGAGTTGGTCCAACTCCATGGAAATTTGACACATTGCATTTATACTTTGTCTTTATCATAGAAACTGTTGTAAACTATTTCATAGAAATGAATGGAAAACATTGGACGTTAAGCAAAATATTCAGAAAAAAAGTTGAGAAAATAATGTAAGATTTTTAGATAAGTCTTATAGGAGGAGAAGGTGAAGGGATTGCATCGGAAATTGAGACTGAGGTGGTTTAGTCCATCACTGTCAATGCTGGACATTGCACCAGCATTGAATCAGGTTAGTGTGGAATTCAATTTAATGTGCAGGAATTTGTTTAAAAGGCTATTTTACAGTTTGTTGGTAGTATGGGCTTGCTTGCAACTGTCATTCTTTGTATTGGTCATAAGAAAAGAATATGGAATACCCTTGAGTTGTAACAGCACCTAGGCTCTGTCTTCCATTTTGCTTGATGCTTATGTTATTTGTGGGAAACATCGGTAGATGTTTCATTTCAGAAAACCTACCATGCAAGTGCAAATTGTTGTCAAGCTCATTGCTTGAAGCAATTTAAAATTGTCAATGGTGTGACTGTTAAGATTAAATTGAAATTGATAACTGTAAATGTTGCATGAGATATGCATTCTCAAGATGGTTAAAGCTGCTCTTTTGCTTTGACAGGAGATGACTAATCTCTATGGACATCACACTTTCTTTATGTGCCTGGAAGTAGAGGATGGATTAGCCTTTGGTGTTTTCTTGCTGAATAGCAACGCAATGGGTAAGCATATTATAAGGACTATGACAACAGATGAATTGATAATACTGTCCTCGAGAGTGGGAAGATAAATTACATGTTTATAAGTATCTGTCATTGCTGTTCTGAACCCAGGTTCTTGAACAAATATGAGAGTTGCCTCTGATTTATCCTTTTATCTATCAGAAATACTTTTTTTGGCTTTTCTCACCACTGCAACAGAATTGAGGGAAATAAACTCAGCATATGGAGACCTGGAGATGCAAACCTTCAAAACTTCACAGTATTGCTTATTGAGTTTCATGTGCTCCGGATGACTATGTCACCATATACTAAATGACATAGAATTCAACAATAGAATACTCACCAAATTGCCTTTTAATTAATACAATATGAAGACATGGCATGGCTCTAACTTTTGTTCCCTTTGTTTTGCAAATGCAGCTGGTTAATCCTGTACCAGGATTCTGTGTTTAATAAGGATATGATGTTGTATTAACAAATAAAATTTGCTCAAGAAACCAGTCAGCGATTGTAGTGAAAGATTTCAGGCTGATCTATTTATCATTTCAGAATGAGAAGATGTCAGAGATTAAGGTTATAAAATTTATCTCTAGTGGTTTTGGTAATGACAGTATAGAATCCCAAAGCATTTACAACTACTTTTGGCATGTTCTGCATTGTACCTCCTAACTCTGTTCACCAGACAAATGCAGAGAGGTCTGATCCTGTTTTCAAATGGCTTCTCAAATCCATTTTATCAGCATTCTGCCTTTTGGATCCTGTAAAATACCAAATATACCTAGCTGGAAACGCGTATGGTACCTGAGGTACTACCAGCCTAGGGTTATTAGAATTCAACATTCTGGAGGAGTGCTTTTGACTTTTCTTTGGTTTTGATGAGTCTGTGGAGGGATTGTGCTTTGTGTTATAGAGTCATAGACTCATAGAGCTGTACAACATGGAACCAGACCCTTCTGTCCAACTCATCTATGCCGATTAAATATGGTAAATAAATTTAGTCCCATTTGCCACATTTGGCCCATATCCATCTCAACCTTTCCTATTCATATACCTGTCCAGATGCTTTTAAAAATGTTGTAATTGCACGAGCCTTCACCACTTCCTCTGGCAGCTCATTCCATGCACGTACCACTCTCTGAGTGAAAAAGTTACCCCTTAGGTCTCTTTATATCTTTCTCCTCTCAACTTAAACCTATGCCACTAGTTTTGGAGCCCCCACCCTGGGGAAAATACTTTGTCTATTTACCATAACCATGCACCCCATGATTTTATAAACCTCTATAAGGTCACCCCTCAACCTCCAATGCTCCAGGGAACATAGCCCCAGCTGATCCAACCTTTCCCGATAGGTCAAACCTTCCAACTCTGGCAACATCTTTGTAAATCTTTTCTGAACCCTTTCAAATTTCACAACATCTTTCCGATAGCAGGGAGACCAGAACTGCACACAGTGTTCAAAAAGCGGCCTCACCAATACTGCAACATGACCTACCAACTCCTATACTCAATACGGTGACCAATAAAGGCAAGCATTCCAAGGCCTTCTTCACTGTCCAATCTACCTGCAACTCTACTTTCATGGAACCATGAACCTGCACTCCAAGATCTTTTTGTTCTGCAACAGGACCTTAAAGCGGATAAATCCTGCCCTGATTTGCCTTTCCAAAATGTAGCACTTTACATTTATCTAAATTAAACTCCATCTGCCACTCCTCAGCCCATTAGTTCATCTGATCAAGATCCCATTGTTCTCTGAGGTAACTTTCTTCATTGTCCACTACACCTCCACTTTTAGTGTCATCTGTAAACTCATATCTCCTATGTTCACATCAAGTCATTTATATAAATGGAGGAGTTATCAGAAACGTTCTTGATTGCAAGCTAATTATGCTAGAATTTGTCGTGTGATCAGATTAATTGAAAAGATCAATCAGGAGAAGGCCAATGATAGGGAGATACTTGCCTTAGCATGACTAGAGCTGCCTTAGCATGACAGAGACAGCTGAGAACCAAAGTATATTTATAAAAATAAGGAGAAAGACTTTGAATTTAAGGGCATAGCCATCAAGGTTGTGTAGGGTCACCACACCCTACTTCCACCTTTTACCTTTGTTCATTCATGACATGTTGTCATCGCTGACTGGGCCAGCATTTATTTACTGTTCAAAGTTTGTGCGAAGATTTGTAGCTCGGGTGCTCGTTGTTGTGGTTCTATTCGCCGAGCTGGAAGTTTTTGTTGCAAATGCTGTTTTCTGTCTGGCTTGCCCTATGATAGTAATTTTGTCCCAGTCGAATTCATGTTGCTTGTTGTCTCCGTGTTTGGCTACTAAGGATAGCTGGTCGTGTTGTTTCGTGGCTAGTTGATGTTCATGTATGCGGATTATTAGCTTTCTTCCTGTTTGTCCTATATAGTGTTTTGTGCAGTCTTTGCATGGTATTTTGTACACTACATTAGTTTTGCTCATGTTGGGTATCGGGTCCTTCGTTCTGGTGAGTTGTTGTCTGAGCGTGGCTGTTGGTTTGTGTGCTGTTATGAGTCCTCGGGGTCGCAGTAGTCTGGCTGTCAGTTCTGAGATGCTCCTGATGTATGGTAGTGTGGCTAGTCCTTTTGGTTGTGGTATGTCCTCGTTCCGTGGTCTTTCTCTTAGGCATCTGTTGATGAAGTTGCGCGGGTATCCGTTTTTGTACATCCAAGCAAATGTTTTGTCCACATGACTCAATTCGCATCAAGTTGTCAAAGTAATCTGTTTCTGGATTTAGACTTATTTAAGTTTACTTGACTAAATCTAGGCTCACAATTAGCATTTGATATCTAAAATGTTGAACAGGTGTCCAGAGGAATGGACATTTCCTGAAATATATCATCTCTTAGGGCACTTAATCACTAAATATCCGAATGGAATCAATCTTGACTTTTTCCACAGCCATACATTTGAAATTGGAATATTAATCTTTCTGGACACACTTTCTACATGTTGGTAAAAGCATGGAATATGTCTACATCAGTCATACAACTATTTTTTCCAAATTTATAATCGGTCACGTTGGCAATTGTGGCCTGATCAAACGCCACTGGGTATTTCCTCTTTCAAAAATCTGCTCTCCAGGCGGTCACATGGAAGGTGAATAAATTTTGAAACTTTATTGCTGGAACAGCACAGCAGGTCAGGCAGCATCCAGGGAACAGGAGATTCGACGTTTCGGGCACAGGCCCTTCTTCCTGAAGAAGGGCCTGTGCCCGAAACGTCGAATCTCCTGTTCCCTGGATGCTGCCTGACCTGCTGTGCTGTTCCAGCAATAAAGTTTCAACTTTGATCTCCAGCATCTGCAGACCTCACTTTCTCCTAGGTGAATAAATTTATAGATTGCAGTAGTGTCAAACATCACTGTTGAAAGCAGTCAAAACCTCTTAAAGTCATCCCTCCAATGAACACATTAACCTAGATACTGAGTCTTCAGTTTTTTAATCTAGGCCATTGCAAATTGCATAGCTTCAATTATTGTTCAATAATTGCTCTAAAACAATCTGCACAGTGCTGTGGTTTACCTAGAACATTGATCAGAGCTGTCAATACAATAAGATATTATGGCTTTTCTGAGCATTTTCAGGAAATATTTGTTTATTGGATCATTGGAATTATTCACTTTATCCATGCAGAACTCAATAAAAACATAGTTTTGCATTAGTGCACTTACTGTGAAGTGTCTTGACAGCCATCTCACTTCACTCAGAGAATGAAATGCCACTGCATCTCATTCAGTCTTTGGCAAATTCTTCAAATCATCCTTTTTCCATAGCTGACCTGCTGAATATTGTATACACTATCGGTAGAAGTATTTCAATATCCTTCATAATTGCGACCTGCTTCCAAGCATCATCTAAGATCTTCTGTATGAGCACTGCAATGCTGTTCTGACAAATGTTTGATTTCATATTGCAACATGGCCACTGCTCTATTTTTCTTTCCAAACATAACAGAAGCTCTATCTAATATAAACATCATCTTCTGAAAATTAAGGTCACTGTTAACATAAAGTTGCTTGATTGCTGTAACAGTAGCGACACTGTCATCAGTTTCAAAATACCTGCAAAGAAAATATTGTAAAACAGTTCAGATTACTATTTTTTAAGTTTTGAGCACTCCACCCTAACCTCACAATCGCCCAGTGTTTCAAGAAGTATTCATAAAATACCACCTTTAATTTACAAATCCAATACAACAGTGGCATTCATCTGCAATTTTCAAGTCAAATGTCACTTTGTGTAACCCAATTTCCAATAGTACCACCTTTTCCTCAGTGGTGAGCTAATCTCCAGCATTGCTTTAGAACAAGTAGCTCATAAGACAACATCAGTTTCATGAGAGAGAGAAATCTGACTAATTCTCACCTTCTATTTCTGTGTTGAACATGGGAGTTTGGTTTTGATTATCCTGGAAAAAGTATTCCTGTTTTGAAATGTTTCTTTAAGTAGTTAAAAACTCCTTTGCGTCTCTTTTGAACATATTCTAACCTTATCCTTTCAAGAAAGCAAAGCTTAAAAATACAAATGAAAAATGCTCCTTCTGGAACATCTTTCTGGAATGGCCACCTACTTCACAGACCTCGTGCTATCTGATCCTCCTGGTTACTGCAGACTAGAAACTCTCAAGGAGTTTTCCACTGGAGTTCTGGCCTGGTCTCTTCCCTTGCCCATTCTCTCAGCCAACCTCCTGCTGTTTCCCTTGTACTGGACGTATGTTCCATCACAATGTAGCTAGAGCTCCAATGCTATGGAAGTGGCTGTGTGGTTGAGTGCCAACCAATGGTCCATAAAACCTGGGCTTTGAGTCTGTGGGATGCACAGTTGATCATGAGACATGCATCTTTTTTTCTCTTGAGTATATGGTTTAAATGCACACTGCTTACAGGGAATGTAGTCACCTTAGTCTTGCTTCACAACTTCGTGCCTTCTCATTACTCTGCAATGTACAATCATAGTAAAATCTGGGTAAAATCCTGAAGCAAAACTTACTATCAAAAACCATCCTACAATACCTCTAATAACACATTCAAAATTGAATGTTTCACCTTTGTGCATTCCTTTCGTGTCTAACTTGCATGTGTGTTTGCTTGTTCTCGTGCTCCTGCACAGTTGTACTGTGGAAAGCTGACAACTTTCACTGGAGTAGGATGCAGATGAGCTTGCAGAATTTCTTCAAACAGATCTGGGCTCAGAGGGTCTGGCTCAGGGCCACACAAACCAAGCAGAATTTGCAATGGTCTGGCCAGACTGACTGAATGAGTGCTTTAGGAAGTAAACTGGTGGAGCAGCATTGCTGGGAGCAGAACTGCTGTAATGGAGAGAGAAGACAGAAGTTGTATTCAGGCTCATTGAGCTAACTTATATACTTATCATTAACTTGAGCTACAAATCATCTCAAAAATTGCTTGTTGTGTTCATCTCAGAGCAATTGCCATTTCCTCAGAACAGTACCCAGAAATATGAATAATGTCAGAGGACAAATTGTTGAACTGTGCTGAAAATTTGTATACCATGTATATACAGCCAGGTTTGCAGCAGGCATGGTACCAGTCTGAGCTTGTGTAGCAGGAAATATGTTTTTCAGGTTTCCACTGCAACACTGAGACTTTGGGTGCCTTCTGCTTCTCTACAATGGATGCATGAATAGGTGTCACCATCAGACACTATATCATGAAACACTATATCAAGCACAGTCATAGTATTGAGTATCACTTCCAAACTGGAAATGATATGTTCAGGCTCTGCTTGAAGTCTTCTGTCATATTGGAGCTGGACTCCTCCACGCTCCTTCACAGTGACAGAAGTGTGCTTGGTAGACCTGCAATGTACTATGCATCTGTGTTTGCTACATCATTAAACTTGTCCTGTATGTTACCCCATCAAACACATCAAGCATCATAATTCCCTAGTGCAGAAATCATTTGAGACTTCAAGTTGTGGAGAGCTGGCATTCATAAGACCATAAGACATGGGAGCAGAATTAGGCCAATTAGCCCATCAAGTCCACTCTGCCATTTGATCATGGCTTAAATATTTTTCAACCCTATTGCATTTACCTTCCTAACTGCCAACAGATCTTGTACATTCACCATGAGAGAATCCTGAACTGGGACTCCCAAGTCCCTTGCACTTGAGATTTCTGAAGCCTTTCCCCATATAGAAAATATTCTTTTGACTAAAGTGCATAACTTCACATTTAACCATATTGTATTCCATCTGGCACTTTTTGGTCCACTTTCCTAACCTGTCCAACTCCTTCTGCAGCCTTCCTGTTTCCTCAATACTACCTTTCCTTCCACCTATCTTTGTATTATTTGCAAACGCAGCACAAGTACCTTCAGTTCTATCATCCAGATCATTAATGTAAATTTTTGGAATCTGAAAGCAAAATACAGAAGAGGAGGATTGGGATAAGAAATTTGGAATTGTCAAGAGATACATTGACACAGCATCTGCAGCTTTTACTTTCTCCTGGATAACAGAATGAAAGTGATTTGAGAATGTGCATATGTCAAGAAAACATTATCATGAAGAATATTGTCACAGATGCTCAATGCAACAGCCTCAATTAAAGCTAATTCCATGCAATGACCATCCCTTTGCTCCTAAAGATGTGTAGGCATACCTGTCCTAACAGAGAACAGCCAGGGAATTCCTAGAGGCATGGCATTCATCCACATATTCAATCAATAAGCACATCGACCTGGACCCAATATACCGACCACTGCAGCGGACAGCTGGAACTGACAACCGGAAGCGGCAGATACAAATCACTATAAATGCCAGAGGAAAGATCACAGAAGCGCTTTACAGGAGGCTCCCAAGCACTGAGGATGTCACCTAGACACGGGACGAAACGTCTGCAACACAAATTCCCAGCTCGGCGAACAGAACCACAACAACGAGCACCCGAGCTACAAACCTTCTCCCAAACTTTGAATAGTGAAACTGCACTGCTTAGCTCCCTAAAAACACATCCAAAACAATTCAGACACAAATCTCTAGATATTGACTGTATTGAGGATTTAAATAACTTCTGGGGCATTTTTCAGCACACTGCAATCTGGTTTTCATTACCAAATGCTGTTGTTATTAGGGTGTTAAATATAACTATAAAACAACCATTGTAAAAGATGGGAGAGAGCTTGTTTTGTTTATCAGGCATAGTAGGGAAGATTTATTGTGGTTGCTCATTGTACTAGAATCATAAATAAACATTTTTCATAACGTATTAAAATTGGATTGATACTACAAATAGAAAATGTTGTAATAGACATACATGGTAGCATGGTGGCTCTGTGGTTAGCACTGCTGCCTCATAGAGCCACCTTGGGTAACTGTCTGTATAGAGTTTGCACATTCTCCCTGTGTCTACGTGGGTTTCGTCCAGGTACGTTGGTTTCCTCCCACTGTCTGAAGATGTGCAGGTTGGGTGGACTGGCCAGGCTAAATAGTGTCCTGGAAAGGTGGATTATCCATTGGAAATGCAGGTTACAAGGATAGGGTGAAGGGTGCCTCTGTGTGGGCTGCTCTTCGACAGGTCAGTGTGGACTCGATGGGCTGAATGGCCTGCTTCTACACTGTAGGGTTCTATGATTCTAAACATGACTGATGTAATGCCAATGGAATTGTTGAGCTACCATGCATTCTCATGTTCCTTCAACAGAGAATGAAACCCTTTTTCCACCAATGGCTCAATGTTGAAATAAGGAAGAGCTAAGTGGTCACCTTGTGATGTTCCAGGCAATTTCTCAGGATGAACGAGGATAGTCAAGGCAACATTGTTACGTGATAGCAACTTGTAAATGAGTAGAAACATTGGAACAAGAGTAGGCTATTCAGCTTCTTGACTCTGTTCCAGTGTTTAATGAGATCATGGCTCATCTATGGTCTAACTCCATATAACTACCATTGACCTGCAGCCTGTAACACTTTTACTGAACTAAAAGTTATCAATCCCTGATTTAAAATATACAACTGATCCAGCATCAACTGCCATCGGTTGAAAAGAATTCCAAACCTGTATATTTCAGGCACCTCGCAAAATGAACTGTGGAGAATATAAAGCACTGGATTGCTTATATGTGAAAAACAAGAGTACCTAACTTTCAGTAGCCATGTCTTTATGTACTCTCTGGTGCTGAAACTCTGCCTAACCACAATACCATATTGTGAGCCTTTGATATACATTGACTTTGACAGCCTAAGGAGTGCAATTCATATCTAAGTGACAAGCTCACCTTTTTATCGAATGCCCATATCAGGGCACCATGATGAACCTCAGGATATATGGCCCAATTTTATATGGTTCTCACCGCTGTATATTCTGCTTTCAACTTTTGTGGACAGATGTATCAGCCTTGAGCTTATCTCCAATAAATACTAGCTCACTCTTCCTGCAAGCGTTACCACATTCCTATTGTGTATTTCATTCTTCATTCTTCTTCACAATCACTCAGAGCTGTTAAAATGGGTTTTAGAACAAAATATTTTGGACAATATATAATAACTAGTTGGCATTATGATAAGCCATCGCATGAATACAATTTTGGGCTGTCATAGTTGTTTACTTTACTTTCCACTATACTGCACAATGAAAACTCTTCATAACCATCATTATTTACATATAAAATACAACCTACTTATAAATCAGGTCAGGCACCATTCTAGGCTGTAGTATTTACCGTGTTAGTGCCTAGCTCCAGCATCAATTGCTGTGATTTTGATAAGGACTGTTAACATTTAAAGAGAAATCAACATATAATTTTGAACTATGCCACAGAAGGCACATTTTTTAAAATCGAGAAGAACTTTCCTGTGTACAAAATACTTTTAAAAACAAAACACTTATCTTAAGAATATGGCTTAAACCCACATATGTAGTTCATGATTTTTATATCTATCTTCCCAGAAGAATCTCTCATACATTATGAAAGCTTTGCATTATTTACTTCTGTCAGGACCCAAAAGTATGCCACAATGTTCTGGAAGTTTCTTTAAGTTTCCTCAGATTTACCTGTTCTTTGAAGTAAGCTTCTTTGTATAATTCTTTTTGGCTCTGTCTTCTATTTCTCTTCTCAGTGATAGGTTCTCATAAATTTCCTCCATGAACTGTGTGCTGGAATTAAATCTTCCAACTTTTTTTCCCTCTCAATGTCCAAACTAAAATTGACCACCTGTATTCCACATAGGACAGTGAAATGAGTAGTTTCTTGGCTTGACTGATGACCTGACTAACAACCATCAACTTTGCCTATCTTTTCAGTAAGCCATAGACTGTCAAAGCCCAAAATGCAACTAGCCTGCCTTTGGAGCAAACATACAGATATATTAAACAAAGGAATTTCTCATTTTGCACAGCTTCGGTGTATGACAATGCAACTTTTTGGGGGGGCTTGGGGGTGTCCTCAAATGCAATTTTAGTTTAATGGTAAAATACTGTGGATGCTGGAGATCTGAAACATAAAGTAAAATTGCTGATGAAACTGAGCAGGTTTGGCAGCATCTATAGAGAGAGAAAAACAGTTAGCATTGAGAGTAATATAACTTTTGTTTAGAAATGTAGATTAAGTATCCCTAACTTAAAAATGCTAAGATTCTAAATTCTTTTTTTTTAATTATGTGATCCCAATAATTAATTTATGCTGTTTTAGATGTGATTGCCCTTTTCTCACACACTCTAACCCACAAAGAATTTTTTATGTTTGTAAAGTTTCTTATAACTGAAGATTTGATACATAACATAAATTGTTTATTAAAGTGGAGATCCTTTATATATCACTAAGATTTGAGAATGAGTCTTCCATTATTTAAATGTCTACATACATCTCTGACCTTGCAAAATAAATATAGATTAACTTTGAAGTGTAAATACCTTCAAGTTTATTTGAATTACATCTACTTCAGGATTTCTTAGCTTTTTAAAAATCCAGATATGCTCCTTTATTCACATTTAACCTCAAACCTAAATGGCATATTCCTAAAACAAAGTTATATTCTAAACAAATAAACTATGAGCTAAATATTCCTGATGAAGAGCTTATGCTTGAAATGTCAACTCTCCTGCTCCTCAGATGCTGCCTGACTAGCTGTGCTTTTCCAGTGCCACATTTTTTGATTATGAAGTAAATGTGGTTGACACAATGAAATAATGTTATCAAAAAGCATGTACTTGAGTCTTTACAACAGCACACAAAAGTAATTGACCTGTGTTATTAATGCATGCACAATTAATGACCCTTATTTATTTATTTTTAATGGCATGATACTGCATTAAAACAATATATATTTTTAAAACAAATATGTTATTCTGTGCTGTGAAATGTAGTTAAATTCCATTGATTTTTATCCTTTCAATGTGTGATGTTTGTCAATAAAGATTTTTCTGAGATGTAGATAATATACTATAAGCCCATAGCAGTACAACTCACTGCATAAATGACTCCAGTGTGCCTTTATATATTATAATGTTATCTGTAGTATGTAAAGAGCTAACTACAAGTACAAGTTATTATTATTATTGGAAACCTCACTCAAAGTAATAGATCTGAAACTAGCTATGACTACCAGTTATGTATGGTATATGACTAACCCATTCTGAACTGCAGACTGCCAATCCTGAATTAATTTTATTTTACCTTACCAACAGAGATAAAAATATAGAGGGCTATATAACAAAATGCTTTTCATTACCATATACTTGCTGTTAATAACCAATTTTAATTTATCACTGTTGACCACCTTGTTTAAATCTGATTAATGGCTAACGATTCTATTCCTTCTCTTGACAGAGGTTGAACTTCAGCCAAGGCCATCAGTAACATATAGGACAATAGGTGGAATTCTGGATTTTTACATTTTTGTGGGTTCTTCACCTGAGGATGTTGTTCATGAATACTTAACAGTATGTATACAACTTTCAGTAACGAGCAATAGAACTTGACAATATTACAAAATCATGTTTTTCAAACAATTCCATATACTATTTTGTGTTATTGTAGAGAAATTACTTCTAAGTTAAATTTTTGACAATTGAAATCTATATAGTAATGAACGTTATATTTATTTTTTGTTTTTCTTTGAAATAATGTAGCTGGTTGGCAAACCATTAATGCCTCCATATTGGTCTCTGGGATTCCAACTTAGTCGCTGGGGTTATAAAAACCTCAGCGATGTTGAAGCTACAGTGGCGAGGAACAGAAAAATTAATTTGCCATATGTGAGTACTGTGCATTGTTACAAAAAAAATCACATCAGAAACATAAAGAAAATAGTTTGATATCTTTTGTTTTCTAAAATGTTATGACAGAGAAAGCTAAAACTGCAGAAGGTAATATCACAAACGAAGAATATTTAGCCAGTTATGTCCTTGCCACCTTTGTGCAATTATATATCAGCTAATCCCATTCCCTGGCATTTTACTCCTCAAATAATTATCCTCATCTTTCGAAAAGCTCAATCTAATCTGCTTCCACCGGGTACTAAAGCATGGATTTCAGATTTCAGCTACTCGTGACTCACTGCATAATAGAGTCTTTTCTCCTGTCACAGTTGCTTCTTTTTCCAGCCAGGTTAAATCAGCGTCCCCTTGTTTAGGCCCTTCCACCAACAACAGCAGTTACTCTCTATTTTGTCCGGACCCCTCATGATTCTGAAAACCTCTACCAAATCTCTTAAACTTCTCTTTGTCAGGACTATAGTCTGGATTGGTCGGGTGGGAGGAACGTGTCAAGTTGGTGGGGTGGCAGATTGCCATTACGAATCATTTGTTATTAAATTATTTAATTATTCGTAACTAAAAGAGAAAAATATTTTCAACATGATTTGTTCTTTAACAAATCCATTTCTTAAATCAATCAACATTTGTTCAAATGACAGTTAATTTTGTCCCACATTACTGTTCATAATGGTTGCACCACCATTGAATTTCTTAGACCTTCCTGCAGCTGCCAAGGTTAAACTAAATGGTTCATTGAAAAGACTGTAATATGTGCCATTCTCCAGTATTTTGGTACCACCCCTGCGTCTAAGAAAGATTGTTTCCAATGTGTCTGCAATTTCCACTCTTCTATCAAGATTTTTGGATTCAGATGATCTGGATTGGATGACTTGTTGAATTTAAGTATAGCCAGTCTGTCCAATAACTCTGATAAGTCCCACTTACCAGAGTTTAGCTCATCCAGTATCTCAAATACGTCTCTTTTCACCATGATGTGGGCACTATCATATTTCTTGGTAAAGACAGATGCAAAGTATTCATTCACTACCTCACCATGACCTTTCTCTCCACATATATATTCCCATTTCATCCTCCATTTGCCCCCTTGTCTCATTTTCCTTTGACTATTATCATCCCTATATAATAAGTTATGTTCCATTTTCCATGTTCTTGTCATACTCTTTTTTTGGCTTTCTTATTTTTTTCTGCTTCTCCTCTAATTGTTATATTCTAATTGTCATAGTCATCAACTTGTTCGCATTTGTGTTATCATTCTAATATCTGTTATTTGTCCTATTTTTCTGATTTATCTTCCTCACTTCTCTTTCAGTCATATAGGTTTGGACTCATTTGTCCTATTTTCTCTCTGTATAGAAGGTACTTGAACAGTTCCCAAATTACCTCAACATTAAATTTAGCTCAGTGTTCCATTACATTTTTGCCAATCAAGCTTTGTTTCCAATTTACCTGAACCAGATTTTTCACACCCCATTAAAATTTGGTCCATCTACAATTATTTTAAAATTTTAATTAATCCTTGTCCTTTTCCTGAACCAATCTATAGCTTATGATGTTATGATAATTGTCTCCTACATGTTCCCCTAATATCACTTGATCCATTTGAGTCGCCTCGTGCCCTAAAATCTGACCCAACAATGAATTCATAGAAATTTGAAGATCAAGAGCAGATGTAGGTCAATCGAGCCTGCTCAGGCATTTAATATGATTATGGCTGATCATCTAACTAAATACCTCTTTCCAATTTCACCCCAAATCTTTTGACCCTTTAGTTGTAAGAACTATATATAACTCCTCTTGAAAATATTCAAACTTTTGGCCTCAGTTGCTTTCTGTGGCAGAGGCTCATCACTTTCTGGGTAAAGAAATTTCTCCTGATCTCAATCCTAAATGACCTGCTATACATCCTGAGACTGTGACCCCTAGTTCTGGGCTTCCCAGGCGTCAGCCATGTCCTTTCTCCATTGCGTGGTCTACACCTGTCAGAATTTTATAGCTTCTATGAGCTCTTTCTTCATTCTCCAAAATTCTAGTGAATATAGCACTAACCAATCCAATGTTTCCTCATGTGTCAGTCTTATCATCTCAGGAATCAGTCTGGTAAATCTTTGGCAACTGCCTCCACAGCCAGAACATTCTTCCTCAGTTAAGAACACCAAAACTGTACATAATACTCCTGGTGTGGTCTTTCATTCCTAAAAGGAAGAAAGATCCTAGGAGGAGGCAAGGGTGGCCGTGGCTGACGAGGGAAGTTAAGAAACATATAAAGTTAAAAGAGAAAAAGTATAACACAGCAAAGCTAAGTGGGAAAACGGAGGACTGGGAAGCTTTTAAAGAACAACAGAGGATTACTAAGAAGGAAATATGCAGAGAAAAAATGAGGTATGAAGGTAAACTGGCCACTAATATAAAGGAGGATAGTAAAAGTTTTTAGGTATGCAAAAGGCAAAAAAAATGGTTAAGACTAAAATTGGGCCCTTGAAGACAGAAACAGGGGAATATATTACAGGGAACAAAGAAATGGCAGAAGAATTGAATTGGTACTTCAGATCTGTGTTCACTGGGGAAGACACAAGCAATCTCCCTGAGGTAACAGTGGCTGAAGGACCTGAGCTTAAGGGAATTTATATTTGCCAGGAATTGGTGTTGGAGAGACTGTTAGGTCTGAAGGTTGATAAGTCCTCAGGACCGATGGTCTACATCCCAGGGTACTGAAGGAGGTGGCTTGAGAAATCGTGGATGCGTTGGTGATTATTTTCCAGAGTTCGATAGATTTGGGATCAGTTCCTGCAGATTGGAGGCTGGCTAATGTTGTACCACTTTTTAAGAAAGGTGGGAGAGAGAAAACAGGAAACTATAGACCAGTTAGGATGATGTCCTGATATGTTGGTGCCCATTATCCAACACAGATGTCCTTCACAGCCAGCAGCAAGCTGAGTCATCAGGTACCACTTTGACTTGCATGTGGGGAATTCTTGACCTCCAGCTTATTGGGCATGTTTGGTAAGATAGGAAGCTAAACATTAATGAGGTGAGTTGTGGATTAATAAGACGGTTAACAAGCTATGATTGCCCCAGTTGGCACCTTGCCACTGCCTACCAAACAACTTGCCTGGTCACTTGGAACATGTGAAAATGATGCGGTGAGTTGCTCCTGACAGAGCTCGGCAACAAGTCTCACCTTTGCCAACATTGTTCAGGCCTCTATAAGATTCTACCCACAGTTGTTTTCCTTACTTGTTCACTGGAAGTGGTCATTGCTGGTGAAACCAGCAGATATCGGTGACATCTACGGTGTTGATGGGAAGGGGGTTCCAGGATTTTGGCACAGCAACAGTGAAAGAACATGTTAAAGATCTAAGTAAGGATGCTGTGTGATACTGTGGATGGTCGTGTTTCCATGCATCTCCTGCCTTTGTCCTTCTAATAATAGTCGTGGACTTGGATGGTGCTATCTAAGGAGCCTAGATGAATCTTTGCAGTGCATTTTGTGAAGGATACATACTGCGATCACTGTGCGTTGATGGTGGAGGGAGTGTACCTTGAGTTTAGAAGACTGAGAGGGGATCTGATTGAGACATATAAGATTATTAAAGGATTGGACACTCTGGAGGCAGGAAACATGTTTCCACTGATGGGTGAGTGCTGAACCAGAGGACACAGCTTAAAAATATGTGGTAGACCATTTAGAACAGAGATGAGGAGAAACTTCTTCACCCAGAGAGTGGTGGTTGTGTGGAATGCTCTGCCCCAGAGGGCAATGGAGGTCCAGTATCTGGATTCATTTAAGAAAGAGTTGGATAGAGCTCTCAAGGATAGTGGAATCAAGGGTTATGGAGATAAGGCAGGAACAGGATACTGATTAAGGGTGATCAGCCATGATCATATTGAATGGTGGTGCAAGCTCGAAGGGCAGAATGGCCTACTCCTGCACCTATTGTCTATTGTCTACAAAGACTCTACAATTGCAGCATTATTAAACTGTTAGCCTAAGCCTTTATTTTACAGGTCTGGTCACATTAGCGCTGTTCTTCCTGAAGCAATCTTTGAAGTCTGTTCATGTTTTTCCAAGCTCCATAATCTCAGACTCAGGGAGCTTATCCTTCCAACCATCTATGTCATTTGTACTTTAGTGGACTATGGCCACTGGCTGTTCACCTTCTACATTCTGAGTGCTCCATGTGCTCGCAGTGACATCCTTGACCATGGCAGACATCAAACCATCCTGGATTTATGTCAGCAACCAAAGAAGCACCTACTTATAAAACTATTTAGCCGTCTTTATTGATCTCTTCACCTTCCTCCTGGTCCTTTGCATTGCTGAACTTACATGATGCCATGGAATTGACCACACTCATGCACTTCAGAGCACTACACACATCGGAGAAAAGAGATGCAAGCAATTGCTGCACTGCTTCCTTGATTATCCAACGGTCACTACTTCCCTCTCTTCTTGCATAGCCTCAAGCTGTGGGCTGAACACATCTATCCACAAAACTCTAGCCTCGATTTATACATCAGTCATGCCAGGATTGCTCAAGCTGTGAAACCCACAGTTCAAGCTGCTGCTGCTGCTGACAAAACCTCTGGCATTATGTGGAAATCTTCCACACTACATGAGAAGGAGCCTTCATTTCCCACAAGGAACAGAATGCACACTCCACAGGATCAAGCCTTCCCACTGTGTCTGTTTATTTGATTATTAAAGTTAGTACTTAAGTTAACTCTCAACAGTTCCTTAAAAATTAGCTGTTTATCTTGTGCTGACATCACTTTTTTTTAAAACTTTGGTTAACAGAAATAATATTACTCAGCTATTTTAATAATAATCTTTGATTTTAAACTAATAATGAAATCAGACTGCTTTAATGCTACTTTTTAAAAATTCTAGCTACATATCCCTAGATCTGATGAATTAATTGAACATTGACTTTAACCACTTGACAAATTATCAATTTGGCTTAGTTTTTAGCTTTTATTCTAATTAACCGATTAACTGATTGAACAAATTAATTTTAAAAATAACCCGAAAATTCACCCCATGTGCTATCACGTAATTTTAAGAATTATTTTCTTCTCACCCTTTTTCAGTTCAGACTCACAGCTCAAATCCCACTCCACTTGCTGGCTTGTTTGTTTCTCCAATCCCCACTCGGAAATGATGCAAACTGGTCCGACTCCCCTGGCAAAGACAAACCTGAATATTGAGCCCCTGTATGATTAGTACCATTTATCCAAGTTTCAGTGTTCCTCTGCTCCACTCCCCTTCTGCTCTGCTCCCAGTAAACTCCACACCACTCTCTGCCTGCTTATTTTTCCAAAATGTTTCTTTCTCCACAATGCCAAAAGAAACAGACAATATGCAATATACGCCAATGTTAACACCATATCATTGACAATATCATTCCTTTGTGCATCTGAGGGCAGAAACTGGCACAACATGGTGCTGTCCACACAAGATTAGCTAATTGTTTACAATGGATTTAACAGCTTCTTGGGTAGACACCCAACAATGTTTGCATTATTGAAATGGATGAATCACTGGCATGCATAGATCCATGAGGTAACAAATCCACCAGTTCCAACACCAAAAATTCTAAACTACAGAATTGATCTTCTGCATTTTGGTAATAACTGAGCAAAGCTGATCTAGCAGATCCATGTCAGATGATGATCAGCTCCAAAGGCCAAGAAGGTCGTTATCAGTGTGCTACCTGAACACATCTTTGAACTGCAAGAGTTCCTCAGGGTAATGTCCGAGGCCCAAACATCTTCAGCTGCTTCATTAATGACCTTCCCTCCATCATAAGTGGGGATGTTCACTGATGACTGCGGAATGTTCAGCACCATTTGTGACTTCTCAAATACTGAAGCCATCAATGTCCAAATGCAACAAGATCTGGACAATATTCAGACTTGGGCTGATAACCTCAATGTAACATTTGTGCCACACAATTGCCAGGCAATGACCATCTCCAATAAAGGGATGATCTAACCACTGTCCCTTGACATTCAATAGTGTTACCATCACTGAATTCCCCACTATCACCATCCTGGGGATTACCTTTAGCCAGAAACTGAACTGGACTCACCATATAAACAGTAGTCACAAGAGCAGATCAGAGTCTAGGAAAACTGATGAGAGTAACTCACCTTCTGACTCATCAAAGCCTGTCCATCATTTAAAAAGGCATGAGTCAGGTGCAAGATGGAACACCTCGCCACTTGTCTGGATGAGTGCAGCTCCAACAACATTTGACAAAACCCAGGACAAAGCAACCTATTCATTGGCACCACATTTGCAAGCCATTCCCTCCATCACTGACGCTCAGCAGCAGCAGTGTGTACTATCTACAAGATGCATTACAGAAATTCACCAAAGATCCTTAGATAGCTCCTTCCAAACCCAAGACGACTTCCATCTAGAGCAAGGGCAGTAGACACATGGGAATACCACCACCTGCAAGTTCCCTTCCAAGCCACTCACCATCCTGACTCAGAAATAGGTCACCATCCCTTTATTGTCACTGGGTGAAAGTCGCAAAATTCCCTCCCTAACAGCATAATGAGTCCACCTACAGCACACGGACTGTGGTAGTTCAAGAAGGCAGATCATCACCACCTTCATAAGTGTAACTAGAGAGAGGTAATAAATTCTGGTACAGCCAGTGATGCCTACATCCCATGTGTCAATAAAAACTTAATATCTCCTGCCTACACTGACCTCCCCTAAGTACTCCAGTCCCTACCAAACCCCCTTCCTACCTTGCACCAGGCATCCTAAATACCAGGCACACTGCTCTCTTGGCATCTAACCTTGCAATTACCTTATGTATTTACACTTTCAGAGAAGTTTTCAATGTAGCTGTCTGTGATGCTGGACGTTTAAAACTGCAGAATATGGCAACTGTTACAGTTAAAAGGAAAGTGTGGTTTGATTTGCACTACAACAGACTAGTTAGATTTAAAGTGCACATAAGATTTCACAAGGAGCTGTGATCAGAAACTCTTGTCAGAAGTGTGGAACTCTTTCTTCCTGTACAAAACATAGGAGCCGAGTAATGATCTGAGTATGATTGACACACCTTCAAAATTCTTGGTCAATATATCAATTTTCATATTTGTACATATTTATTAGGAAAAGGAATCCTAATCTTTAAAGGGTAAAGCAGACATGTTGAATTATAACAAAGTTTGATAACATGTTGATATTGTGCTATTAAGGAATCCAATTCACCTTCAACCACTATGTCTATGTCACAAAGCCAACACAGTTGGTTAATTTTGTGTTTGTAACATGCAATAACGTCACTAAGCACACAACCCAGACAATGGATGTAAGCCAATATTATTGCAGCCATTTAAATTATTAGTGTTGTTAGTAAACTTAAGATATGTGATTGACAAGAGCTTGAGTCTTCGTGGCATATGTTATGTGGACTAAAACATAGGAAACCATAAACTTACACAACATTAGTCTTGGGTTTGAAATCTTGGTCCTCAAATACTCTTTTGCTCAGATGAGCATATTGGAGGTGAAAATGATATTTTCACGTTTGTCAGTCTTACCTGAAAGGATACAGAAAATACTCCATAATACAAAAAATATTCTGCATTATCCAGAACCTTCATATGCTGTGAGAGCTTGGAGGTAAGGGATGCAATGGGAACAATTGCAATCATTTCTTTCTGACTTATAGGAATAAAATACAGCAATTACACTCTGACAAATACTCTAATTTAACTTGAGCCAAAGGTTAATTATTGTGATGACTGCCTCAAATTCTTATGAATATCTTATTACAAAATTGATCTGGTCTCTTTCCTTCGCTCTGTCACCACCAAACTGATCCATTTCAATTGTTCTTTCTTGTCCTCACATCAGGAACTATAATTGCCTCCTTCCCAACTAGATCAAAAAGAAAAAGAATCTGTAGATTTTATCCAGGAAGTTTTGAAGGTCTACCTTTTGCTCTTTTACTAATTAATTGTAAGGCTGGGTACTTCAGATTCCAGAATGAAATATGACTTGGTAGAATTTTTCACTCAATACTGTGGGGTTTGTCATAGAACCCACACAAACCTGTCAATGTTCCTTTAACACAAGGACAACAGTTTATTACACAAAGGAAAACAAAATACTAAAAATATTTAGGCATTTTTAAAAGATCTTAGCATGATTAGGAAAAACCCATCCACATCTACTTTAAATATTCAAATTCACAAATTATAACAATATATGTTGTACTTCTTCATCATTGTTATGATATGATTTATGATAAAAAAAATCACTTCTGTTCTGGGAATGAAGTAAATATATAAACATTGCACAAATTGTTGGTTAATTGTTTATTATAAAAGTGTCTACCTGTAGATTTGAAATACTGATACTGAAACAGTGGTTGTTTTTTTAAAAAAAATCCAGTCGTGTTAGCTGTATATCAATTGACTATTTAATTGTATTCAATAGTGGTCATTAACTGGTGATTCACTTGTACCCCTGTATGTTAAAAAGGATATTTCTTTTGAAAGTAAATATTTATAATGTGTGATTCTGTAAACAAATTGTCTGAACATTAGATTCATGTTCTTTACTCCATTACCTGATTATTTAGAGTTGAACAATAATTATACTTTTAGATAATGAAAGACAGAGAGCAGAATTCACAGATTATGATTGACTTTTCATTCATAAAACTTTATTCAACTCTAATGATAATTTTAGAATGTGTATGCAGAAGTTTTGATATTTGCATGGATTAAGTCTTAAATGCAAGATTTCTTTTTGTGGTGACATTGTTATTTATCATGTTAACTGGGTTTATATAAGATGAAAGTCTCCATTGCCTATTGATCGTGGAAGTTGTATTAGTGTTACCATAATCTAAACTAAATTTTCACTCTCAGGTCAAGAGAGCAAAGTTAGGATATTTCCTAGTTCTGGAAACCTGACTGAGGACAAAGTGCCCCAACATGTCAAATTTTAATTCTGGGGTGGCTGTGTTCTTTCAGTTTGTGGTGAGTGATCTCAAGAAGAGTGTAGAGACTGAGGTCATCAGATGCGGAGAAGGTCTAAGTGGAAGAGCTGCCTCAGTGCACCTGTATATTGTGGGAGAAAATTAAAAATAATTAAACATGAACCATTACTCAGATATCACCCCCCACATTGCCTCAAACCACTCACTCCCCATTTCCATTGCTTAACAATACATTTGACCTAATGCCTTCTATCCACCCCCAAGACTCTTCATATGCTCTGTATTAACCAATACTCCCCTTCACATCCCACATTTCCTTTTGTAGACTCTATTGCCAACTCATGCCCCCCATCCATTAAATTTTGCATTTATAGTGTTATGCCAACTTACCCAGTATCCAACCTGGGCAGAACTCAGGACTCACATTGAGCTTAAATCAAGTTCATAAATTGCTAAGAAATAATTCACTATTTCAAAAAGCAAACACCCCAACTGATGAAAGTAAATTCACTACTTTTAGCTTCCTGTTACACTTTTATAAAAATAAGCATTGCAGCATGGCCCTAACTTCAAATAGTACATAAACACATGGAGGTGTCTATCAAATAGTAATTTGAAAGGCACCAGATTGTGATAATGGAAGGTTGTGAAATCAGCCATGCATCACTAATCCAGCAATGATAAATCTTGGTGTGTGTCAGAGTGAAATATCAAGCACAAGTTATTTTAACTGCAACATGCATTTTTCTCCAATATTTAAAAGGAAGGGAGTTTAAATGCCTTAACAGGTTGAAAGGCCTTTTCACAGTTCTGTTAACAGTTTCAATTAGTTTGTGCATCTTTTATGCATATTTACAATTATTTTTAACCTCCTAAAGAGTGGCTTACCTCAATAAAAGAGTGACTTTTCTCTCCTAAAGGGTATGTGACTTCCCCACAAGTGGCCTGTGAACAAATTAAAAGGATTATCTTTCCTCTTCAAAAGAGCACCACATCCATTCACTAAACTCTGAAACTTTTAGACGTTCTCCAACCAGATCTAGTCTGCACATAAGAGTTTCCCACTCATCTCGCTGATGAAAACAGACATGGTAGGATGCAATGTATTATATGGGCAGCTGTCATTTTAAACCATTGGTGTGCAATAATGCTTGGATTGAGACTTGGTAGTTTCAGAATTCCAATTATTTCCACAATTATAGAGGAGCTTTCCATGGTCGTGAAAATTCAGGCCCTAAATTCTAAAGATCCCTAAACTGGCAGTCCCACTCATTGAGGCAATGGAAATGCTTGCAAAATAAATAAAATGTTTCAAATTCCATCAACAAAATTACACCATGATAACATTTTTGGCAAGACCGGGGCAAGTCTAAACCAATATTGAAAATAAGGATAAATATTAAAAACAGAATATTTTCAATCTGAGTCAATACAAGTTAGGGCAACATTCTGAATTCTTGGAAAAAATTCCATCTCTGCTTTGCATTCCTTTATTGGTTATGGACTAATGGTGTATTAAATAATATTGCTTAGGATATCCAGATCACTGATATTGACTACATGGAAAATAAAAAGGATTTTACTTATGATATGGAAAAATTCCACAATCTACCTGAATTTGCTCATGATTTACATGCACATGGCCAGAGGTACATTATCATTCTGGTAAGTTGCATAGTTTTTCGCTCTCTGTTTCACTGTGATAATTTGAAAATTTTCTGACAAATTAGAACAAACAGTTTCAAAAATGCAAAGATATGTTTTACTAATACATTATGATTGCATGTCATGCTGTTACAAGAATATAAAACACAAAGAATAAGCATCAACAAAATAATGCTGCATTCAAATCCCAATTATGTAATGAACTACATTTAATAAATTTGTGAACAAACATTACGAAAGCTGCCAGGTCATCATAAAAAATGCAACTGCTTCACTAATGTCTTCAGGGAAAGGATTCTTAAAGCAACTATGGTTGGATGATAAGTGTTACTTTACCATTGTATATTGCTTCTTCAAAACAAATTAAAATAATATATCAACGTTTTGGAAACACATTGTGATTGACGGTTTTTGTGACTTGACTGCTTGAAACTCTGTTCTTTCATCAAAACTCAGGATCCAGCCATAAGCACTCAGGCACTAATAAATGGTCCCTATGAATCTTATGATAAGGGCACAAGAATGGGAGTATGGGTCAATGAATCTGATGGAAAGACACCCCTTTTTGGAGAGGTAACTGTTTTTTTGTATGTACAGTATGGAATTCTGGAAAGATAAAATCTGGAAATACTAATCTGTAAAAGGAGCTATGTAGTTGTTGACTATAATAATATATTTTATTGTTTTGATTGATTACATATTACCAAATAATTTCAACACATATCGATTAGAATCAAATCCTAAATTTGAAGTTGTTTATGATAAAAAATTAATCATGTTCTGATTCATGACATTGATTTTCCATTATTGTTTATAATGCTATCAGGATAAAATTCACAATACATCAATATGCCGCTGTTTCTTTATCTCCTTTCATTTAGGTCTGGCCAGGTGAAACTGTCTTCCCCGATTACACAAATCCCCAGTGTATTAAATGGTGGGTAGAGGAATGTTCGAACTTCCACCAAAAGATAAATTATGATGGACTTTGGATAGTATGTTCCTTTTTTTTATCTCACCTTTTCATTTATTTGTTTGTGTTTTCTCTGTGTTATGAAGTCTAATTGTAATACCTGTCGGTACACATTGTTTCTATACCTTGTTATATCTTTCATTTGCAGGATATGAATGAAGTGTCAAGTTTTAAGCAGGGTTCAATAAAAGGATGTGTTAAGAATCAATGGAATTATCCTCCTTTTGTTCCAAGTGAGTTTTATTCTACCCCAAAATCTGAAATTACTGAAGAAATTCAACAGATCTGGCAGTATCTGCAGAGAGAAAACAGAGTTAACATGTTGAGTCCACTGAAGGGTCACTGGACCAGAGATGTTAACTGTTTGCTCTCTACAGATGCTGCCAGAACTGCTGAGGTTCTCCAGCAATTTCTGTTTTTGTTTTTGATTTCCACTTTTATTTTAAGTTTACTTTTAAAATGGAGTGAGCGCTTCCTTGAATCACAGTAATTGTTGTTCAGCTGCATGTGTTGGTGCATATGTTCCCAGGACCTGTACAATCCATGTTTCAAAAAGATGCATCAAGTCCATTTGAACAACTATTTGAAGCCATGATCATGCCATTCCTGATATTTTAAAGCACACAAAACACATTCACACTAACACCTTTCCCAGTATGGAGTACTATTTGGAAGGTACTGGACATTCCTAGAAATGCAATGCACCATTTTCTGATGTCAGGGCTGCTGTCATTTCATGCCTGTGCCTCTATTCCTGATGAAGGGCTTTTGCCTGAAATATTGATTTTCCTGCTCCTCAGATGCTGCCTGACCTGCTGTGCTTTTCCAGCACCACTTTAATCTAGCCAGTGGTATGGTGGTCTAGTTTCACATGTTGTATATTTTGCTTCAGAATGTGTATATCTCTGTCATTCTGTAATAATGGACAGAAGTTTTTGATTGCCCACTGGTGGGTTTGCAGCCAAGATTCCATGCTACCAGCCACTGCCTTCACTTTTATGTGGGACAGGTGAGGATAGCTGAAGCCAATTGAGACCCTGAAAGTTTGTCTGAACAGAAGTACTTGTGAGGTTAGTGTGAGGAATGAATCACTCTGTGTGTGTGTGTGTGTGTGGTAGTGACACCCAACATGTCATGTCATTCTGCTGTGGCCTTGGGTAATGGAGCCGGGTGGGGGAGGGATTCACCTCCTTCAAGGGCACCTTTCCATATTAGGTGTCCTGGGTGCCTCACTACCTCTTCTTCCATTCCCTCCATCCCTAGTAAATGCTTCCAACCCCATCCTCTGCATCAAGACATTAGCCATTATCTCCTCACTGCCCCAAGGACAAGGGTTCCCAAACCAAGTATCAGGACCGACAGTTGGATGGTGGGATGAGCTTCTGTTGGGGAAACTCTGTTTGGAAAGTCCTGGGACAAGGTAGTGGTCAGATATACATGGGAGTAAACAGGTTTTTGCACAGACCATATCAATGTGATTTTTATTTCTGCTGGGTAAAAGTTCCAACGAAGTATATATACCTCGGATTTGATATGTTTTCAAAGTGAAAATTTAGATCAGCAGGAGTTGAGTGGAGCGTATGAGAAAGGATTTAGGCTGAGGGGGTGGCTTCAATTTTTGAGTTGGGGTGAGGGATGGGATCAACGAAACTAAACAAAACAAGAAACCAAAAGAGTAATGTTCATGATTTACCTACCTATCGTGCATGGTAATTTTAAACATATACAAATCACGAGCTTTTCAATGTAGACTATTTTATGAAAATTTTATCTAGTTCACTGAGCCCAGGTAGACATTTGGACCAGTGTGCATAACCCCTCCTCTCTGAGTTAATATTGAGCCAGAGGAAAATCGCATGTGCCTGTGCTAGATCCTGAGACTGGTTCACTTGTCCTCACAATGAACTTTGAGCCAGAGGGAAAATTGATGCGCTCATGGCAGCCCCTGAGAAATGCCAGTTACTTTCCTTCCCCATCCCACAAACTGCAAGGTGGGAGGAAAAAAAAAGAGCATGTGTCATTGTATCTTGGAGCTCATCCCAGGACTCTCCCAACTGACTGTCCACTCCATAGCTGAAATTATGACATTGGAGCTCTTAACCCCAACATTTCGTCCCCATCTAAAGTAAATGTTGGTTTCCTGAATCAACTATTGTCCTTTAAAGTGGTAAGAGTAAATTCCCTCCTGGGAACATGTTTGAGGGAAAGACTAATTACAGGTATTGGCAGCTGGTTTGTTGTTCATATGGGCACCAACACCATTTGAGCTTGCCCAGAATTTTTCTTCCAGATTTTTCTGCATACTTGATAGCTGTGTTAACATACTTGTGTAAAGAAGATGCTTCCTGATCAGGTCAAAGACTTTCCTTTAAAATTCAAACATTTTTTTGTTTTTTTTTCTCTACCTTGCTCTGCTTTACTTGCTAGTTGGATTACTGCCAATGAAGCAAATTTTCTGGGGAATATTTCATGACGTCCCTGCACTGTCACCTGAGGTTTGATATTGAGACTTGACAGTGAGAGATCCTAATCTACAGGCAAAAACTTTGTTACATACCAGAATCAAAATAAGCATATGAAACAAAATCCATACACAGTATAATATGCATGATAAATCTGTAACTTTGCCACAGTAACTGTAAAACATATGCCAAAGTTACACATATATTCTTTATAATTTTTGGATATCAACTTCCACGTAATGAAATATTTTCTTTTGAAGAGATTCTTGATGGATTGATGTACTCTAAGACCCTTTGCATGGATGCCAGTCAAACTGGAGGAATGCATTATGATGTTCACAGTCTTTATGGACACTCTATGATACTTGCAACTGAACAGTAAGTGTTAAATATAGGAATAAATGCTAATACGTTGAGGTGAATCAGTGTCATAATGTGAAGGAGTTTGTTAATAGAGTCATAGAGATGTACAGCATGGAAACAGACCCTTTGATCCAATCCATCCACGCTGACCAAATATCCCAACCCAATCTAGTTCCACCTGCCAGCACCCGGCCCATATCCCTCCAAACCCTTCCTATTCATATACTCATCCAAATGTCTCTTAAATGTTGCGATTGTACCAGCCTCCACCACTTCCTCTGGCAGCTCATTCCATACACGTACCACCCTCTGCTTGAAAACGTTGCCCTGTAGGTTTCTTTTATATCTTTCCCCTCTCAACCTAAACCTATGCCTTCTAGTTCTGGACTCCCCAAACCTAGAGAAAAGACTTTGTCTATTTACCCTACCAATGCCCCTCATAATTTTGTAAGATTTCATTGTTTTACTAAACCAATTATCACAACATGTCTGCTGGAGTTAAACATCCTCTCCAAACATTCTGATTGAGTTCAGAACTTTGAAGGAATTTTCTTGTTACAGCCTTACTGTAAAACTGATTTTTTCTGAATCAAGAAAAGATTGCTTATTATAGAAATAGCCAAATAGTTGTTCCTACTTAAATAAATGTCAGAACAATCAGATAGTTTATAAAATGGGGAGCTGATCCACAAAGTTCCAATTTTATAACAACCAGTTAAACATTCACCTCATTACAAAATCACCTACAGTGCTACTTCATTCACATATCAACTATATTCTGTTACTTATCTACTTTTGTGTGTATCTAAATTCCTAGAAGCATGTGCCAATAATGGCTAATTTCATAACTAATTATACTGAAGATCTGATATTAGATAAGCTGCTTTAATGATTGAAAAGTATTTACCTTTCTATGATATCTTGTGGTTACAACAGCCAAGCTTAGCATAGAATCATTTCGGCAATTAAGGGCAAATAAGATATTTTAAAACAAAACAATATGAAACCAACTGGAACATTTGGGGCATTATAATTAAACAGTTTTACTCTAGTGATGGAGAGGGATAAGTGTGCACTACAGGGCAAGAGTTATAGCTGGGGGCAGGGAAATTATGATGCGGTGAGGCATGACTTAGGATGTGTGGCTTGGAAAAGTAAGCTTCAAGGCAAGGGCATAATTGATATGTGGAGCTTGTTCAAGAAGCAACTATTGAGTGTCCTTGATAAGCATGTGCCCGTCAGGCAGGGAGGAAAGGGTCGTGTGAGGGAGCCGTGGTTTAATAAGGAATTGGAATCCCTTGTTAAATGGAAGAAGGCGGCCTATGTAAAGATGAGGCGTGAAGGTCCAATTGGGGCGATTGAGAGTTATACGGTAGCCAGGAAGGACCTGAAGAGAGAGCTAAGAGCAGCAAGGAGGGGAAATGAAA
>NC_057722.1:31240839-31242872 GCF_004010195.1 Chiloscyllium plagiosum | reverse complement strand
TTCTTTACTCAGCGAGTCGTGAGTTCATGGAATGCCCTGCCAGTAGCAGTGGTGGACTCTCCCTCATTATGGGCATTTAAGCGGGCATTGGATAGGCATATGGAGGATAGTGAGCTAGTGTAGGTTAGGTGGGCTTGGATCGGCGCAACATCGAGGGCCGAAGGGCCTGTACTGCGCTGTATTCTTCTATGTTCTATGTTCTAAGTTTATGCGTCTGGACTGCTATTCTTTCTCAGCTTGGAAATTTTGTTTACGTAATGCATGATCTGGCTTAAATTTATTCACTTCATAAATTTTAAAAGCCAGAATTCACTCAAGTGGAAAATTGGGAATAAAAATGATTGTATATGTTGGCTTTAAATTGTTTCTGAAAATGAATTTGATGTAGAGCAAAAAAGCAATGCATTTCCATATGACAAGAAAATATTTATCAATGTTCCTTTCTCGCTTTCATTTGCCAATCCTAGGGTGTTCTCCTTTGTTAAATGGTTACTATCATGGTCTTGAAATTCTGAAGGAGTCGCCAAAGTACTTTGGTTAAAGCCAACATCACCAATAGAGAAATTATATATAATATATATATGACAGAAGGTGGTTGCCATTTGTTTTCTACTGAAGTTATACAGGAAATTCCCAGATAATTTCAGGGGCATTATCTTGAGAATGAGTTCCGAAACCTATGCAACTCAGTACTTATGCACTTTCAATAGTGGTGAACAGCCAGAAAAACTATAAATGATTTTCCCATTCTTGAGACAATCTCAGCAAAGAGAGAAACCCAGGTTTCATATCAATTATTTGTAACAATTATTTGTAACATCTTTACTGTGACCCACCAGAGATCAGCTAACTCTGGGAACTGAACCTGGGGCCCTTCAGGTCTGTCTTATTTAACTACAATTGATAATCTTCTTTACTATGTCAGTCCCCTGAATCATTGGAGAATGCAGTGAACTTTTAATGGTACAACACTAATCCAAATAAAATTCATTGGCAAAACTGCCAAAATCATGGGGTTCAACTATAACTTATTTATCCATAGGATTTCAATCTCACTGGCTTAGCCAGACTTTGTTGCTCTTCCCTAATTACTCCTGAGAAGGTAGGGGTGAAATGTCTTCTTGAACGGCTACAGTCCATTTGCTTTAGCACCAACAATGCTGTTAAGGAGGGAGCTCCCAAAGTTTAACCCAGAGACACTGAAGGAACAACGATTTATTTCAGTTTAGGATGTTGAGTGGCATAGAGGGGAACTTGTAGTTGTTGGTGGTGATCCTATTGCTCCAGCTGGTCATGATAGCAGGTTTGGAAGGTGCTATCTAAGGGACTTTGTTGAATTTCTGCATCAGTGGTAGTGAATATTTGTGGATGTGGTGTTAATCATGGGTTGATTTGTTCTGGATGGTGTCAAGCTTCCTGACTGTTATTGGAGATGTGCTCTTCCAAGAAAGTGTGGAGTATTCTTACACACTCCTAATCTTTGCCTTGTAAATGTTGGACAGGCATTAGGGAGTTAGAAAGTAACTCCGACTCCCACAGCTACCTGGACTACACCTCCTCCCATCCTGCCCCCTGTAAAAACGCCATCCCATTCTCCCAATTCCTTCGACTCCGCCGCATCTGCTCCCAGGAGGACCAGTTCCAAAAACGCACAACCCAGATGGCCTCCTTCTTCAAGGACCGCAATTTCCCCCCCAACGTGGTCGACAATGCCCTCCACAGCATCTCCTCCACTTCCCGCTCCTCCGCCCTTGAACCCCGCCCCTCCAACCGCCACCAGGACAGAACCCCACTGATCCTCACCTACCACCCCACCAATCTCCATGTAAAGCGCATCATCCGCCGTCATTTCCGCTACCTCCAAACGGACCCCACCACCAAGGATATATTTCCCTCCCCTCCCCTATCAGCATTCCGTAAAGACAACTCCCTCCGTGACTCCCTCGTCAGACCCACACCCCCCACCAACCCAACCTCCACTCCCGGCACCCTCCCCTGCAACCGCAGGAGGTGCAAGACTGGCGCCCACACCT
>NC_057722.1:31231638-31240711 GCF_004010195.1 Chiloscyllium plagiosum | reverse complement strand
GATCGGCCGGGGCAGTCAGGTTTGTGGATTTTGGGCAGGAGGTAGAAACGGGCGGTGCGGGGTTGTGGGACTATGAGGTTGGAGGTGGTGGATGGGAGATCCCCCGAGGTGATGAGGTTATGGACGGTCTGGGAGATAATGGTTTGTTTGTAGTACCTATCACATTTCCGACGCCCCTCCCCCAAGTCCCTCCTCCCTACCTTTTATCTTAGCCTGCTGGACAAACTTTCCTCATTCCTGAAGAAGGGCTTATGCCCGAAACGTCGATTCTCCTGTTCCCTGGATGCTGCCTGACCTGCTGCGCTTTTCCAGCAACACATTTCCAGTTAGAAAGTAAGTCAGGTTCTCCAGATTCATAGCCTCTGACCTTGTCATATAGCCATAGGATTATTTTGGCCAGTCCAGTTCACTTTCTGGTCAATGATAAACCCTAGAATGTTGAGATTTCAGTATAGAAGACATGCATATACATCATGAATCCTTGCTGTAATGTAATAATTCCTGCCCATATTGTCACAACTCATTGGCGTAGAGAACTAGAAAGCAAGCTCTGAAATAACTCCACAGAGGTTGGTATCCCATTGCTAAGTCACTCTTTATTTACTTGTGGAGAGTCCTTGACAATAATCCAGCCCTCTCAGAGCCAGCGCTCAAAGTGAACAGGATGTCTGACACTCCTGTTGTTATCTGTCAAGCCGGGCTCCCTGATTAGACCAGATGAATAGCTCCAATCAGGGAATGCCTATTCTATGAGGTCCATCTGGCTGCCCTCATTACAATTATTATACCCCTGCCCCTCTGAATCCAAAGACATAAGCCAGTGTTTTTTTTGCAGCTCCTGCTGCAGTGATTTAACACTGGGCCTGTTTCTCTGCTTATGATACAGGGTGGCGTGTAATGCACAATTGCTTGCCTCTTGCGCTCGGAACATCACAGGAGAAATTAGTTCTCTTCTTCAGGCAGCAAAGGCATTGAGGCAGCGATGTCCACTGTGTCCATCCCAGATTCCCAGGAGAAGGTTCCAGAACAACCTGAAAGGCAGTTGAGGAACTGGATATATTTTGTTCCTACACTGTTTGCAAGTTTGCTGATTTCATACGGTTCCTGAGCTTGTTCAGGACTATCACCACTATCTGAACTTTACACATCACTGGTCTCGCATCGAATATGCCTCTTACTCATGCAAGTGTTTCCCATGGTTCTAACACCAAATTTCCTGCCCTGAAGTAAACCGTTTCTCTTGCTTTGCAGAGTCTTGTTTCCAGCTTTGGCATTCCTTGTGCTGTTTCACACCACCACCTCCCACCAGGAACAGGAAGATCAGCTTTAATCTGATACAGAGTCTTCTCCCTATTAGCAACTCTGCTGGAGCTATCAATGTAGTTGCATGAGAGGTGATCCTATAATCAAATAGGAACTGGGACAATTTGGTATCTAGTGAAGCTATAGTTTGTTTCTTTAAAGCTGCCTTTAAAGTTTGGACAGCTTTTTCTGTCAGACCATTGGATGGTGGATGATATGGAGCTGTCCTTGCAGAGCGAACACCATTTGACTTTCGGAAATACTCAATTTCCCTTCTCGTAGACAATGGCCTGTTTTCTGTGACCAACATTTCTGGGAGTCTATGTTACAAAAGATGCACACAGTTCTTCTATTGTCTCTTCCAAATTTCTTCTCTGCATTTCCAGCCACTTTGAGAAGGTATCCCTAATGTCTAAGAACATTGAGCTCATGAAAACACCTGCATAGTCGATATGTAACTGATGTCCTGGGTTTATCTGGCCATTCCCATGAATTTGGGGAAGCTGCTGACAGTAATTGTTGTCCTTGTTGGAACTCTGGGCACTGCCCCACAAATGTCTGCATCCAGTCGTGGCCACCAGGCATAATTTATTGCCAAAATCTTCATTTTGGACACCGCTCAATGATCTTGGTAGAGTTCAGCCAATATCTGGCGGCGACCTTTATTCGGGACAATCACTCTCGTCTCCCATGAGAACTTACTATCCTCTGCTGTGATCTGGTCTTTCTGGGTCTGAAAATATTTAAATTCTGGTTGTGATGGCCCTTTGGTTTCTCTATCACCATTGGCTGTTTCAGTTTTGCCAGGACTGGATTTTTCTGTGTCCAAAATCTGATATTGCCACCTATGACTGGAAGTTGTCTAGAACATTTATAACAATTATGAACTCTTCCAGTAGTGATATCACTGGTGAAATTGCTTCCTGATCAATGTGCAACGTGGCCTTGGCTCCTTTGAAAGTCCCTAGACTATTCTGGTAGTGTATCTGCCAGCAGAAGGCAGATCAATGCATCTGCATTTACTACTTGACCTCCCAGGTGGTGTTCCAATACGTAATTATATGGACTTGGTACTAGCTTCAGCTGAATTCAGCATTGGGCCCGATGGGTGGCACTGCCATATCCTCTTTAATTGGACCTAGTAAGGGTTTATCGTCTGTTATTATTACAGATTGGCATCCATAAAGGTATTGGTGGAACTTCCTGACTCCAAATATGACCCCCATACCTTCCTTCTCTATCTGGGCATATTTATGCAATGAAATTGCCGAAGTCCTGGATGCATATGCAATTGGGCCACTTATAAGCTACAATGCCATATGGGAAGGCATTCCATGTTGATACCATATCACACTTGAGATTGTAACATGCCAACACCTTAGGGGATGATAGAGGATGTTTCTTCACCTCCATGAAAGCTATGGCTTGGCTACTCAAGTCTGACCCTTTAAGAGTTGATGCAAAGATACCAGGATGTAGGCCACATTATCTATGAACTTTCCTGAATAAGTCTCCAAGCCAAGGAAAGACCTAAGATCTGGAACGGACATGGGAGCTGGGGCATCTTTGATCATTGTTACTTTATCTTCCAAAGGGTGTAATCTGGTCTTGTGAACTCTAACCAAAGTATGTCACTTGGGGTGCCTGAAACATGCATTTTTCCTTTCTAAGATATACACTTGCCTGAGAGAAACATCTAAGGATGATGTCCAAGTTCTCTAAGAGCTCTTTATTGGTTTTCCATGTTATCAACACATCATCTAGATAAATGGCCACCTGGAAGGCCTTAGTAAAATGTTCTCCATCATCCACTGAAAAATGGCACAGGCTGATGGTAGAGCTGAAAATGTGTTGCTGGAAAAGCGCAGCAGGTCAGGCAGCATCCAAGGAGCAGGAGAATCGACGTTTTGGGCATGAACCCTTCTTCAGGAATGAGGAAAATGTGCCCAGCAGGCTAAGATAAAAGGTAGGGAGGAGGGACTTGGGGGAGGGGCGTTGGAAATGCGATAGGTGGAAGGAGGTTAAGGTGAGGGTGATAGGCCAGAGTGGGAGTGGGGGCGGAGATGTCAGAAAGAAGATTGCAGGTTAGGAAGGTGGTGCTGAGTTCGAGGGTTGGGACTGAGACAAGGTGGGGGGAGGGGAAATGAGGAAACTGGAGAAATCTGAGTTCATCCCCAACTGGCAGTCTTGTATATTGGTACAAATCCTTATGGGTATGAATTGTAGCATACGTCTGGGAATGCTCATCTAACTGCAATTCCAGGTATGCATGGCTCATGTCCAGCTTCATGAAGGGCAGCCCCCTGCCAGCTTTGTGCATAAATCCTCTATGTGGGGATCAAAAAGCAGGTTACCATTTCTAATATCCCCACCAAGATGAACCAACCCATCAGGCTTCACAATTGGTATGACCAGTGCTGCCCATTCTGCAAACTGGACAGGTTTGATGATTCCTTTGCTTTCCATCCTCCTGATTTCTGCCTCTACTGTTGCCCATAAGGCAAATGGCACTGGGCGGGCTTTGCAAGATCATGGAATTGCTTCCTGGTCAGTATGCAAGGTGGCCTTGACTCCTTTGACAGTCCATAGACCTTCCTGAAAATCTTCTAGGTATTTAATTAGGACTTCACTCAGGCAGTCATTTTCTAATAAAAAAAATGTTGAGCCAATCTAGGTGAATCTTTCTCAACTAATATCACCTCATCAAGCTTCAGCCTCAGTCTTTTACGACAATAAGTGGTAACTGTGCCAGCTGCTTCTCATAAGAGACCGGAACTGAAGTTGCACCTTTAATCAGTAAAGCTTCCATGGTATAGATTCTCAGTCTAGCCAAGTTCTTGAACAAATTTAAGGGTGAATTTTGTTGAAGACTGGTTCTGCATTCACTGATACAGCCACACCAGCATTGACCTCCACCAGAACCAGGTGACCAATTGACAAGATTTTCATTTTGATTGGTTCTGATTAGGATGTTGCTAAACAATTTAACTATTACAAAAAAGATGTAGATAGACTTTCCAGGGCATGTACTCTCCTGAATACTGCCCTATGAGTTTTTTTACTTAATTTTGGTCCTTTGAGATTCTTTTGCTGTCTTGAGTCCGCATACTGGCAGCAATAAGAATGGCTTGCTGGCCAGATCCTGAAGAAAATTTTAACTGAATTTTGCTGAAGCTTCACTTTGTTTTGGGGTCTGCTATGGGATTGCCTAGAGCTCCTCTGTTCAGGATATGTCCTGAGTGAGGCTGTGCAATTGCCTTCACTCAACTGGAGTTCCCCAAACTCAGTCGGCCAGATGAGGGTGTCCGCTTCTATCGGAATACCTAGCAAATTGATGCAGAAAGATTCACCTGGATTGGCTCAACAAATTTTTGATTAGAAAATGGCTGCCTGAGTGGCGTACTATTTAAATACCTAGACATTTTTCAGGAAGCTCTATAGATTATCAAAGGAGCCAAGACCACCTTGCATGTTGACCAGGAAGCATTTCCACAAATCTGCAGGGTCCCCAACTCGTACTCCATTTGCTACATTTTCCAATAGTAAAGCCAGCTGTAGTGCCTGTTTGAAGATGAATTGGGATTCAGCTAACGTGTGCTTTTGCATCGTTATATCATTAATCCATCATACCAAATGATGTCTCAGAATCCCATTAAGGGATAAACCAAAGTCATATGCCTCAGCCAGTTACCTTAACCTAGTCAAAAATATCAATAAGATTCCCCAACTCCTTGAATTGCCAAGTAAAACCAGTAACATTTCAGAATTAGAGGAGGCTTGGGGTGATGAAACTCCTCAACTAAACCCATCGACTCTTGAAAGGTTTTAGCATTTGGTGCCTCAGGGAAAGTTACATTCTATAACCGAAAAAGCTGCAGATTGACAAACCATCAGGAGAATTACTCCTTGCATTTCATCTGCCCCAGTGTCATTTTCCTGGAAAAATAATGCATTCTTTTCACATACTGGGCGCAGTCTTCCATGGCAGGATTGAATGAGTCATGCTTCCCAAATAATGGCATGATGCCAGAAATGCTTATCCCAACGCAAAGGTGACTATTGCGAGTGACTTTCTTGAGGAATGTGCTCTTCTCTTATATTACCACTGAAATAACTCAATAGAAACCAATATCCTGTCACCACATCACCCTTTATTTAGACATCCTTGACACTGATCCAGGTCCCAGAGCCAGCTGACAGAGTGAACAGGATGTCTGACGCACCTGCTTTTATCTGTCAGCCAGGGCTCCCTGGTGACACCAGATTAACAGCCCCAATCAGAGGACTCCTATTCTATGAGGTCCATCTGGTTGATCTTGTTACAATCACTACAAGAAGGGCTCATGCCCGAAACGCGATTCTCTTGCTCCTTGGATGCTGCCTGACCTGCTGCGCTTTTCCCACAATCACTACAAGCCCTACTATTCCTGGAATCATACAATTAAAAATAAAATATTGCTGCCAAATAATTGTTCATTGAGAATTATTGGCTCTATAATGTCCAGGTTTACTGTCTCTGTTCTAGGAACAAATGTAAGTTTGTATACCATTCACAATGTGGTTCTGTAAATATAATTTTTAGAATGGCAAGAATCTCTTTGAACAATTTCCTTTCTTTAGTCCACAGGCAAAGTTTGGAACAAAAAGAACTGGTCTTTACAACATTATAACAAAAAAAAAACCCTTTGCTTGACATTGCAGAGTAATTAACCATGTGTTTCCTGGAAAAAGAAGCATTATTCTATCTCGATCAACATTTGCTGGGTCAGGAAGTTACTCAGGACACTGGCTGGGAGATAATGCAGCAAACTGGAATGACATCAAGTGGGCAATTCCTGGGATGCTTGAGTTTAATCTTTTTGGTTTTCCATATGTAAGTTAATTTAAGCATATGTCAGCCAAATTGACAGTATAAGACCATAAGACCATAAGACATAGGAGTGGAAGTAAGGCCATTCGGCCCATCAAGTCCACTCCGCCATTCAATCATGGCTGATGCGCATTTCAGCTCCACTTACCAGCGTTCTCCCCGTAGCCCTTAATTCCTCGAGACAACAAGAATCTATCAATCTCGGCCTTGAAGACATTTAGCGTCCCGGCTTCCACTGCACTCCGTGGCAATGAATTCCACAGGCCCACCACTCTCTGGCTGAAGAAATGCCTCCGCATTTCTGTTCTGAAATGACCCCCTCTAATTCTAAGGCTGTGTCCACGGGTCCTAGTCTCCTCGTTTAACTGAAACAATTTCCTAGCATCCACCTTTTCCAAGCCATGTATTATTTTGTACGTCTCTATTAAGTCTCCCCTTAATCTTCTAAACTCCAACGAATACAATCCCAGTATCCTCAGCCGTTCCTCATATGTTAGACCTGTCATTCCAGGGATCATCCGTGTGAATCTCCGCTGGACACGTTCCAGTGCCAGTATGTCCTTCCTGAGGTGTGGGGACCAAAACTGGACACAGTACTCCAAATGGGGCCTAACCAGAGCTTTATAAAGTCTTAGTAGTACATCTCTGCTTTTATATTCCAACCCTCTTGAGATAAGAGACAACATTGCATTCGCTTTCTTAATCACGGACTCAACCTGCATGTTTACCTTTAGAGAACCCTGGACTAGCACTCCCAGATCCCTTTCAGTAAAATCCAGAAAAGCGACATTCAAATGGTTATATGTTTTGATGACAAATCCTTTCCATGCAGTATTTGGCACATTATCAAGATCACAAAATGTCAGTCATAATATGGATTGCATATGGACAGATTAACTGCTTATAGAAACTGAACAGTCTCAACCTATTGAAGAACTGAAAGAGTCACAATTGTTCTTCCTTTCAACAGATAGGAGCAGATATTTGTGGTTTCTTTGATGATTCACCTGAAGAACTATGTAGGAGATGGATGCAGGTTGGAGCATTTTATCCATTTTGTAGGAACCACAATGCTGAGAACTACAAAGTGAGTTGAGAATGAATATTTATTGGCAATAGTAGAAAATGCAACTTATGAAAATGTATACTGACTCAAAAGTAGTGTGACATAAGATTAGACTTAATTCATAATGAGAATAAAAACAATCTTCATTTTCATACAAATCTTGCCTTTTAGCCTCAAGATCCTGCCTATTATGGCGAAGACTCCCTTTTAGTGAACAGTTCCAGGCATTACTTGAATATTCGATATACATTGCTTCCTTACCTCTATACACTCTTTCACAAGGCCAATGTTTATGGAGCCACTGTAGTTCGACCACTGCTTCATGAGTAAGTTTTATAAAGAATCAAGGAGTGATGTTAATTATTAAAACCATTTGAACATATTATCAAACCATTCTCGGTAAATTAATTCCCCAGAGTGATTTGAAAGTATGTTCAATGAAATTTAGTACACCTGTGGTATTCTATCTGCGTAAACAGTTTTGAGCTCAAATGAACAATTTCTGTATAAATTAATTTAAGCATCAAGAAAATGGAAAATGAAACCCAAGTAATTATAAGAAATGTTAAAATGGCCAAACCTGCTGCTCACATTTGATTCATGAGTTTTTCTTTATTTTCACATCCAGGTTATATGCCAAGCATATTGATCAGAACCATGACATCTTAGATGATGCCCACACAGTATATTACCTCAAGTTATTATTACAAATTTTCCAGCAAGCAACTTAAGATGGAATTGTCAGAGATCTAGAGAAAAGTTGCCTGTCTCAGTTGATAGATGAAAAGCATGGCACAGTATTCAGATTTCACAACACAGGAAAAAGACAATGGAATATTTTGTGTGATTCAGAGGAAAGTTCATTCATAGGATTATTATGTATAGATCTTTGCAATTTGTTATTATATTGTGCTTTCTACATGTCTAGCAAATATCTCAATATATCCCAAATAGATGGATACATCTTTTTTCTTGCATGATAAGTAGGAATCACAATAAGCCTGAGCAGAATCCTTTCAGTTACCAGTGAACAGTTCATGTGATGAAATTGGGTGTATCCTAAGACACGATAGAAATATGGAGCATGTATGTGGCTTGTCCAGTGGCTACTTCTGCTTGAGCTTGGTCTTGGTCTCCTGGCCTTGATTGTCAAATGCCTTATAGTATTTTTCTCTGTTAACTATGCAGTAAAGTACAAATCATAATAACTGTTCCAGAGGTTTCTGACACTAGATGTACAAAACTTTATCAGGAAATGCTTTTCATCTATCAACTGAGACTGTTAGGTCTGAAGGTTAATAAGTCCCCGGGGCCTGATGGTCTACATCTCAGGGTAGTGAAGGAGGTGGCTCGAGAAATGGTGGATGCATTGGTGATTATTTTCCAGAGTTCGATAGATTCGGGATCAGTTCCTGCGAATTGGAAAGTGGCTAATGTTGTACCACTTTTTAAGAAAGGTGGGAGAGAGAAAGCAGGAAATTATAGATCAGTTAGTCTGACCTCAGTGGTGGGAAAGATGCTGGAGTCTATTATAAAGGATGAAATTACGACACATCTGGGTAGTAGTAACAGGATAGGTCGGAGTCAGCATGGATTTATGAAGGGGAAATCATACTTGACTAATCTTCTGGAATTTTTTGAGGATGTAACTCTGAAGATGGATGAGGGTGATACAGCAGATGTAGTGTACCTGGACTTTCAGAAAGCTTTTGATAAAGTCCCACTTAGGAGGTTAGTGAGCAAAATTAGGGTGCATGGTATTGGTGGCAAAGTACTAACTTGGATTGAAAGTTGGTTGGATGACAGGAAACAAAGAGTAGTGATAAACGGCTCCA
>NC_057722.1:31215520-31231176 GCF_004010195.1 Chiloscyllium plagiosum | reverse complement strand
GACTTGAGCGACTGGGCTTGTACACCCTTGAGTTTAGAAGACTGAGAGGGGATCTGATTGAGACATATAAGATTATTAAAGGATTGGACACTCTGGAGGCAGGAAACATGTGTCCGCTGATGGGTGAGTGCCGAACCAGAGGACACAGCTGAAAAATATGTGGTAGACCATTTAGGACAGAGATGAGGAGAAACATCTTCACCCAGAGAGTGGTGGCTGTGTGGAATGCTATGCCCCAGAGGGCAATGGAGGCCCAGTCTCCGGAGTCATTTAAGAAAGAGTTGGATAGAGCTCTCAAGGATAGTGGAATCAAGGGTTATGGAGTTAAGGCAGGAACAGGATACTGATTAAGGATGATCAGCCATGATCATATTGAATGGTGGTGCAGGCTTAAAGGGCAGAATGGCCTACTCCTGCACCTATTGTCTATTGTCTATTGTCTGTTATCTATTGAAATATAGAAACAGCTTGATTGTGCTTTCCTCATTCCGTATGTAATGTGGCATTAATTGTTCACTGTTTCACTGATGATAAAGTAGCAAGTTTCATTTTACAACACTTTCAACCACAACATAAAGATTTTCGAGTGCAATGATGTTTAAACATGAAAATTGTTTTATCTTTTACAAGGTTTCCTACAGACAGTGCAACATGGACTATTGACCGTCAGTTCCTATGGGGACCTGCTCTTCTTATCACACCTGTGCTGGACCCTGTATGTTAATTAACATGTTTGTTTAAAAATTATTTAAATTATGAACAAACTAATAACAACTGACACTCTAATATTGTAGAATAGGAATGACTTTTTTTTCAAATACTGGAACATATGCAAATTTCTTATAGAGCAGTTTATGGTTTACACTGTTACTAATAACTGGATAGTTTCACTGAATTTAATATGATTTGATTGGTATGCTTTTTCCTATAATTTTAACTGCTCAGTCGAGGCTGTCCACATAAGTAACTCCAGGATAGATGGGTCTTGACCACTCTCGGGCTTTGTACCTTCGTGGTCAGGTAACTTATCAGGGTAACTACTTGACGTCCTGGGGAAAGTGAGAAACTCAGGTTAGGGATGGACTTCATTAAAAGGCATCATTGAGGGAATGAAAGGAGAAAATTCAAGGTAGAAAGATTAGACCAAATACAGCAAAGGAGGGAATGGGAGCTTGAGATTCAAGGTGCAAATTATAAAGTCACTATCGTTCTAAATACTACCCGAGAACAATGTATGACCAAAAATGGCACTGCAATTCATGAAGTTCTTTACTATGTTACAACCTAATTAGGAAAAGTGCTGATTAAGACATTACAATGTGTAGGTACCGAATTAAATCACTAAGACAACCAATTTGTCTGACTGACCATTATTTAGTATAAAAGCAATTCACAACAAGTTTCACCATTAACAGTAAAATAACCCTATTATAAACATACCTATTATTTGACAAATGGCAGAGAAAATAAAGGATTATAAAACTACTATGATCTGATTAAAGCTATACACACTGAAAAACCCCAAATTCACACAAACGCATTCATGAATATACAAGAAACAAACATTTTGACCCTGGCACAATGGACAGAAAAATATTAAATTTTGAATATTAGGGAAATTAAAATTTTGAATATTAGCAGTATAGCTAACATTGGGTGAATTAAATTGTCTCTCATAGCTCTTTTCATTTTACAATAATAATGCATTGCGTGTGAAGCGATGGCCATTCTTCACTTCAGTAGTTGATCTGGTGCTTAGGTCTTTTTTTAATATTTGAATTCTTTGTTTTCAATTTCTTTGTCTTTTCACTCATAGCAAAAGTAGGGAGAGAAAGAGATGCTTTCTGTTTGCTAATTCTGGAGGTCTATGGCCGCTCTCCAAGTACAGATCTGGTACAAACTGCAGCTGGACCAATCCAAGCACTGTCATCAGGCAGTCTTTCCTTTACTCAAAGATTCCTGGTGATACTCTGACCCAGCACTATATCGATCTCACTGCTTAAATAGAAACATTGTCTTGCGCGGCTAAGGATGCGCACCACTTGATTTTACCAAGTTGAAAAACTTTTGTTTTATTTCATCTGTATAGTAGTCTAACATCCATTCCAGTTTATAACCCAAAAAGGAAATATATGTGGTCTCTAACAAATGTTAAGGCATGCTTTTTTGTGGGAGGGGACTTTCGTGGTGCTCTATTGCCAAACTTTCACTCTCCCTGTGTACCACGAATACTTTAGTTATAATAAATACATTTGTAACATTTGACACACCTCAGAGCTCCTTTTTGCAGCATAATATATGAACATGTGCATTAGGATCAGGAGTATGCCAGAACTAGGGGGCAATATTTTTAAATTAGGGGTCACTCTTTTAGAATAGAGAAATATTTTGTCTCAGAGGGTTGTATGACTTTGCAACTTTCTGCCTCAGAAGGTGGTAGAGGCAGCTTCATTGCATATTTTTAAAGTGTAGTTCATAGATTCTTGTTAGGCAAGGAACTCAAAGGTTATTAAGAATATATGTGGGAATGTGAAATTTAAAATACAAATAGATCAGCCATGATCAACCTAAATGGTGGAGCATACTTGAAGAAATGAATGGCCTATGTCTGTTTCTAATTCAAATATTTATATGATGCAGGACCACAGTTCAGTTTCTAGTTTGCAGCATCTGAAGTGCTGTGGAGCTGGGCTTTAAATTTGGTGCTAGCAGTGTGAGCATTGCAAACTCCTGGCTGCAGTGAGTATTTCCACCTGTCTCACCAATGCAATTGCAAGAGATGGGTAATGATATAAACAAACTGAAGAGCAAAGAACTACATGAGAGAAGTGGACATCAGCCACAGGAGGCCAGATGTAACAAATCTCACTTGAGAGAACCCTTTGTCAAAAGTGGGAAAATTCAGCCCTTGATGTCACACAGATATCAACACTATTCCTCTCCATTTTTTTTGTCAATTAGTCTAAAATCTTACCTGAAAAATTGCACCTCTGATTTTGCAGTGCTCCCTCAGTACTACATTAGTGTTCCAGCTACATATGGTTAGTTCTCCAGAGTGGTGCCTGAACCCAAACTTTGTGTCCCAGAGGTAAAGATTATGAGTTATGGCTGAAAATAGTCTAGTAATACACCATCCCAGAAACCAAGGAATGTCTGTCAGTCTGAAATGAAAATGAAGCCTTCCCTATTTCATTTCTCAAATGTAAGCTAAATACCTTTCTTAAAAATTCATAGCAATGTTACTCACATATTTCCTTTCTTTTCAGAATACAGAAATTGTCCATGCCTATGTGCCTGATGCAGTTTGGTATGAGTATGAAACAGTAAATATCACTTTAATTCAATTTTGAGTTCATAAATTATTTTTCCACAATTGAACACTCCTGCAGTGCAATGGCACTGACAATGAACACCACCCAATAAATCATGGTTCAAATGCATCAGATTTTCCAAATATTAAATTAATGGATAGAAAATTATACACTACAGACCCACAATTTGTTGGCTACAGTTCCCTGCTAGGATGACACACATAGAAATCAGTGCTATCATTTCTGAGAACTAAAGATTTTCCTTAACCATTTAGTACATCAAAAGACTTATTACAGATTAAGTGTACTTGGAGCCAGAAATCAGATATTCAATTACGAAGATAATAGCAAGAAAACACAAAAGATGGTCGTCGTTGTCTCCAAAATTAATTCTGCTGCCTCCATACCTTGACGGGAATGTGGAGGTGTTATCAAATTGGTTAAGACAAAAAATAGGAAGACTGTATTTTCCAGCCAACTTTTTCTTTCATCCAGCATGCAACTATCTTATAACCATAAGGAATGCCAAATTAACAGCTTGACTGACAGCTTCTCCCATTGCCCAATAGGTTACTAATTTCATCTTGATATCAGGGTAGAATTCATTTTTAATGGTTGCTGATTACCATATGATGAATTGAATGGCCCAGATATTCCAATGGCCAGATAGTAATTGAAACTGCACAGACAGAGACTGAACCACATGGAATCCCACACACAGCAGTCTCTGCAAGAATTACCTGATAAACTGAAGATTATGATGGGAAACTCCCTTGCATGTGGAACTCAGCAAAATCTCCCTTAAGGTTAAATAATTTGGAGTGATTACCTTTTGTTAATAAATAGGTACCCAGGAAAGATTAGACTGTTAAAATCTAATCCATCTCCTGGATAAATGTTAAGCTAACCCTACAACTTAACACTCCACCACAACTACACTTCCCCTGACTCCTTACACCTCCCCGGTCTCCAACAAGCCCACCATCTACCAAATGCCCGAAATCTAAATTCATTCCACCCCTGCCTCACCCAGAGCTTAGCATCATTCTGCACTGGCCAACCGTAACCCTACTCCTCCCTCCCAACCCCCTTCCAGCACTGGCAGAATCCTCCTGCCTCACCCCTTGTTCTTTGGCACAGATAGCCCACCTCACTCACTGCCAGCCATACTTCTTGCCACCTATCCCATCAACCCACCCATCCACTGGCCGGTCTTCAGTACCAACCACCGCTCTCCGCCACACTTCTCATCTGCTGGCCATAGCATCCCTGCTCAGCACAAGGAAAATCCCTCGCCAGCTCTGACACCCCTCCAACAAGCTATTTCTACGACCTACATCCAAGGTAAAACATCATCTCCATAAGTCTTTCTGCCAAATTTTACAGTATTTATATTAGATGCCAAGTTAAAGACATAAATTGATGCATAAATTATATTTAATATCCATCAGTGTCACACTCGCATCTTGTAGTGCTGTCATCCTAATTAATAGCAAAAGTGCATTATGTATATATGATAAGAAAGTCTTCATTATTAAATTAGGGTTCTGCCATATCGGCTCATAAGCAGTTTATGGATATGCGTTTACCAGGCGATAAACTGGGGCTTCATGTCAGAGGTGGATTTATCTTCCCAACACAGCAACCAGCAAACACTACCTTTTATAGGCAAGTATAGCCATATTCATATTTAACTTTTCTGAAGTTTAACACATTTATGCTAAACTGTCATAGGTAATGTCATAGTGTCACTGAATTGCATCCAATAAATATTCTGTTCTTCCACATAGTCGGAAGAATCCATTGGGTCTCCTCGTTGCCCTTGATGAACAAGAGAAGGCTAGTGGAGAATTATTTTGGGATGATGGAGAATCCAAAGGTATTGTATTCATTACTATGGCTGTCCAAAGCTGCTTTAAATACTGGATATGCACTAAACAACATTTTAGATATTGATCAGAGAAATCATTTTCCTCAAAATATATATTCGCTATTAAAGGTGCAGATTGTTGCCAATCATATCTCGTAGATTAGTTTCTGTTCAAGATAATTGTCCAAACTACATAGTCTGAGTTGAGAAATAAACTATCATACAAAAAGAAGAATTAAATCTGGTTAGCACATGGCTGTTAAGCTAATTCAACATTTGTAATCAAGCAATCATGTTACCTGATGTTCTTAATTCTCAGTCCTAAATATTTTCAAATATGTTGCCTAATATATAAATAACTCTGTTACTGGTGATTCTGATGCAGTGTTGCTGAATAATAAATTTCACTGGTTTTGTCTTTCAGATACTTACGAAAAGGGGGTCTACACTGCCTATCAATTTACAGTTGCAGAGGTTAGCTTTTTCCACATTGGTTCAATTATAATTTGTCTTTGTTATGGTATTACAAAATGTATTGCTCAATATGTATTGAAACACATTTCTCAATTGTTGGTTGAGATGCTTTACAGAAGTAACTATCTATCCTTTTAAATTTCATAAATACTACCCTTTGTCAAAACAAACTGTTTTCAGATCTGTTTCTAAAGGTTTGGTATGTGTTCATTTTCCAATCTACAGAAATTCTAAAACGTGATAGCATATCAAAGCATATACTCAAACATCATTCGTCATCAATTCAGTAGAATTCTTCGAGGATGTGTTAATTCAAATCAGTTCCTTATTAAAGTTGTGGAAAAATAATTTAAATAGGACTTTCAGCATTTGAAATGTCTCAGTAATTTTCAGGTTCAATCTTGGCATGTCTCATTTTATTCGGGATTGTTTCATGCTATGTTACATGTCCATCAGACAGTTATGAGCCAAGTATGGCACCAAGGAGCACTTCAAACTTAAATTCAGTGAGATAAACAAACAGAAAACTGTCCTTGGCTGAAACCAAACCTCAAACATCAGGCAATGCTGTTGTTATCAGAGAGTGGCCAGCACAGTCCCAGAACATCATTCCATGACTTCCTCAGGAAATGATGGTCAGACCATTCTTTTCTTTATCTTCTTCAATTCATTTCTTCTATTGTAAGGGACTGTTTCCATGTTGAGAATATATTAGCTAATGAAGAAGTGGAAAGTAATCAAGGATGAAAGCTACAGGAATCAACAGAAGTTTGCATGAATTGTAATAGAGAATTTGAAGTATTCTGAGACAAAAACTTGTGGTCAAAATAGACATGTACTGTAAGAGTGCACCAAAAGACTTTACTGCATCAATGTATTACATGTAAAATAATCCAGCATTTGACCTGGTTCCAACTAATGAAGCAGGAAAATAATTTACCTCAAGATAGGAGAACAGTTTGGTAATAGTAACAATGAGTTCAGAAGGTTCACATAGAAATAGATAAAGAAAAATAAATGTTAACTAAATATAGTGCAATATAAAAGTGTTGGACTGAAAATTATCTTATTGCCATGAGGTGTAAAGGATGAAGCCCAGATTTAATCTGGGGTTAACCTGAAGCCTTTGGTAGTTGAGTGTGACATGGTTCCAATTTTACATTGTATGTTGATGATGTGACCAACTCAACTATAAGTATTAGTCAGTATGATGCAGAAGAGCAGGTGTGAGGGAATTGTTGGATGTGGGTCTGAAAGGCTTAATACTTGATTGAGTGCAATAAATACTATCCAATCTAATGATATAGTGGGGACTTGGTCAGAATACAGAAGGAGACCATCACCTCTATGTCCTGCTTCTCAGCAAAGTCTATGTCCAACTGTGGCAATTTTTTGATGTGTGCATTTTGTTCTAGCATCTCTTCCCACACGTAAGAAGTATTTTGCCATCTCCTTCTAGGTACAGTATTCCGCCCTTTTTTTGTGGGAAGGATGCTCAAAAGAGTTCAATAACTTGCTCACGTCTGTCAGCTGCATCTCCTGCTTTCATAGCACGGTGTCCATCCTTTCAAACCACATCTGACATTTATTCTTTCCCTATCACCTTTGCAAAAATTAAAACCTGAATGAACTATTTTACTATCTTTAAAAAGGCTCTAACATTTTTTATTCTCATACGTAACATCACTTAACTTTAAATGGTGGCATACCTATATATTGGTAACAGCTGCAACCTCTCGATCCTGAAAGGTTTAGATTTAGATTGAGATTACTTACAGTGTGGAAACAGGCCTTTCGGCCCAACAAGTCCACACCGACCCTCCGAAGAGCAACCCACCCAGACTCATTCCCCTACATTTACCCCTTCACCTAACACTACGGGCAATTTAGCCTGGCCAATTCACCTAACCTGCACATTTTTGGACTGTGGGAAGAAACCGAAGCACCCAGAAGAAACCCACGCAGACACGGGGAGAATGTGCAAACTCCACACAGACAGTTGCCTGAGACGGGAATTGAACCCAGGTCTCTGGCAATGTGAGGCAGCAGGACTAACCACTGTGCCACTCTAAAAGTACAGATTAGATTACATACAATGTGGAAACAGGCCCTTCAGCCCAACAAGTCCACACCGATCCTCTGAAGAGTAACTCACCCAGTCCCATTTCCCACTGACTAATGCACCTAACACTATGGGCAATTTAGCACAGCCAATTCACCTGGCCTGCAAATCTTTGGACTGTGGGAGGAAGCCCATGCAGTCACGGGGAGAATGTGCAAACTCCACACAGACAATCACCCAAGGCTGGAATCAAACCTGGGACCCTGGTGCTGTGAGGTCGCAGTGCTAATCACTGAGCCACCACACCACCCCGAAATTCCCCTCATTAAATTTCCCAAATAAGGCTCAAGATAAACAGGTACCCAGCTTCAACAATAGATGTAATTTTGGCCTTATCAGATGCACCAAGGCCAGGTCTTCACTGTGATATTGTTTTATTTGGAACTTCACCATTGTCATGTCACCTTGGATGTTAAAAGAATCAGTTCAAGCTACACCAAAAAAAAGTGTCAACCTTTATTGTAAGACTCAAAGTAAGTGACTGTCCTTCATTGGTCCTTTTAATAATGCTATCTAATTTCTAATCTCACAGTATGTGGAGGGTTCATTTGTTTTTCCATTGGTATTTATTGGATTATTTGGCAGGAAAGAATAGAGAAAAAGTTTGGATAGCAAATCAGATTACTATATTTATCTGTGTTTCTGAAAGCAGCATTTTGCATTGAATATGATCCAATCTCTTCATAGCTAATGGAGCTTTGTCAATTCTAAACAGCCTTTTAGCAACATATGAAGCACTAACTAGCAACAAATATCTATGTCACTGAAATGTGAATGTATCCTTCAGATGTTGGGATTTTTTTGTTTTACCTACCTGATTTTGGATTAAATTAACCTGCTCTAATTTGTACTTCTGCCATGGTTCTAGCACTCTTTTTTTTATTTCATAAACTTACTGTGTAATTGGTTAAAGAAACAGTTATGGAAATGTGTTGCTGGAAAAGCGCAGCAGGTCAGGCAGCATCTAGGGAACAGGAGAATCGACGTTTCGGGCATTAGCCCTTCTTCAGGAAACAGTTTTTAAAGAAACAGTTAGAATTGCATAATTAACTTGTGAGTCCTCAGCTAGAGTCCATGACCAGCATGTTACAGGACAGATATGATTGCACTAGAGGTTACAAGAGAGATTTATGTAGATGTTGTCAGATCTATGAGGATAAATTGGGTAGGTTAAGATTATTTTCTTTGCATTGAAGGAAGCGAAAATGAGATTTATTTGTATTGGACATAATGTTGAGGGCCGAGACAGAGATGATAGGAAGGATTGGGTTCCCCTAATAGAGAGGTCAATAACCAAGAGGCATACATTTAAAAGTGGAATTGGACTTGCTGGTCAGAAATGTGGAGCAGCAGAAAAGCAGGAATGGAACAGCAATCAGATAGTGACTGCCACTTTGTAGCAAATTTGACCATTATCAGAATCGATGCTAAGGGTGGAAGCACTCCTCCCATTTATAAAGAAAACTTGGTTCTGCACTTGAAGTGTCATAACTTAGAAGGCTAGAGATCACAAACAGTAAAGTGACACAAGGCTGTATGTAATAAAAAGAAAATTGTTGGAAGCATCCAACAGGTTTTGACAGTATTTGCAGTGAGAAATGTAATTAGAGTTTCAGGTCTGTGACATTTCCTCAGAACTGGAAAGGGTTAGAAATGTAATAAGTGTTGAGGAAGGGATAGATGGGATAATGACAAAAAGATGTTCCGAGACCGTATTAAATTCTGGAGAGATTTTGAGTTATTTTTCCAGGTCTAAATCAATTGGAGAGAGAAGGCGAAAAGTACCAAAAAAAAACAAATATGTGCTGAAAACAGGTTTGCTGTTGACTGGATAAGAAAAGTACAAACAAGGGAAAAGAAACAAAATGGAGCAGAGACCATGGTCTCAAATTGATTAACTCAGTATGATTCCAGAAATGATGGTTATATGAATAGGGGCTGGATCAGTTAGGACTCTATTCACTACAGTTTAGAAGAATTGGGGGGGGGAGGGGGGGATTCACATAGAAACCTATAAACGTTTAATCAGGTTATACGTGGCAAACACAGAAAGGATGTTCCGATGTCTGGAAAGTCCAGACCAGGGATCACAGTCTAAGGACGTGAGATAGGCTATTGGAATGACATAATGAGAAATCTCCTAACTCCAGTTGGTGAGCTCGTGAAATTCTCTGTTCCGGAAAGCAGTTGTGGCCAAACTATTGAATGTGTTCAAGAAGGAATTAGATATAAGTTCTTCAGATGAAATGAATCAAAGGGAATGGGGCGAAAATGGAAACGGGAAACTGAGTTGGATGATGAGATCATGATCACATGGACTGAATGGCCCCTTGCTCCTGTTTTCTATATGGGTTGGCTCAGTGGGCGGCACTGCTGCCTTACAGTGCCAGGGACCTGGGTTCAATTCCAACCTCGGGTGACTGTCTGTGTGGAGTTTGTATGTTCTCCCCATATCTGCATGGGTTTCCTCTGAGTGCTTCAGTTTCCTCCCACAGTCCAAAGATGTGTAGGCCAGGTGAATTGGCCATGCTAAATTGCCCATGGTGTATGAGTCAGGGGTAAACGTAGGGGAAAAGGTTGGTGTGGACTTGTTAGGCCAAAGGGCCTGTTTCCACACTGTAGGGAATCTAATCATATTGCTATGTTTATATATCCATATCTGGTCTCTACTTAAGCTTCACTGCTCCAAGGAAAACAATTGAATGCATTCAATTTTTTCTTGTTGCTCATACCTTCCTACCCAGGCAGCATACCGGTGATTCTCCTTTGCATCCTCTCCAAAGCAGTCATGTTCTTCCTATAATGTGGTGACAAGAATTGCAATCAGTATTAGAGTTATGGCCTGAGCACTTGCTTTAAATGTGTTGGCCTTCATTGATTTTTTTCAGCAATCAAGTTCATTTCTTTGCGCAAACAATGTACATGCAAAAGCTAAATATAACAAAATATGGACCAATATTTGCATGATTAGTTTCAACACTTCCAGAGAAATGAAAATGGAATTGGTTTAATATAGCTTTATTCTCTTTTAGAATGTTTTAGATATTAAAGTACAACAACGGGGATACATTGACCCAAACAACCTTATATTTGAAGAAATAAAATTCCTTGGCATGAATAGTGTTCCAACATCCGTCATTGTGAAACATGGTCAGGATGTCAAAACTTTATTGCCAGAAAATATCATTTATCATCACGCCACTAAGGTAATGGAAATATTCTAATAATCTCAATAATTTCTGCTAAAACCTGTTTTTTCTCAACTATCCCATTCTGTGCTTCTTCATCAGAACAGTTGAATTTTGTTTTGTCATTATCATTTAGATGTGAAAAGATATATTAATTATTCTCTTTGCAGCAGAAGTAATTCATTCCAGGGTTAACTTCGTTCTCAGATTTTAAATCTAATATATGCGGAGTGAGAATTAAGTAAGATTATATTGTTTTGTGGGGCAAGGTTGATAACACTAAAATGATTTTAAAGATTATGATCTATATACGTAACACCTGTTAGTTGCAAAGCAAATTCTCCTGGACTTCATTGCTGTTCATGTTGGACTATGATAAAGAAGACAAAGACACATATCTGCCTAGATGTTGTGTTTGAACATTTAGGATTTTCCTGTAAAATAGAGCTCTTTGTCTTTCTCCAATCATACTCCACTTTGACACATGAACCTGGAATGTCCACTCAGTGTAATCTATCACGATGTTCTTTGATCTGGTAATGAAATAATATTTTTATCAGTTAAATGGATTAGTACACTAGGTGTTCCACTGTGGCCAGGATTCTTGCGAAAAAAGCAGTAGGCTAGAATTTCTGACTATGTGTGCGCTCCAGAGGCAGATTTGTTCAAACTTTGGTGGCAAGTGCTCAAATATATTTTTGGGGCAACTGGAAATCACTAGTATTCAACAAGTGAAAAACATTTTTGTGGTCATTGGTACCATAGAAAGGAGAAAATAATTGAAACACTACAAATAATTTTAAGTTCACATGATTAACTGTATTATTTTGGAAAATAGACTTCTCATACACAAGAGAAGCACGAGGTACTGAATGAAGGTCATTATTTAAACCATTGTTTAGAATAATGATTAAAGAGGATCATATCCATTTAATTGACCTGTCCAATAAAAGTGTTTTTCTCTAAATAGGTTGCTTATTTTACTGGTCTTCAGCTAGAACTAGGAGAATCATATTCAATAGAATGGAATTCTTCTTCAATAATAAGGATTGACTGTCATCCTGAAGAACATGCAAATGAAGCTGCTTGTCGAAAGCGGGGTTGTATATGGGCAGTAAGTAATCGATGGACGGAAAATTATTTTAAGACAAAAAGTTATTTTGTTGGATACATTGATATGCATCTCAGTGTGTACACATACATAAATTATCTTAATATGCAGATTTGTACTTTGCAATATCAGTTTGTGAGGCGTTTGGGAATGATTTTGATCATCAGTTGCATTTCAGGTTGCTCAAAAATGGCATGCAATTATTTTTTATCATCAGCTGGATGAACACTTCCACACAAACTTCATGTAAGTGCACAACTAGATGCAGAGTTGAGTCTGCAGCTACATGAGACCATTATCACCCCAGGCTTTGCAGACTCATGGCAGTCAGGATAATTTATGATCTTCAATATCAAATAATAAATACTGATAAATGTTTTTTTAAGGGAACATTTAGAATTCCATTATCAGTGGCAAACATGGTCCCAATTTTAAGTAGCTGCCATGAGAGATGCAGGAAAATCCAAGAGTATGCAAGAAACCCTAAAGGCATCATGTATATGTCAAGGTCTAATCAACCTTCTACTGTATTACCATATTATTATTGGATTTTCTGACCAATTAGCTTGAGCAAACCTGATAATAAAGCAAATGTGTTCACTTCAATGCTGGTATTTAAAGGTCAGACATGAAATTTGATGGATTTTGAAGTTAAAAATAGCAAAGAAGAAATTAGTAGTATGGGCTCCGCACATTCGTAGGCTGCACCTATTTTAGAGAGTTATAATGTTAGTCACCAGCCAATAGAAAATGTTGTACATACGTTTATTATTTTCTTGGTTCACTTGCTTGCTGATTAAAATCCTTCTGAGGTTTTCCACATTCTGTTTGGATTTTCTGCCAGATCTGAATGCACAACTACTGTCATCAGCCAAAAATTAGCAACGGCTGCACCTGAAACATTTTCTAGAGTCAGCTATTTTGAATATTGTTTAATTGACTGTCATTGGAAATCAGACGTCGACAAATGAGCATACAGGGCAGCAAAATTCAAAATTAGAGGTATAACTTAAATGTGTCATTGGTGGATAAGGGAGTTAAATGGAGTAAGGTCTTTCAGAAGAGGGGAAAATGTATTTTGCTTGCTGCTGTGAAAAGAATGATTTGTGAGATCCTTCACATATGCCCAGACACTCTCTGCCACTGCACTATGCCTTCAAATGGCTGTGCTGGTGAAGATACTGCCAGACATCTTCTACTGGCATGTGCCTTGACAAAGAAGGTCTGGAGAGAGATGCAATGATTTTTGTTGAGTATCGTCCCAAACAGCTCTGTCACACAGGACTTTGTGCTCTACAGTCTGTTCCCCAGAATGCACACTGAGAAAAATATCAGTTGTTCCTGGAGGACCATCAGCTTGGTGGAAGATGCTCTTTAGTGTGCCCAAGATAGGTTGGTCTTCCAATGACCTCGATTAAGTGTTGCCGACCGGCACATTCCATGGTCCAGGACTAACTAAAGCTTGGGGTAGCCCTGCCAAGGCACAGAGGGTAAAGACCATCTTTCTGCAAAAGTATAATGGGATCTGTCAGTTATCAGACCCTCATGGTGCCTCAAATGTTTGTAAATATTGTCCTGCATAAGTAAGAAATGCCTTGGGTTTTTTGCAACTGCAGGAAATGTCACATTCCAATGTTTGTTACTTTTCATGTGCAAAGAGTGTAGCGAAGTGCTTCAGCAACTATATATGTGCACAAAGATTGCTCATGAATAAAATATATTTTTGCAATTTAAAAATGTTAGATATATTGTACAACAATATAACTGGGCACCATTGAATGTAATATAGTACAGAATAGTTGGAAAAATAATCTTCCAACAGAAATATTCCTTCACTCAGGGATAGACAAACTATTGGAATATCAACAAACTCCCAAGTACAAATTAGTCACTGAATGAAGTGAAATGAAAACAAAATGGAATAAACCAGACTATTTACTTGTACCAGAAGCTTAAAAAATTTGAAACAAGCTGTGAAATTAAATCCCAATAATTCCAAAAATCATTGTTTTACAGATTCAAAAGCACCACTGCACCTCATCCAAGGTCACCCTTTTTCAGCATTCATCCAGAAAAATCTCTTTTTCTTATGGCTAGATGGGTCTCTAGAAAATCTGATAGCTTCTTCCTAAAGCAATCATTCACCTGAACTTAAATATTCACACCTTCACATAACCTCTTCTTGATTTTGTTTTAACACTTTCAGTGTGAAACTATCAGTAACCTTTACTTTAAGGTAATCTCTCATTAACAAATTAAATTATCTTCCCATTTTCTCAGAAGCAACTTTACACATGAAAGATATGCAAAACTGCCATGATCTGAAAATAAAACTAAAAAAGATCTCTCTCTCACTAAACTATGAGTGTTTTCCCTAAGCAAAAAAAAGTCAGAAATTTCTAACTGTAATATTGAGGCACATTTGCTTAGTTGCGAAATCCTCAACCCTCCTCAGAAAAATGAAAACCCAATAGTTCTGAAATCTAGCCTCTTCAAACTGTGTTTTTGAAAATCACCATGGCTACAAGAACACTCAAGTTAATTATTAAATCCCTCAGACACAAAGAAAAACCCATATGTCATTATATCATGATCCAAATTTAACATAAAATTATATTAAATATATATGTGTATACCCCAAATCATATAATCCATATCATAATAAGATGAAATTTAAAACTCAGAGGCTACCAAAATAGGATAGAATGAAGCTGTGGAGAGATTTGAAGGTAAAGACAGCAATTTTAAAGTTGACGCATTGTTGAATCTGGAGTGAATCATTGAAGGGATTATTTAGAACAGACATTAATACCAGATTAAAACTGTTACTTTTAGCATTGTTAAAGTCAATGAAGGATGGTAGATGGGAAATTCAACAGAAGGTAATTAGGATAATTGAAGCAAGTGATAATAAAAACTGTGAATAAGCATATCAGCAGAAATGTTGTGAAGGTAGAAATGAGCGATCATTCTGAAGGACAGGGAATGAGGATTGCAACTTATTTTGGAACTAACATATGTTCCAAGGTTTGGGATTGTCTTTTTAATTGTAACTGAATCATTGGCACAGTGGATGAGGTTATTGGTAAGGAAGTGGATTTTATTACAAAATTTATCTTGATCTTATAGCTCATCACATGAAGAAAGTTGTGTCTCATGCACATTAGAGTGGCACCAACCACCTATAACTTTAGAGTAGAGCTAGGTATCATTTGTATGACTGTGCAAGTTGCCCCCATTGTCAAACCAGCTATTCAAGGAATTACAAAGCATATTTTATGCCATTTTATATTCCATGTTTGACCAAAATTTGATGCAGCATCACATTTAATCTGCATACATTGCATGTGTGAGAAGATGTGATGTGGAGGTGCCAGTGTTGGACTGGGGTGGGTAACATCAGAATGCAGATGACACCAGGTTATAGCTGTTTTGGAACAGCTTGTCATGGAGCCCACAAGGGAGCAGGCTATTCTGGACCTAGTGCTATATAATGAACCAGACTTTATAAAAAATCTTAAAGTAAGGGAACACTTAGGAAGCAGCGATCATAATATGGTAGAGTTCAGTCTGCAGTTTG
>NC_057722.1:31200155-31213532 GCF_004010195.1 Chiloscyllium plagiosum | reverse complement strand
GTTGTGCTACTGAGATTTTATAAAGCTCTGGTTAGGCCCCATTTGGAATACTGTGTCCAGTTTTGGTCCCCAGACCTCAGGAAGGACATACTGGCACTGGAGCGTGTCCAGCGGAGATTCACACAGATGATCCCTGGAATGGTAGGTTTAACATATGAGGAACGGCTGAGGATTCTGGGATTGTATTCATTGGAGTTTAGAAGGTTAAGGGGAGATCTAATAGAAACTTACAAGATAATACATGGCTTGCAGAGGGTGGACACTAGAAAATTGTTTCCGTTAGGCGAGGAGACTAGGACCCGTGGACACAGCCTTAGAATTAGAGGGGGTAAATTCAGAACAGAAATGCAGAGACATTTCTTCAGCCAGAGAGTGGTGGGCCTGTGGAATTCATTGCCACAGAGTGCAGTGGAGGCTGGGACGCTAAATGTCACAAGGAATTAAGGACTACGGGGAGAATGCGGGTAAGTGGAGTTGAAATGCCTATCAGCCATGATTGAATGGCGGAGTGGACTCGATGGGCCGGATGGCTTTACTTCCCCTCCTATGTCTTATGGTCTTCTGGTCTTATAGTTCGACAGGTTTATTTGAAATCACAAGCTTGTGAGGCATTGCCCCTTCATCAGGTGGAGTGGGAGAGAAGCACACAGGCACAGTATTTATAGGCAGAGAGATCAATGGGCAGAGAAATTAAAAGATCTGCTGTGCTCTTCCAGCACCACTAATCCAGATCAAAAGATCATACAAGTGGTGTGAGTGAAGTGTGGAATAATAAATCTCTGCAGGTGATCACTGTGTCAGACAGTGTGAGTAAAGTGTCAACAGCTGAATAACGAGTGAAGGGATGACCTATAATCTGATTAAGTGAGGCAGAGAGATAATTACAAAAAAGTAAAAAAGAAGGTGATGCAGGAGGCAAACCAAATACTCAATTGTGATCTTGGATTAATTTGTACTACATGTAACCCCACCACACTGTTCTGTGTCTGTAATTTCTTTTACTGTTCTGTTTCGACACTAGCACCTTGGTAAATTGCTATGATCTCTCTACCTTAATTAATTTGTACAGTTTTGGATTACGTATTAATTTGGTTAGACCCTCACAGTGCAACTCCCATTCCTATCATGTTATTTCAGTCATTTGGTTTGTCTCCAGCATCACCTTATTTTTAATGTTTTATAATTATTGTTCTGCCTCATTTAATCGGATTATAGATCATCCCTTTGCTTGTTATTCAGCTGTTGACACTTTACTCACACCATCTGACACTTTAATCACCTGCCGAGATCTATTATTTGGCTTGTTGACATCCTACTCAGACCATTTATATGATCTTTTGATCTCTCTGCCCATTGATCTCTCTGCCTATAAACTCTGTGCCTGTGTGCTTTTCTCCCACTCCACCTGATGAAGGGACAACACCCAGAAAGCTTGTGATTTCAAATAAATCTGTTGGACTATAATCTGGTATCATCTGACTTCTGACCATGTGAGAAGAAATATTTACAATTGAGATGTAGCTGGAGTATGCCCATTACATGTCATAATGAGCAGAAGATGTTGATCCCACATTTTCATCCATCAAGCTGACTCTAACCCTGTCCTCCCTGGCCATTTACCCAACCAATTTCTAATTGCATTTCTCATTTAGAAAATGGCAAGTGACGACAGGGAAGACAGCTCCTCAGCAATGTACCTGCCTCACTGTCAAGTAACCCTCCAGAGTCTCTGTCTATTTTTACCACCATTTACCCCCCATCTCCCTATTGTGTATGCCTACCACATTAAACTTCATCTCTAATTGACCTCTCTTCTCCTCAAACCTAACATTACACATTAACCTTACCAACCCTTATCCTCTACAAACCCCCTGTGGAGGCCATGGACATGGTCACCACCAATAATCTGCCTTCTGTCGTGTACCTTGCCCTCTGATGCTGATCTTCATACCCTTGAGCTACCCCATAACTGTCCTTGCTCCCACCTCCACAAATGCTATTACATCTCCTGACCTTCCAGTCTTGATTCCCCACTTAGTTTGACAGTGTTCTCAACACTGCCCATACAAGCCTCCCCTTGCAGCTTCTTTAATGATTGACATTACTCCACCAAACCCCACCCCTGCCTCTCCAACCACAGACTGTATTTGGCCCAGACCTTAGACCAACATCACTCAGCAGCTCCTTGACATGTCTGACTAGATACCTGGCCACTATTTCACAGCTCCACAACTGATGATACATGACACCACTGATTGCTGCTGTTGGTACTGTAGAAGGAATTGTTGCTTACTCCCTTGGCTGCATTCAGACAGATCCCCGCATCCCTTGACAGTGAGTGTCTCAATCTGATGGCTGACAATGGTCAAGTCCCTGGACTATATCTCTCCTGTGTCCCTAACCTAATAGAACCAAAATAGTTCCTCAAAATGGCAGAAATGAAAGTTTTTGGCTCTCTCTGAAGCACTAACATGCTAACTGGCTTAGCATAGCATGGCACGGCAAGGTAAGGCATGAATGGTGTGAGTATACAGCTGGGCACAACGTGAACTATTGTTCATGGACAAGCAGATAAGCCTTGAGATGCAGCCTAGTCCATCGTTGAGTTGGGTGCCTGTCCCTGCAGCAAGGTATCCTTGTGGCAATCTTCTCAATGCTAGCTGCTGGTATGTTCTTCAATGCAAGTCTGTGTCTTAAAAGCAGCATGACAAAATATTGGAGAGGTTCCATGATGGTTGTGATGCATTGGCAGATGCTGGATGCCAATGGTTGTACATGAATGGTGTGTGTGACTGCTGCCCATGTCAATGCTTGAGATGTTGCTGGCATTATCCAACCTGGAGGTAATTTGGAGCAACCAATGAACAACTATCCCACCAGGTGAAGAGATGCCATGATGATTGTGATACATTGGCAGATGCTGGATGCCAATGGTTGTACATAAACTGTGTATGTGCCTGCTGCCCATGTCTCATGCCTTGAGATGTTGCTGCCAGGATCTAACCTGGAGGTAATTTCGAGCAAGGTTCTTGCTCTGGTTTCCAGACATCTCGTTTGGTTCATGAGTTTGACAAGAATTGAGTCTGGATATTAATGAAGTATGTTGTGACATTAACAAGGCATTTAACAAAGCTAATTCCTGTTCACTGGCATCTTGCCACTGCCTAGTGAGATTCGTGGTACATTGTCTCTCAAAAGCATATGTGAAGCAAAATGATCTTGAGATCAGTGGATTTGTCACCTGATACTACCACACATTCTACAATAGCCCATATTGCTCAAGCTCCTCAAGGATTTGCCCATAATGTTTAACGTTATGAAAATAATAAATTAAGCATTGCTTTTTAGTGAGGGAACAAATTATCAATGAGCTAAATTGAAGCAGCGGTACAAAAAGGTCAATAACTCTGTTAGATGAATCTGAGATATTGAGATATTACTTCACATCTGTTGACAAATATTTAAATGCATTAGTTTAAACAAACTTGTATTTTCTCCTCATTTATTTGATATGAAACCTGGGTTTCTCTCTTTGCAGAGCAGTCCCGAAGTTTCTGAACCATACTGCTTTTATGAGAAAGACTACGGTTACCTCCTGAACAAAGACAAGGGAATTACAGTAACAGAACGTGGAATGACAGCTGAAATTATGAGAAATAAAGCATATCCAGAACGTTACCAAGGCATTACCCCAACTGTGCAAATTCTGCAAGTTGATGTCACATACCTGAATGACCATATGTTGAATTTTAAGGTAGGATTTCAATGAAAGAATGAAAGTCAAGAAAGCTGGGAAGTTTACAATTAAATAGAAGACATGTTAAATTTATAGTCTGCTCCTGGTAATTCAATGTTGTTCTTTGAGTAAATAACATTTGTGCCTCAAAATCTTTCACATGCAATAATCTAAATGGAAAGTAGAAATATGGGCTGTCAGCAGGAAGGCCTTCCCCACCCAGAGACTTCAGACAACAATTCTCTTATCTTAGGCTAAACTAGGAAAAAACATAATCAAATATAAAAACAGGAACATCTCCCTGTCATGAAGATCTGTCACTTGCAGCATCAAACGAGGTTAAACACGGCATTGGCAGTGACTACAAAGATTACCACGGCCCTGAACCTCTTCAAACTAGAGCAGTTGGCATGCCAAACATCTCTCAGTACAGCATCTTTTGTAGCATAATGTGGTGAGTAATAGGAAAAGGAAGTTAATAATGTTCCTGTGACCAGACAGAAGGAAGAGGAATGTGCAAATGGAATTTTCAGTACAATAAACTTTCCTATGGTGCAGGGTGCCATTGACTACAAAGATATATTTTGCAGGTATCAGAACATTAAAATTCTGAAAAACATTTCAGCCTCAGCCGCCAACCTGAACAAATTGCATCCAATTATACCTGAGTCAAGGCTCGTCCACTCCGACAGCTTTTCTCTTCTTTATTTCTCTTTCCTTGTTTTCTTTTCTTCTCCTTTCTTTTACTTATCTCTTGTCCTGAGCTCAGACAGCATCAATGGCAGCTAGAAATCCCAGCGTGCACCTCGTGATTTAGCTTACATTTCTGGGGTGTGCACAGGACCTGGCATTAAAATTGGCAGCTGCTACACTGGTGGCGGTTACATTGGTGAGGAATGTCCAGCAGCGAAAAGTGGCACCTGAGGGTCAGTGACTTTGTCATTGGTTGAGTCTGGCATCGGTGAAGCAGTGGCGGATGGGCATCACAGTGTCATCAATAAAGTGGGCCCAGTGGTGGGATATGCATCCGGACAAGGGCAGGTCCAGTGAGGTGGTGGCAAAAGAGAATTGGCCCAGCGGTGAAACATGTTGCCTGAAGAATGATGACTTCAATGTTGATAGGGTCCAGAGTAGATGGCAGCAGGGCGGTGGAGGAGGGACAGTGGTACAGGTGTTGTAGTGATGCGCTGGCTCAGGACTGGTGGACTATCTTTAAGCACAATCTTCCTACTTTTCATTTGTTCTTAAACTATTCAAAATGGTGCTGGATTGTGGTAACAGTGGAAAAGATTTGCACTGTATTTTACTGTTTTTCTCATTGTAAAATACACTGTGAAATCATCCTTTTTTTCATGTCAATTCCATGTCCACGGTGGTCAGAAACTTTGTGCTGTGCAATGAATACCTTGTCACATCTCTTAAACCTGTCTACCATCTATAAGGCTCAAATCATGTATGCTAGACTACACACCAAAGGTGATTTGATGTAATCACACTGCTCATAGCTCCTGTGAATGCCTTGACAGACTTGACCACATGTGCAGTACTACTGTCTTGAACTCAATTTCTGTATTTCCCATCATTGCTCCTGAGCTACATACATACAATGCACTATTCCAATTTACCAAACCAGTTTTCATATAACCTCTCTTTCCTTTGAATCCTACTACTGAGGAGGATATGAGCATTGATGTAATGGAAACATTATTACCTCCTTGTTCTCCATCAAGTCATGTACCACAATGATTGGGATATTAATCATTGCTCCTTTATCTTCAGTGAACCAATATCCCAAATCTTCATTTTAACACCATCCAGTGTGTGCCATCATCATGAGGATTCCAGTGGTTTGCAGGGAAGATCCAACATCTCTTTCACTGGCCAAAGAAGTGTAGTTTTGTTCATGCTGACTATAGTCTGAGAACAAGTGTAAAAACTAAGCCAAGATTGACACATTATCCCACAAACAGGAAATGAAATAAATTTTAATTTGAGAACAGGACACTGAATTGGATGATCAGTCATGATGATATTGAATGGAGAAACAAGCTTAAACAGCCAAATTGCCTACTGTGCTTCTGTTTTCTATTTTTCTACGTTTTTATGTTTTAATATTGCTTGTTGAGGGAATAAGGATGGCCTACACTGTTAGATAAAATTATTGTCCTCCTCATAAGAGTACAATAACAGTAAGATAGCAATGTAGGACTTCTTTTATTCCTGAGCACCAGAATATGTCACAAGTAAGGTTGCTACGATAATACTTGTTAACTGCTAGAATTTAAGGATATTAATGACAAAACTTAATTTTTCTCCAGATTTTTGACCCAAAGGCGAAACGATTTGAGGTTCCAATCCAGCTAAACATTCCCAAAAGGACACAACATGATAATTCTACAAGACTTTATGAGGTTCAAGTTGTCGATTTTCCATTTGGAATCCTGGTCAAAAGGAAGAGTACGGGTGCAGTGATGTGAGTAACGGGTTTTCGGATCATATTTTATTTCTGATTTTACAACCAGTACTGATAATAACTTTCAAATTCTCGTACACAAAGAGAGATAAATAGTAATGAGATACAAGTAATCGATGCAACAAAGAACATAGTGGAACCTGATTATAGCAGATGATCCTTCTAATAAAATAAGTCCTAGCTAACAAAGCAATGAACTAAATCCGCAACAGCTGACTCTAGCTTTTCAGAACTGATTGATTTTTTTTTTAAATTGAGCTACTGGATTCAATATGATTGAATACTGCTTACAAAGAAGCAATGCTTTCAGTGATACTTTTAATGTAAACTTTTGCAAGTTTATATAACCATCAAAGGTTTTCAGCTCAGCCATAAAATTGTCTCTCTTTTTGCTACAACTGAGTAATTTGTTATTATTTTTCTTGAGAATTTGTCTTTGAGCAAATTGTGAATGTTTTAAAAATTATTATGAATCTCTTTGAAAGCTTAATGCCTAGTTAATTATCTTGCTACATCACAAAACAGTCTAAAATAACCAAAAAACATCAATTAGCCACACACAAAACTGACTTACCCTAAAAGCAGGCCTCAAAAACTCTTAAAATAACAGCTTGGTTACAGAAATGGTTACAGAAATACTTAGGTTAATTATTAGCTATAGGCATGTAGAAAATTCATTGATTATTATCTCAGAAAGATGGTAGCTAGAGAAAGTGTAATGCCCACTCAAGGAGAAAGGAGGGAATTTATCCTGGGAGCCAGAGGAAGTGGGTGAGGTTCTCAGTGAGTACTTTGCATTGGTTTTATCAAAGATAACAACATGGATGATGGTAAGTTTAGGGTGGGGTATATTGATATTCTGGGGCATGTTGGTGTTAAGGTTCTTGAAAAACTTGAAGGTAGATAATCTTATCAGGGCCTGATGTGATCTGTCCCAGGATACTGATGGAGACAAGGGAAGAGATCCAGGATACTATGGGCCAGTGAGTCTTACACCAGTTGATAGGGAAATTATTGGTGAAGATTCTTACAGATAGGGTTAATTTGTATTTAGAAAAAAGTCATATTATTAAGGGATGGCCAGCGTGGCTTTGAGCATGAGGGGTCTTATGTCATAAATTTGACGGAGTTTTTTGAGGAAGTGATGAAGATAATTGATGAGTAGATGTTGTCAACATTGACTTTACTAAAGCATTTGACAAAGTCCCCAAGATAGGCTGGTCCAGTGGATTAGATCACATGGGCTCCATGGTAAGTTGGTAAATTGGAACAAAATTTGCTGGGTCATAGAAGACAGAAGGTAGTTATGGAGTGATGTTTTTCAGATTGGAGGTTTGTGACCAGTAGTGCAAGGATCAGTGATGGGACATCTGTTGTTTGTAATATAAATCAGTGATTTGGATGAAAATGATAGGTGGTCTGATTAGTAGGATTGCAGAAGACACATAAATTGGTGGAGTTGTGGATAGTGTTTTGTGTGTTAAATGATACACCAGGATATAGATCTGTTAGAAAGTTGGATGGAGAAATGGCAGATGAAGTTTAATGTGGACAAGTGTGAGATGATGCATTTTGGGAGATCAAATGCAAAAAGAAAGTATATAGTAAATGGCAGGATCCTTAGGTGCTCTGATATACAGAGGGATCTTGGGATACAATTCCATAGCTGCCTGAGAGTGGAAACACTGGTGGATATGGTGGTTTAGAAGGCATCCAGCATAAAAGTTGGTAATTCATGTTGCAGCTGAAGAAATGTTAGTTAGGATGCATTTGGAGTGTTGTGTATAGTTCTGGTCACCACACTGTAGAAAGGAAGTGGAGGCTATGGAGAGGGTATAAAACAAGTCTATCAGGATGTTGGCTGGATTGGAGTATATTAGCTGTAAGGAGAGCTTGGACAAACTTGGATTGTTTTCACTAGAGTGTCAAAGTCTGAGGGGCAACCTAATAGAAGTATATAAAATTATGAGGCCTGGATAGGGTGGATAGTCAGAGTCATTTTCCCAAGGTGGAAATGTCAAATACTACGGGTCATTTAAGGTGAGAAGCTGAAAATTTAAACGAGATGTGCAAGGTCTTTTACTTACAGGGTGGTAGGTACCTGGAAGCAAGGGGAGGTTGTAGAAGCAGTTGTGATAGCAAAATTTTAGAGATACTTAGACAGACATATGAACAGGCAGGGAATAGAAGGATATGGACCATGTGCAAGCAGATGGGATTGGTTTAGAATGGCATCATGGTCAGCACAGACACCGTGGGCTGAAGAGCCTGTTATTATGCCATAGTGTTCTATGTTTGTCATAGGTTTGTCATCTCCAGATTTGATTACTCCAAGTTTCTTCTGGCTGGTCCTTCCCTCCAGATTCCATATAAAAAAGTATTCAAAACTCTACTGCCAATGCTATCCCAAGTCCCACTCACAGATCATGCCTGGGTCCAATGTTTTGCAGATTCCTGATGAAGGGCTTTTGCCCAAAATGTCAATTTTCCTACTCCTTGGATGCTGCCTGACCTGCTGTGCTTTTCCAGCACCACTATAATCCAGACCCAATCTTTTGCATGCCTAGCCCAATACCTCAACTCCAAAATTATTTTTATCATATTTAAATATTTTCATGATCTCTCCCAATCTCATTTTCCCTTACCACTCTAACTGTTTGTTCCTCTGAGTTAAACCTATGTCCATATCTACTCTTTGCACCCTTCCATTGGTTGCTGAATATAATCTCTGGAATTAGATTCTTCTTAGATTGATCCACCTTTAAGACCCTCTTTAAAACATTTTCTTTTAGCCAAGGCTTTAGCTACTCTTTTAATATTTCTGTCTTTAGCTCATGTTGAGACTTATCTGCTTACTCTTCTCTGAAGAAAGATTAGATATGGTTTTCCCTGTGAAACTCAGTATGCAAATACTAGAGGTTGTGGCTTGTAATTGTTATATAATTTTGTACTTTATATATATATTCAAAAATGTTTTCTGTGCTATTCCAATATTCTTTATAAACCTTGGCAAGAAGTTTCAAATGTATTCATTAATGTCTGATTAGATGTCCACAATTATTAATAGATACTGGTAATTAAGGCATGCAGACATAACATTCTCTTTGTGCCAGAATCAAGAATCTTGCCCACGATCAGTGCAAATTAGAAAATTGTACAGCACAGCTTTAAGTTTTGACAAACAATAATTGAGAGGAAGTAATATACTACTGACATGGACCCAGAATAGTGACCCATAATTGTCTAATGTCATATATTTGAAATGACTAACTGTTCCCTTCTACATTAGACATACTACAACAAACTCCTACTATGTTAGCATCTAATTGCATGATTTCATCACATTAAATTGCTTTGATTATGCAAACTGTTAATTTCACTGTCCCAACTTATATATTAATATTGTCTTTGGTGTGAATGCTTAAGAATTTGCACTTCATAATAGCAGTCTAAACTAGATTAGAACACTGTTAGACTTTAACTTTGTCATGAGTTAATTTAATTCCAAAACGCTAAGAATTCCATTCTTCCTTACTTTTGCAGTTGGAATTCCCAATTGCCTGGTTTAACATTTACTGACCAATTTATACAAATTTCAACACACCTCCCTTCAAAGTATATTTATGGCTTTGGAGAAACCGAACATCGAAGTTTCAAACATGATCTGAACTGGAATACTTGGGGAATGTTTGCCAAAGATCAGCCACCTGGTGTAAGTTTGAAACTTATTTCCTTAGCTGTGGCTTATTGTGTTTTATTACTAGCATCAAGTGCTGTGAAAAATTGAATTACCCCAGCTACACATCAATGCTGGGATTCAATGTTGTAAGTTAAAGTGATTACAATTGCTCAAAGTTTTACAGTGAAGAACAACAGAGCCCATTCACACATAAATCACAGAGCCTTGATTTACTGTAACCCTTTATCTCACCTTTTCAGGACTGTTGTCTTCAAAATTGCAAAGCAAATGACTGAATGCTCCTGTTTGATGGTAGAATGCAGGTTAATACAAAAACAACAACCTCCATTCTATTCAAAAAATATTTATGCCAGAGCAATGATCTCTACCCTGATTTCTGCATCCTAGACTAGAATGCTGAGCATTGTTGATTTAAAGTAAACTGATATTTATTTGCATTTTCACAAATACAGTTAGATTGCACAAGGGTCGAAATTATTTTTATCTAATGATTCAAATGAAATTCTATCTTCTTTTATTGTAGTCCAAATAACTTAAGTAAATTTGATGCAGGCCATTTAGGTTGTTGTTAAAGGTGCTTGACTTGTCTATTTTAAGTAAGATAATATTTCCACTAAAACAGTTGACAAAGAAATATCAAACCAGTGAATTAATGTTTCATTGGTTTATGTTGCCAATGATAATACATAAAAAAATTTCAATTGGTAACACCTGACAAAGACAATAGTGGGATAACAAATATAACTGTAGGTAAAATTGCTGGTTCAATTCCCCTCTTCCTCCATCATGAGTGTAATGGCAAATGTGAAGCAGAATTACAAATTTATTTTTTGTGTTTAATTTTCAATCTATTACTTTGTAATTTACTTTTCATAGTTATTTTTCAGTTGTCTTTGTTAGCTTTTACGAGCTGTATTTTTGTACTTAGGCAGGGCAGATTTTTTTTCCCCTCGGACACAATGACAATTCAAAGATGATTGTGAGGTTGTTAATGGAATGTGACACTTTAGCACCTTAGACTGGATACCTAAGCAACAGTATTGATGCTACACTCTTTTCAGAATATATTGAAGGTGACTATTTTGAGGATATTTTAAAATGGAATAGATGACAATTAGAATTGGTAGAGTGGAGAAGGGATAAAAATTAATGTTATCCATCCTGGAAAATTGAAGACAATGAGCAATGTGGGTTCAAAAGAATGCAGAAATGTTTAAGAAAATGAAAGGCTTTAACAATAGAGAAGATAAATGAAGTTTGTGTCAAAAGTGTGATTTTAGATAGTACTAGAGACAGCAGTGACTGAGTTGATGAATGTACAGCAACAAAAATGTTACATCTAATCTCAGATCAGAAACTCATTGACATTAGGAAAGATCAATTTAACACCCACCCTCACAAACTCATGGAAGCATAATAAATTATTCTGGGTTTGGTTATTGGAAATGTTCTTCTGAGAATGTAGAGTCATTTCTAGTTTTAAGTGGCAGCAATCTAAATTCTACTCAGGTCACAGAAAGACAGTGAGCGATGAGTTATGATGATCAGTGTGTGCAGAGAGAATGTGATTCATCTGTAGATCTCAGATGGCATTATCCACAAATAGAATCTCATGCTTTTTGCACTTTGGTTCTGTGCACTGGACAACTATAATATTCTGTCTTCATTAAAACAAAACTTTCACTGAATTGAATTTTTTGCCCAGTGAACAAAGGGTAAATAACTTATTAACATAAATATAATTTGATGACTAGATTTTATTTCAGAATAAGAATATCAGTGTCCTCAATAGTAAAGCAGTTGCTATGTAAAGGACATTTACATATTGAAAGAAACTTCATCTGTAATACTTTGATGGATGCTGTTGATTGTCTCTGACAGGAAGAAACACTCAATTTACACAGGATAGAATTTTACATCTTTTCCACTTGCATAGTAGATTATTAATGAGACAAATGGATCAAATCAGGAATGTTGGCAATCTGCAATAAACATAAAATGTTTGGAATGCATAGCAGCTATTCAATATCTGAAAAGGAACATGAGTTAATGTTTGGAATCATTTTATTAAAATTATCTGAAGGATTCGAAGAAAAAGAGAAAAGGTTCTTGTTTGTTTCATTTTTGGATGCACAGAAGATGCAGTGACGTATTATGCATCATAATGATGAATCAAGTGGAACCCAGGAATGGATTGCTATGATGTTGCAATGGCCCTCGAGCACACCATGAGTCAGGAGTTAAGAGATCAAAAGGAATACCAGAGGCCATAGGATTGGGAGTTTGGAGGCCAATGATTGGTTCAAACATCAGAATGAGGAGGGATTTGGGAGTTAGGAATGCAGATCAGTATTTGGGCTTTCAGGATCTGGGTTGGGAGAAGACAGAGTCAGGTTAAACAAGGGTTTAAAGAAGGGTTGACAATGAGAGCAGTCATGTATTTATTCTTCACTTGTGAAGGTTTCATTCCTACTCCTTCCAGTATTTATTTAGGTAAATACATTTCAAAAGTTTATTACCTGTCCTTCATAGAGAAATTTGCAAAGAGAAAGACTTTTAAACACAAGTTCTTCAGGAAGTGGTCAGTACACAACGTCCTTAAGACCCTGTGGATAAAGGAAAGGGTGGATCCTGTCATGTGGTTCCTTTAAGCAGACTGTCAAAATCATTTGACAGATTGCCTCATCACCAGAGTTTTCCACCAAGCACCAAGACATTACTTGGCTGGTGGTGAGAACAGCACTACCTGTGAAATCCTTTATGTATGCCTGATCAGTCTGTGCCACCACACACTGCTCTGGAAGTGGTTATGGAAGGCGTTGAGATTGTTACACATCTTCTTCTGGAATATGCCTTTGCAAAGGAAGTCTGGAGGAAGATGCAATGTTTTTGTCAAGGTTTCTCCCAAGCAGATCCATGATGCGTATCTCTCTGCTCTACGGTCTGTTGCCTGGATTGTACACTGAAACAAACATCACCTCTGCCTGGAGGACCATCAACTCGGTGAAAGATGCTCTTTGGTCTGCCCGAAACTTGTTGGTCTTTCAGAACAATCAGTTTTACCTCGATCGAATGTTGCAGACGGCACATTCCAAGGGTTCAGAATTACATGCTGAGGGATGTCAAGCTTGGGGCAGCTGCTCCTAAGGCACTGTGGGGAAAGACCACTGTCTGAGGTCTTCCTACTGAAGGCAAAGGGGTTTATCCAGTTATCAGAACCTCCCAGTACTTCAAATGCACGTAAATATTAATATTGTAAGTGTAAGTGAGTCAAAATCCAATGTTTTGTTTATTTACTTGAAATGCAACTGCACAGAACCGAACTGCTTTTGTGATAATGTATATATACAAAGATATTTTTCATGAATAAAGTATATTTTTGAAATAAAAAAAAGCTTGTGTGTTAAGGTTCAGGCCTGGGCTTTGAGCACATACTTTATCCCCTCAATAATATGGCAGGTGGCATAC
>NC_057722.1:31184939-31199655 GCF_004010195.1 Chiloscyllium plagiosum | reverse complement strand
TAATGTCTACCTCCATTTGCAGATGTGCCGAGCCTGAAAAAGCTTGTATGCACTCCTCTGCCTCTTTCCAGAGTTGTCCACCATTAAGACAATCTCCAAAACATACCTAATTGACTAAGCTGTTGGTCATTTAATTTAATATTTCTTCAGTGGTACAATATCATACTTTGTTTCATAATGCTCCTATAAATTAACGGTGCTATATAAATTTGTTATTGGTCAGAATATCAATTAACCTCTGAGTTTACATCCACATTATAAATGATAAATGAAAACACATATGGACATTTTATGTTACTAAAGAATCCCAATATTCAAAGAATTAAGTACATTTTATTTAATTTTGTGTCTGACATAAGTAATAAAGATAATCTTTTACAATCGATACCAAAACAAACAATATAAGTATCAAAGATTACACTAACCTACTGGTATAAAGATCAAAGAATTCTTCAATGAGATAATAACAGATGATATGAAAGGAAAATATTAAAATCTTCAATTAATCTTAATTTATCTTAAATGACATTGAAAGTCATTGAAAGTAAAATAAAACAAGAGGAAATAAAAGCAAAATACTGCAGATGTTGGAAATCTGAAATGAAAACAGAAAACATTGAAGAAACTCAGCATCTGTGGAGAGAATGAATTTAATAGCTTCTCACTGAACTTCTCCAGTCATTCCTAATTACCTTTTAAAACTGAGATGCTAAATTATTCTCAATCTGTGGTATATAAATATTTTAGCACTTTCATCTACTTTAATAAGTTTGTATTTAAAATGAGGTAATGGCATTAAACAGTGAAATCAAGAATGTGACACAAATCTATTAACCCATGCATATTTAAATCAAATAATAATTGAAACTTGAACTTTTATTTTCCACCAATATTTACTGTCTCCAAGCCAAATAAATTCACTAAATTTAAATTTAGAACTCTGTAATTGAATCTTGCCCTTTTGTTTATGATGACCACAGTAGCAATATATGGCCATTAGTGATCATGCTATCCATGGAACTGCTATTAGTATTCTAGCCTGAGTCAGAAAGTAGTACCACTTTAGGACCTGAACATGAAAATCAAGATTAATACTTCAGTACAGCTTGAAGGAAGTGCTGTACTTTTGGAGTTGCTGATTGCAGATAAGACATTAAGCTGAGACAATGTCTGTCCTCTCAAATGGATGCAGAAGAATCCAAGGCACCATTTAGAAGATTAGAGAAGTCATCATCAGAGGTCTTTCTAATATTTACCCATCAATCAACATCACATAAATAGATTATCTGCATATTAGTATTGCATTTTTAACTGTGAAATCTTACTGTGTGAAATTTGCTGACACATCTCATATTATAACAGTAGGTCCACTTCAAAAGTACTTCTTTGGCTATAAAACGCTTTGGGACATCCAAAGGTTATGAAAATTTGATATATGAATGAAAATCTTTCTTTCTATGTGTTACAAGTCATATTATTACGAAACTATTAGCATTGTATCCTTGTACAACTGCTATTTTGGTCTATATCACCATGAGTTTCAAAAATATGCTAAAGTACTCAGAATAAAGCAAATTTGCTGTTGTGAATATTAATATAATGAGTCAATATCCTACGCACAGGAAATGGTTCTTGCATATATTTTCAGTGAGAACTTAATGACAACACCTCATAAACTAAGAAATTGAATTTAACAGTTACTGCTCATTTAATGTTTTTTATGATATTTCTGACTTCCAGATGTAACACTTCAACCACATCCTTCTCTGACATATCGCACTACTGGAGGAATCCTGGATTTTTATTTGGTTCTTGGTACAAATCCAGAAAATGTTGTTGAACAATACACAGCAGTATGTATCTTTGCCTTAATAGTCTGGTTTGAATTAATTTTAGTATTGCTATTGTACAAATTATTAATGTGCACATTTAAATATATTTACTGGGTAATATAAATGTAGAAAGGCAGTTTAATGATGATTGAAGATTAATTCACAAGGCAGGTTTTACATTTCTCATCTACAATAAATTTTGCAAAAGAACAAATTCCAATAAGCATTAACACACCTCATCTTCCTACAGACACGGGACTTAAAGATTTCAGCAGAATGCTGAAGAAGTACTAGCAATAAGAATACAATCTTCCACATTTCTGAGTGGGCAAAAAATGCCAGCGTGGTCAACAAATATATCAGATAAAACTTTTAAAATAAGGATATAAAACTTTTTTTTGCATTTGTGGGAGAAAGGGTGTTATGGTGGCTATTGTTCTATTGAACATCAGAAAGTCACTTTACCTTTAAGGGATCCAAATTGCATCACAACATCGCTCTCATGATCTCTATCTTAGTTTCCATACGGATTGCAAACAGACAATCAAGTTAGCAGTCTGTTGGGCAAAGAATCAAAGGATTAGTTAGGCAGTCAACTATGTGTGTGATGCATACACTGAATCCCTTTGCATGTGCCTTCTGTTGGACAAGCCTGATCTAAAAGATCACCCAAGCATAATCCCAGTATTCTGCATTTGAACGTTCCAATTGCAGCACTAGACCAACCTGTATATTCCTGATGAAGGGCTTATGCCTGAAACATTGATTCTCCTATTCCTTGGATGTTGTCTGACTGGATGTGCTTTTTCAGCACCACACTCTTGACTCTGATCTTCAGCATCTGCAGTCCTCACTATCTCCAACCTTATATCCTCCTAATTGTAGCCTAACAGTGTAAATGTGAAAAAAAAATTGATTCAATTGTAGTAATCTATGCATGGTGAGTGGATGAATTTCAATTTCAATGAACGAATGTCTATTATCTCATTTCTATAGTTATTGACAGGGTGATATGTAGTAGGTACTGTTAACACTGTCGGAGATCAAAATTGTGTGTTGAGGGTGAACCAGAAGAAATATTTCCATATCTAGTTTCAACATACAATTCACACTTGACTACTCATCAGTAAAGCCCCATACAGCCCAGCCACTGTACAAAATAAAATGCACCAATAGCTCTGCACAATAGCTATGAAATCATTAAGCATCTTACAGGATTGATATGACTTCAGCAGGAAGTTTTAATGCTAAAATGCCTAACCATTCATCAGTCCTTCTGAATCCTGGACTTTAAACTAAATAGGCACTTATAATCACATTTTGAAACCAAGAACAAGTTGTGAAAAAAACTTCTTTCCAGCTTGGAAAACAAATTTTAAAAATGTTTTACTTGTACTTTTTAGCTTATTGGCCGCCCAGTCATGCCTCCCTATTGGTCACTGGGATTTCAGTTATGTCGATATGGATACAAGAATACCACTGAAATTGAGGATCTCTACACTGGCATGAAGAATGCAAAAATACCATATGTACGTTACTTATATATTAAGTGCAAGTATTATATCAATCTATCTAATAATCTGTCAAGAATATGAATTGTTTAAATATACCGAAAGAGTAAATGATGCATAAAAGGATTTTGAAGATAATATAAACCAAGTTATGCCAATAGAAATTAGTCTCAGGTGCATGCTAATGCAAAACCAGCAGCAGATCTACCAGACTTTTTGCATAGCCAATTGATGTAATATCTCCTAAAATAGGTGACCACATATTGATCCTTAGTAGTGTGAATATAGCAAAGTGCTAAGAACTGCACTAGTTGTATACTTTTATATCTCTTTTGTCCCTCATTAGATTAAAAATTAACCTGTTTTGGAGAAAGGCTCTACATGTACTGCAAAATGTGCTTGCATTGTATTTCTGTGTCATTAGGCTCAATATGACATAGAGTTGTGGCTGTCAATGTAAATCAGGTCTCCAAACGAGGTATTACACAATTTGCTTGAGACTGATAGCTGGGATTGTTTCAAGGGGCCTAAATAATGCTTATTCTAACTAGTCTGGGTTGCTATGAAATATTTTTTTTAAAGGATGTACAATATGTTGATATCGATTACATGGAGCGGCAGTTGGACTTTACTCTTGATGTCGATGATTTCCAGAATTTGCCAGACTTCTTTAATAAAATAAGAAGTGAAGGAATGAGAACTATTATCATCTTGGTAAGTTTTGTGTGCATTTCTTTTTAAAATGACTTGAATAAAATTAATAATGTAATTTGGAGCTATAGATTTTGATATTTGTGGTTGTGCATTTTTTAATTATGCAGGATCCAGCAATTTCAGGAAATGAAACTAGACGTTATGAAGCCTTTACCACTGGAATAGATAACAATGTCTTCATTAAATGGAAAAATAGTCTTGATATTGTATGGGGGAAGGTAATCCATTTTTAAAAAATATTTGAGAGCCATTTGAAATTTAGCAATATTACAAGGTCGCTTTAGTTACCGTTGTAATTAAGACAGTTTTGCTAGTAATTTCATCCCATAAATTCAATTATTTGTATATTTTAACAGCTGCAAAATACATAAAGCAATCTTAATCTTTGAACTTATTGAATACCAATTGCAGGTATGGCCAGATATTCCAAATATAACAGTAAATACTTCAAAAGACTGGGACTATCAAGTGGAGGTAAGCCTGATTGTATATCTAATGATAATCTGTCAACATAATCACTCTTGAACCTGAAATATATTAATTTAATACTTATCTGAAACCATATGCTTTGACATTAATGTTTGTGCTCATAAAGAAAACCTGAAAAGATTAAAAAGAAATTCAAAGGAAGGGTCACCAGACCGGAGACATTAACTCTGATTTATCTTCACAGATGCGGCCAGACCTGCTGAGCTTTTCCAGCAACTTCTATTTTTATTTCAGAAAAGATTAAGCTTGAGTCATGAACACAGTTAATAATTAACAAGCAAAGAAAGCAGAGAAACTTGATTAACCTGATTGAGAAAATTAGAAAGAAAGCCACAATAAGGTCCAGAATTCATTTTTAATTAGCATATATAAAGAATTTATCCTGTTTTTGTTAAATCGGTGTTTTGTGTTCTTACAGCATTATCGAGCTTATGCTGCTTTCCCAGACTTCTTCCGCAATGAAACAGTAAACTGGTGGCATACAGCAATAAAAGATTATTATGAGAGAACTTTGGAGTTTGATGGACTTTGGATTGTGAGTTTTTGCTGTTCATTTTCTGTCTCATTAAAAAGCAATTCCAAATCTCAATTTGCAGCAAAAGCATTTTACCTTGCATTGTTTTTTTAGGACATGAATGAACCTGCCAGCTTTGTTCATGGATCTGTTCATGGGTGTCATGATAACAAACTGAACTATCCACCTTATATGCCAGGTTAGGATATTTTCACTCAATGGATTTATCAAATGTGTTTTTCAAAGAGAATGCAAAAGATTTATTTGAGTTTAGAGATTGATAATCTATGTTAACTTGTCATTTAGACTGGAATCAGCTTGTCAGTGGTCAATGCAACTTTCTGTATACTGAATTGCCCTGTCAAACTTCAATATTGCTGAATATCTTTTCTAAGATACATCATTGTCGTGAACCATAATTTATTAAGTATTAAGGAATTTGCTTTATCAATATTATTTTGAAGAATTAATACAATTTCAGCTTATCCTCTGGATAGATCATCAGTTGATCAAATCAATGTTAACAAAATGGTAACATCTCTGAAATGGAGTCAATATGTGTGAACTGCAGCTACTACTTTTAATGAATTCTTCCCTTGGTAACCAGGTTGTCTCCATGTTAATGAGCAGTTTCCTGCCTGAGGTGGTAGACTTCTTGAATACACAAATAGGAGATTTCAGTGTTTTGTTGGTTGGCATTTGAATTTATAAATGTCACAAATCTGGAAGCAACCCCTTTCTCAGTTCATCTGATCACCAAACCTTATTTTGTCCAACTTGAAGGTATACAGCAGTATTTTCCCCTTGCCTGGAGGTGGGAGAAAATTAGCAAGTAAGGGCCATCATTATTGAGTTGATACTGGCAAGATACTATTTACCTCATAGATTTACTTCTGGACAAGATTGACTAGGGACATTTGTGACATGTCTCCTGTTATGGCACTTAAATGCAAAATTAACCATATGTCATATTCTCATTTTTAAGCTCTTGAATCAAAGCAGAGATACAATTCTTATTTTCAGGCACATTACTTTTCCACATAAGAAAGAAGGATTAATGTTTTTCATCGTTTTGTTTTCATTTTCAAATTTTAAAAACTTGTGAATTTAGAAGTTACAGGTAATATGTTTCAGAGGCTGAAAATTATTTTACAAGAATTCCAAGCAATGAAGTATGTGGCTAATCATTTTACCTATTTCATTCTGTTACTGCCTTTTTTTTACCATATGTCATATTCTCATTTTTAAGCTCTTGAATCAAAGCATTTGGGACTGAGTCACAAAACCCTCTGTATGGAAAGTGAACAGTTTCTACCTGATGGAACTGCAGTAAGACATTATGATGTGCATAACCTGTATGGATGGTCACAAACAAAGCCAACACTTGAGTATGTTGTAGTCGATTACTTTGAACAATCTTGTGGTTTGAAAATTATATTTGATTAAAATTTAATTGATAAAATTGTAGATGGGCTGATTTTAAAGTTTGAAAATAGAATTAGAAAAATATGTCACAGTGTCTGATTTATGTAGAGAATATCAAAGAAATACTTTGATTGCAAAACTAATGAAATTATGTACACAGAATAACACTTGTCGGAACAATTTTTACAGGCCACAAATTTCCTCAAATTTTTGACACTGTACTTTCATAACAGCACAAGTTGTATTGTGGAATCATTATGTAGATGGAGATACTACAATATGTCTAATAAGTTATAATAAGTTATAGTAAGTTATAGCACTTAAGCAAGGTAAAGCTTAAAGAAATTCAGGCCAATTGTCCCTATGCTGCATTCATTCTACTCTTCAAAATTGAACTTTAATGGTTTAAGTGAACAGCAGACAAAAGAAAATCAATAGGGCCTTAATGATATAAATAGTGTCTGATCTTGTAACAGGAAAGGCAGATCTATGACATATTTTAGTGAAGTAGTTGTCCTCAGAGCACTCACTTTATACCGTAACTCTTTCTGGTGAGAAATGTTGCTGTGAAAGCATGTAAATCGAGAACTTGGAAAAAGGGAATTTCACATTCGTCAAAGTGAAGATAACCAATGCAGCATTAAATATTTCTCGACTTGTTGACCTGCAAGTGAATGTCAACCCCAATGTCAGCTTCTTTTATGTAACGATCAATCTTATTATATCCAGATCAGATTGTCAACTTCTTCCAAATTAAAGGCAGCTTGGAGTTCTCAAGTTTACAGTGCAACCTTCTTAATCACAAGATCTTTACAGAGGGAGAAAGCTTCATGACCTGCTCAATTGGGAGATGGACCTGGAGAAGTTGATAAAATCAAAAATTAATATATCTACATCCCAAAATACTTAAGAAAGTGACATTGGAAATAATGGATGGATTGGTGGTCATTTTTCGAGATTCTAGAGATTCTGGAACAGTTCCTATGGATTGGAGGGTAGCTAACGTTAACCCCTCTGTTTAAGAAGGAGGCAGAGAGAAAACATAGTCGGATGAGCCTGACATCAGCAGTGGGAAAATACCAAATTACAGAACCAAAGAATTAAAAACAGAGCACTTGGAAAACAGAGTCAAAATCAGACAGAGTCAGTTTGGAAATACAGGAAGGAAATCATGACTGACAAATCTATTGAATGTCTTTGAGGATGTTATTTGTAAAGTTGATTGGGAGAGCCAATCATTGTGGTTTATTTGGATTTTCAGAATGCCCTCAAGGTCCCACATTAGAGTTTAGCATGTAAAGTTAAAACACATAGGATTGGGGAAGAGTCCTGACATGGATAAAAACTGGTTGGCAGACAGGAAATAAAGAGCAGTAACCAAAAAAATATATTTTTGTGATAGGCAGGCAGTGTTTAGTGGGATACTGCAAGGATCAGTACGTGGATAAGTATTTTGCATTTCCTTATTGTAACAATGAGGCTGTGGCTTTGGGGATGGTTTTGTCCTTTTTATTGAAGGGAGGTCTTACGACAGAGGACTTGAACTGGCTAGTGAAGATCTATAAAGTAAACATGTCAGGAGGCCTGGGGTCCTTTTTAAAAGTTGGAACAATAGAAGCAGCCTGGATAGGTGTGGCCAGATGTTATAGACCAGGATTTCTAGGTTTTTTTCAGTTTTTAGGTTTAGCCTTAAGCAGTTGCTGTTGGAATCTCAGCAGAGCAGAAGCTGTTGGAGCTTTGAACAAGTAGAAGCTATATTTTTCCTCTGTTGGGGTTACAGCTAGAAGCTGGTGTTTCTTGCTGCTACTGGCTTACCTGTGAGACAAATCTATTTTTCTGAATTTGCCTTTTTGCCAAGTGGTGTGTTTATGGGATGTTGCTATATTGGAACAATTGTTTAGTAATAGTTACTATACCTATTTTTTGGTTAAATTTTCTAATAAAGTTATTCCCAGTTCTTTTTTATTATATTTTACCTTTAGTGTTTAAATAAATTGTGTTTGCTTAACATAGAGTAGTTTGATCAGTCGCATTATATCTGGAAGATGGCACTTCACATTTGCCTTTAAAATAAGAAAATGTTAGAGTCTAGGCTACCTTGTTTTGAGGGGGTCAGGTCTGGTACATAACACTGTGTGCAACATAAGAAATTGACACTGATCATGCATAAGAAACTCGATACCTATGACTGATTCTGGTAGTCATTATTAACAAAAATAACCTTTTAAGTCAATTTCTACATATAAAATGAATACTTGCTCTGTAAACGTGATACATTGCAGTAACATCTTACTTCCCATAATGCCAGTGTTATCTTAGTTTTGCATCTTGCAGCTCACCAGGTGATTTTTCAGTGGAATTCCGTTTACATCAATTGTGCTTCCCAAGTTGCCTGAAATTTCGCGATCATGTACTGAAAGCATAATAAAGACAAAAATAGATGTATAGTTGGTAAAATAACTCCAATGACTAATCTAACTCCAGCTGAATACTGAACCTTGTGCCCATCCAATACTCTGACACACTGATATGTTCTTAACAAAAGATAAGTGCAGGCAGGTGGGATTAGTTTAGTTTGGAATTAAGGGCAGCATGTTTCTCCTCTACATTGGGAAGGCAGGCTGCTAAATTGTGGATCATTTCAGAGAACATCTCTGGGGCACCTGCACCAACCAACCCCACCACATCATGGCTGAACAATTTAACTCTCCATCCCACTCCAACAAGGATATGCAGGTCCTGGGCCTCCTCCATAGCCAAACCCTAACCGTCCAATGCCTGAAGGAAAAGCACCTTATCTTCTGCCTTGAGACGCTGCAACCACATGGGCTCAATGTGGATTTCACCAGTTTCTTCATTGCCCCTCCTCCCACCATATTTCAGTCCCAAGCCTCCAACTTGGCACCACCCTCTTGACCTATCCATCTTCCTTCTCATCAATCTGCTCCACCCTCCTCTCGGACCTATCACCTTTTCCCCCACCCTCATCTACCTACCACATTCCCAGTTGCCTTCCCCGCCCGCTCCCTCCCCCCCCACCATTTATCTCTCAGACCCCCCGGCCCACAAACCTCATTCCTGACGAAGGCCTTATGCCTGAAACGTTGATTCTCCTGCTCCTCAGATGCTGCCTGACCTGCTGTGCTTCTCCAGCATCACTCTCTCAACTCTGATCTCCAGCATCTGCAATCCTCACTTTCTTCATTAGGGGGAGCATGGACTGGTTAGACTGAGCCATCTGTTTCCATGCTGCATGAATCTACGATTCCATAAAACAAATCTCAAACACAATAAACAGACCACAGGACAAAGAAATGTAATTGTTCATATCACATTCTGAGCAAAGTAAAACATTTTAAATCAAGTTTGTGGAAAACTCTAGTTCTCAATTGATTCACTATATTAATGGTATAAACCTTACTATTATCATTCCAAATAATTATTCATTTTTATAGCTCATTACAGAATATAACTGGAGAGCGAGGGATTGTGGTGACACGTTCAACTTTCCCATCTAGTGGCCAATGGGCGGGACATTGGCTTGGAGACAACACAGCTGCCTGGAACCAGATGCATAAATCAATTATTGGTATCGAGTATAATAGTCTTATGTCCTTAATGCAACTATATTTAATACTCTTCTGTCATTTTATTGTCTGTCTTCCCATGTCTATCTTCATCAACTCACCTTGCAGGCAGTGACTCATACAATCATACTCCTACATATGAAATCATAGCAAGGACAGCAGTAGAATGACATTCCCCTTTGTAATAATTCTGCCGAGTCTGGTGTCTCATCACCAAGTCACCCTTTAGTTACATGTGGAAAGTCCTTAACACTGATCCAGCTTCCTCAGAGCCAGCTCTCCAAGACAGCAGAACTTCTAACACTCCTGTTTAGATATGTCAGCCAGGGCTCCTTGATTGGACCAGATTAACAACTCCAATCAGGGAACTTGTATTCTGACCTCATTACAATGACTACACTCTTAACTTTCACAATTGCCTTTGGATTCTCCCAGCAACCTGATCCCAGGCTTTTCCATTTTATCATTTACATGCTGAAATTTGGTAACAACTCTGGCCATACTTATCTCCTTCCTTCTTCTTCGACAGTTCCTCGGGATTTCAGTTAACTTGGTTGCAATTCAGGTTGCTGGGTTCTGAGATTGTTGAGAAGTCTAATGTGCAAAAGTAGATTATTTCACATGCAATACAGATTATGCTTGAAAATTAAGCAGATGAGTTGTCTGGAGGTGGGAATCTCCCGTCAGATTGCTTGGCTAACAAACAACCGTGAATAAGTTGCAAAATTGATACCTGATCTTTGATTCCATCCATCTCGCAGTCAAACACAAAATACTGCTCCAAGATGCCCATATATATTTCACAGTTTGTACACATTGCCAGATATTCACTTCTGTAAGTCATATTATCCAAACATATTGGATAACACTCACTGAACGACTTCACTCTCGTTGAATCAGGCAGCCCTTTATTGGTGGTGGTACCTCCAAACGGGTAGGGATGGGGGCATAGGCATGGCTGCATGTCCTCAATCCCATGAAGGAGACAATGCAGTAAATCTTTGATGTGACTGAGGAAGTGGTACTGGTGGGTTAAGGATATAAAAGGTGACAACATATCCCAGCCAGGACACATGCCCATATTCCATTTCGCCCACATCTGACCATCAGCAATTATTCAATGAGTTTTGTTTGTGTAATCATGTATCTTTGGCATTCTTCCCCCTTGTTACCCCTCCCCATCCAATTTCATCTCCCCAAGCACTATTCGACTGGAATGATATTTTTCAATGAGACATGCTAAAGTGATGACTGGAAGCAAATTTTCAGTGCAGAGTCCCTGCTGTAATAAACAATGCCTTCCCCACGTCCAGCATCTCTCATTGCAGATTTCACCACAGTAAGCAACTCTGCACAACATTCACTTTTACAAACTTAAAAAAAAGCAGTAATACACCACAATTTGATGATTCAATTCTACATGAATACATGAATACAAGACCTATGTGATTCATACTGCTATAATGCTGTGCTTTGAGAGTAGAAAAGATGATAAGCCATTTTAGGAACAGAAGCAGGGACTTTCTTTTCATGTTTCTGAACATCAGAGAGTGTTTCAATCTGAAAGAGAAAGAGAAATATAGGCAGTAGTTTATTAATTGCTACTCAGATTGTAGGTGAGAGTGCAAGCTCAGATTGAAGAGATCACATTCATGAGGAAAAGTTTCTCTCAGTTTAGCTCTGGAGAGAGATTTCTAGAGTAATCTTTACCATGCAAGTCAGATTAGATGTTAACTGGTTCAAAATGGAAAAAAGAAACAAGCCATTCTTTGGAATAACTTTTGGACTGATTCTGAAGAGTGAAGTGTTCATTTAAGTGACAGAATAAAGTATAATTGTAAGGAAGGATGTTTGTTTGCTTTAAGTTATTGAGGGAAACATTTGTTTAGTTTAGATTATAAATTGTCTATTAAATAATGTTTAGTCAAGTTGCTTTTAGTTTATTACAATAAAAGTCTTAAGGCTTGAAAACTTATCATGTGGCTTTTGCAGCCTGTTTCTGGAAGTTTGGATATATTTTTAAAAGTTGAAAGTTATTTGCCTCTATAGGGAATAAACAATGCACAATACAATAATTTTCTTTTTTGTGTCCTAGGAATGATGGAGTTCAGTCTATTTGGGATTTCTTATGTAAGTCCATTTGTGAAGCTTTTTTACAGAATACATTGCAATCTGTTTTTCATTATAATAAACAGAAATTCAGCATTTTCTCATGGAATAATATATATTTCACTAAATCTCAGACTGGAGCAGACATCTGTGGCTTTTTTAAGAATGCTACATATGAAATGTGTCTTCGATGGATGCAACTTGGAGCATTCTACCCCTATTCTCGGAACCACAATGGATTGGGCTCCTCTGTAAGTCAGTTTTGAGTTACTATGAGAAAAACAATTCTAAGTGCAAAGTAGAAAAAAAATTTATATATTCATACAATTATATTTATATAGTAAGGATACTTCTGGTATCAAAACTTAATCCTGGAGTCATGTTGCATATTTTCTTATCCACGGATGTTCCACACATTTTCCAAGGATTGGCAATTGCATGTCTTTCCCAGCATGGTGGTTTCTATAGGAGATCTGTGGCGTGTATGAACAAGGCCAAGAACCAGCAAGGATCTTAAACTGGTCAGAATCCCCTCTCTGAGCCTGCAGAGTCTGATCAATGAAGTGTAAATTGGGAAATATAAACTACATTTAAATGGAGGACAGAAAGTAAAGTGAAAGAATAAAACTCTCTATCACAAGTATTCCTCTGAAAGATTTAGATTGTACATGTTTAAAATTAATTACTTAATTAATCTGTGGTCAAATTTTCTTTGTCGTATTAGTAAATGCTCATAGCTTCACGATGAGGGTTAGTATACAGCATGAACTTTAACCTTCAAATTTACCTGAGGTCAATACAAGTGTGTGAAGATTACAAGTGTAAAATGTTAAAAATCACACAACAGGTTTATTTGGAAGTACTAGCTTTTGAAGTGCTGCTTCTTCATCTGGTGATTGTAGAGCAAAATCATAAGACACAGAATTTATAGCAACAGGATCGCAGTGTCATGGAATGTAATATTAAAAAAATTTAGCTTAAGTCTTTGATCTTTTAGAATGATCATATTAGTTTTGGTTCCTTCATAAGTAAATCCCAGAACTCTTTTAAAGTTGCATTCTCAAGATAGCTTTAACAATAGGTGCCATCTCAGCTCAGAAAGTGCATTGAAGGTGTGAAGTTAAAGTCTGACTGTGTCCCAATGTTAAGTCAGACTGATTCTATTTCTAAAGTGGGATTTATAGAATCTTATGTGGATTTATGCAGTTTTTGAGCAAAATAAAATGTAATACTGCAGGTACAAATTCACCTCACAAACTTATATATATGCACATGTAGGGGAGACTGAGTGAGTGTGTGTATGTGAGGGTGTGAGTGTCTGTGAGAGAGTATGTGTATGTGTGTGAGTGTAATGGGGCATAAGTCTGTGAGAGCATGTGTGTGTGGGGGAGTATGTGTGAGTGTATGAGAAGAGGTTGTGTATGAGAGAGCATCTGCATGTGTTTATGCATCTGTAGGAATGTGTGTGTGAGAGAGAGAGAGAGTGTATAGTGCCATGGGGTCACCTGTAGTGTGACATGAACCCAAGGTCCTTGTTGAGGCCATCCCCATGGGTACCAAACTTGGGTATTGGCCTCTGCTTGGCCACTTTGTGTTGCTGCCTGACCCGAAATCTGTCTTGGAGGATGGTCACCGAAGGTCCGAGGCTGAATGTCCCAGACTGCTGAAGTGTTTCCGGACTGGGAGGGAGCACTCCTGGTTGTGCAGTGTCCATTCATCCGTTGCCTCTGTTCGGTTTCGTCAATGTACCATGCCTCAAGGCATCCTTGCCTGCAGTGTATGGGATAGGCAGTGTTGGCCAAGTCACATGACTACCTGCCACGTACAGTGTCAACATGGATACCACCATTATAAGTGGGGACACCACCCACCATTATATGAGAATTATGTCTGCAGGAAATATCTTTGGTTGCAAATCCTATCATATCACAGGGATCGGTTGGAGCGACAGTTAGAGGCAATGAGGACTTTACAAGAGCAAAGAGGTGTGATGGATGGCAGTTATAGGAAGGGAGAAAAGCCGCATATATAATCAGATAGATGGGTTAACTCCAGAAAAGGTAAAAGAGGTAGGCAGGTAGTGCAGTTTTCTGTGGCTATCCCCATTTCCAACAAGTATGCTGCTTTGGAAAATGTAGGATGATGGACTCTCAGGTGAATGTAGCATGAACAGCCAAGTTCTGAACGCTGTTAGAGACAGGCTCTAATGTAATAAGGGGTACAATAGACAATAGACAATAGGTGCAGGAGTAGGCCATTCAGCCCTTCGAGCCTGCACCGCCATTCAACATGATCATGGCTGATCATTCCTAATCAGTATCCTGTTCTTGCCTTATCTCCATAACCCTTGATTCCACTATCTTTGAGAGCTCTATCCAACTCTTTCTTAAATGAATCCAGAGATTGGGCCTCCACTGCTCTCTGGGGCAGACCTTTCCACACAACCACCATCTCTGGGTGAAGAAGTTTCTCCTCGTCTCTGTCCTAAATGGTCTACTCTGTATTTTTAAGCTATGTCCTCTGGTTCGGCACTCA
>NC_057722.1:31177680-31182325 GCF_004010195.1 Chiloscyllium plagiosum | reverse complement strand
TCCACGCTTCAGACTCTCTGCCTTTATTCCTGATGAAGGGCTTTTGCCCGAAACGTCGATTTTGCTGAAGCTCCTCGGATGCTGCCTGAACTGCTGTGCTCTTCCAGCATCATTGATCCAGAAATTAATTAAAATGTTGTCAAAGGAAAATGGACTTTGTTTAGGAACAATGATAAGTTATTTTTGAATATGTTACATCCAAACCTTTGATGAAGAGCAGCTATTGGTGGAGTGTAGCCGTTGCTGAAACACATGGCCAAATAGAATGTGATGTTTAATTGAGTATATCAACTGGTGCAGAGACGTGATTGATTATGTGTGGCAATGGGCAATTTGCAGCAATGTTTGGATTGCAGAATGATGATTGGTGATGTCAACTGACCTGTTGAATGCAATGTTTGATGAAGTATGCTACTGATGGACTGCAATGGTGTGTCAACTGAAGGACTTGGTGGAGGGATGAACAGTGAAAAATGCCATAAAATAGAGTGGAATGTGGTGATCCAAGGTCAACAGAAATTTGGTGATTGGTAGAATGCAGTAAATGCTGAAATGTGCTGTCAAGTGGAGAATGTCTGCTTACGGATTGTGGGGTATTGCTGGAGTATACCAACTACTGTGGTGTGTTGGTTTGTAGGGTGTGGTGTGCTGAATATTTTATGGGCCTCGACCAGCTTTTCTATGCCAAATAATTTCAGTACTTATGCTGCTGGGTATCATCAGATGTTATGTTTGTAGAACTTACCAGATTAGGTAGAAAGGAAGTTAACCAAAATGTTGCCTGGGATGGAGAAATTGAGCTACAAGGAGAGACCAGATAGGCTTGGATTGTTTTCTTTAGAGGAAAGCAGACTGAGGAGGGACATGATTAAGGTGTATAAAATTGAGGAGTATGGACAGGATGAATAGAAAGCAGTAGTTTTCAATCACAAGGAACATAGTTTTATGGTAAGGGACAGGAGATTCAGAGGGGATTTGAGAAACAAAAACTATTTCATTCAGAGGGTTGTGGGATTCTGGAATGTACTGCCTGGGAAGGTAGTGGAGGCTGGAAACCTTACAACCTTTAAAAGTTTTTTTGGAAGAGCACTTGAATTATCATAACTTTCAAGGATATGGGACAAGTGCAGGAAATTGGGATTAGTGCACCTCTAGTGGTAATTATTTTCAGTGTAGACTCAATGAATCAAAGGACCTTTTCTGTGCTGTGTGACTATGAACATACAGTAAATCCTCCAACAAATTCCAATCTAATTTGCACATTAAAGCTCCTCAAGTGATGTACAAAGAATCTCTTTTCAAAATTGGCCTGATTCCTTTGATGGGATATGTTACCACATCTTAATATCTCTGCATACTTACTTGAAACATTTTTATCCCACTGAGCTCCTGAAATGAATGAAGGTCACTATTTACATACTTAGTTGAACAATCAATTTAGAAATTGTGTAAAATATGATTACAAGTTATTAAATGAATTGTTAATTAGTCATATAATGTAAATAACACACACACAGTACTAGTGAAAGCTAATGTGGCTTCATATTAAAGATAATAATATTGCATAAAGAATGCAATGCATCACATTTTCCCAAATCAGAAAAATGGGAGGGTTAACTCAGACCAATTAAATTCCAGGATTTCTGAAATCCATGGCAACCAGAGACAGAAAGCACAACTAATTTGTGGAACAAAAACATCAAGAAGCAAGACAGAGATTTGTTTACCTGCCTCTCACTTTGCCTTGTCAGTAAAATAACATATTTTGATGAATGAATGCTCCATTAATTACATTATCTAAGCCTTGGAAAGAATACATGGATAAGCATGCACAGGCTTACATCTGAAGTTCTGATTCACATTTTGTTTGATTGATAGAATTCTCATAATATACTTGGAATCTGACGTCAGCATTCGGCTAATTTTGCAGACATTCAGATGTTTGTAAAACAGCCTAAATCATACAGTTTAAATCCTGTCATACAAAAATACTGGTTAGTAGCCCTTTTCAAAAATAGAACAGCGACTGAACAAAAAGCTATTTGTACTATGCAAGTGCTAGGCGGTGACAATCTTTGGGGAGGAAAAAATGAGGACTGCAGATGCTGGAGATCAGAATCGATAGTGTGGTGCTGGAATGCACAGCAGGTCAGGCAGCATCCGAAGAGCAGAGGAGTCAACATTTCGGGCAAGAGCCCTTCATCAGGAAAGAGGCTTTTGGCTGGGGGGCTGAGAGATAAATGAGAGGGGGCAGGGCTGGGGATGAAGGTACTGGGAGTGCAATAGGTAGATGGAAGTGGGGATAATGGTGATAGGTCGGAGAGGAGAGTGGAGCGGTTAGGTGGGAAGGCAGATGGACAGGTAGGACTGGTCATGAGGACGGTGCCAAGTTGGATGGTTGGATCTGGGATAAGGTGGAGGAAGGGGAAATGAGGAAACTGGTGAAATCCACATTGATCCCGTATGGTTGGAGGTTGCAAAGGCAGAAGATAAGGCATTCTTCCTCCGGGCATCGAGTGGTTGGGGTGTGATGATGGAGGAGGCCCAGGACCTGCATATCTTTGGTGGAATGGGAGGGGTGTTCAGCCGTTGGTTGGTTGGTGTGGGTGCCCTGAAAATGTTCTCTGAAGCGCTCTGTGTGGAGGTGTCCTGTATCCCCTATGTAGAGGAAACTGCATCGGGAAAAACATTTACAGTAACTGACGTGTGAAAGTGCAGGTAAACCTCTGATGGATGTGGAAGGCTCCTTTGGGGCCTTGGATGGAGGTGAGAGGGGGGAGGCCTGGGCACAGGTTTTGCAATTCCTGCAGTGGCAGGGGAAGTTGCTGAGAGGGGAGGGTGTGTTGGTGGGGGGCATGGACCTGACAAGAGAGTTGCAGAAGGAATGGTCTTTACAGAAGGCAGATAGGGGTGGGGAGGGAAATATGTCTCTGGTGATGGGGTCCATTTGTAGGTGGAGGAAATGGCGGAGGATGATGCGATGTAGACAGAGATTGGTGGGTTGGAGCGGTTCTGTCCTTGTTGTGGTTGGAGGGGTGGGGTGCGAGGGCAGAGGTGCGGGAGGTGGATGAGATGCACTGGAGAGCATCATTGACCACGTGGGAGGGGAAATTGCGGTCTTTGAAGAAGGAGGCCATCTGGTGTGTTATGTAGTGGAACTGGTCCTCCTGGGAGCAGGTGCGGTGGAGGTAGAGGATTTGGCAATAAGAATAATAGTCCTCGACTAAGAAAGGAATTAACCATTACCCATTGACATTCAAAGTCTTTTGCATTGCTGAAACACCCCAACTGCAAACATCCTGGTGTTTACCATTGACTAGAAATTGAATTGGATGAATTGTATAAACAGTGTGGCTACAAGAGTATGTTCAGGCTCGGAATTCTGTAGGTAATTCACATCCTATCTCTCTAATGTCTGTCCATCAACTGCAAGGCGCAAATCAGGGGTCTGATGGAATACTTTTCATTTCCCTGGGTGAATGCACTCCAAGAGGTTCAATATCAACCAGGACAAAGCAACTTGCTTGCTTGGCACCATGTCTACCACCTTCAGCAGTTACTCTCTTCACCACTAGCACTCAGCAGCAGCAGTGTGCACCTTCTCCATAGTATACCAAAGTTACTCAAACATATTCCAATAGCACCATCTAAATCCATAACCATAAGGTCAACAGATGCAAAGGAACATCACCACTTGCAAGCTCTCTACAGGCCACTCACCACCCTGACTTGAAATATATCACATTTCCTTCATGTAACTCGGTCAAAATCCTGGAGTTCCCGCCCTAATGACACTCTGGGTATTCCTAAACCTAAGGAGTGCAGTTATTCAAGAAGGCAGCTTATACAACCTTGTCAAAAACAATTAAAAATGGATAATAAATGCTGGCCTACCCAGTAGGGCTAAAACACCATGAAAGATCTTCAAAAGTACAAAAGAAAGTTAAGATGATGATTTGGATTCTGCCTGAATCAAGGAAATGGAAATGGAAACTAACGGCCTATGGAAATACAGATAAATATTGCTGGGATGGCTCACAGACATATCCCAGCCTCTGGAAGATTTCAATGGAAGCAGTTCAGCTCCCAGCTCCATAGCGGTGGCCAACCAAACAGAGCTATTAATTTGCCATTTAGGAGCCAGTTAGCAATGATGCCAGTACTTTTCTGCCTTCAGAGAAGCATTCCACTGTGTTCAGAGGCTGCCTGTTTTGTAATTGAGGTTCAATTGAGGTGCCTTCAAATGGCAGGCTCGAGGGCCATTGAAGCCAGAGGATCCTCTTCGAGGAGGTGACCAAGCATGTGGATGAGGGAAGAGCAGTGGATGTAGTGTACATGGATTTTAGTAAGGCATTTGATAAGGTTCCCCATGGTAGGCTTATGCGGAAAGTCAGGAGGCATGGGATAGAGGGAAATTTGGCCAATTGGATAGAAAACTGGCTAACCGGTCGAAGGCAGAGAGTGGTGGTAGATGGTAAATATTCAGCCTGGAGCCCAGTTACAAGTGGAGTTCCGCAGGGATCAGTTCTGGGACCTCTGCTGTTTGTAATTTTTATTAATGACTTAGATGAGGGAGTCGAAGGGTGGGTCAGTAAATTTGCAGAAGATACGAAGATTGGTGGAGTTGTGGATAGTGAGAAGGGCT
>NC_057722.1:31175711-31177503 GCF_004010195.1 Chiloscyllium plagiosum | reverse complement strand
AGAGGGTGCAGAGAAGGTTTACCAGGATGTTGCCTGGAATGGAGAATAGGTCGTACGAGGATAGGTTGAGAGTTCTCGGCCTTTTCTTGTTGGAACGGCGAAGGATGAGGGGTGACTTGATAGAGGTTTATAAGATGATCAGAGGAATAGATAGAGTAGACAGTCAGAGACTTTTTCCCCGGGTACAACAGAGTGTTACAAGGGGACATAAATTTAAGGTGAAGGGTGGAAGGTATAGGGGAGATGTCAGGGGTGGGTTCTTTACCCAGAGAGTGGTGGGGGCGTGGAATGCGCTGCCCGTGGGAGTGGTAGAGTCGGAATCATTGGCGACCTTTAAGCGGCATTTGGATAGGTACATGGATGGGTACTTAATCTAGGTTAGAAGTTCGGCACAACATCGTGGGCCGAAGGGCCTGTTCTGTGCTGTATTGTTCTATGTTCTATGTTCTATGATCCATATCCCAAAGATAGGGTTATCGAGATGGAAGGCCATTTCCATCACTACTCATTCAACAAGGTTGCCTCTCAATACTCATGGCTCTTCCAGCTTTAGGCTTCTTTATCTGCTTACTTGACCTACTTCAGTCGTATCAGTGCTATTCAATGGGGCTGTTAGCCTCAGGAATCGCCTGACATCATTAATTGGTTGGTAACACAAAGTCAGCTAACAAGGGGACTAATCCCACTGAAGATTGCTCAGTTGGGTGCATTGACAACATAGGCAGGCTTGAAACCTCTACACCAGCCTAACATTAGGATCTTGACATGCACTAGAAAATCCAATCTGACATGTTTTCTGAAGCAGAGTAGACATATTGAGGCCATGACCAATATCCTCCTGAAGACCTCTCCTTTTTAGGAGATGAGTTAGTTGACCTCAGCAGGATTTAGGAAACAATTGCAATGTTCACATCTATGTACTTTCCTACAGCACTAGGTGTGAACAGTAATGTGCTCAACTCTGGTTTTTCACCTCCCACAACTCCCATGTTGGATACACAGTTGAAGGAATGACCTTGAGGTGCAATGCTGGGGAGTGGTGGCTGCAACAGCAAGGGTTAACATTTCCAGACAAGTTGGGAATCTGGGAAGAATAAGTAAAGTTAAACTGCTAAAAAAAGTTGCTCTGTCAGAGATGTCATCTGTAGGATGAAACGTTAAGCAAAACCCTATTTTCCCTAACATAAAAGATCAAATGACAATATTTATAGAAGAGCAAGGAGGATTCTCTTTGTGCCCTGTGGTGTGTAAACTGGCTGTCATTCTTGCTCACAAAACAGTGACTGCATTTCAAACATATCTCATCAACTGAGAACTGTTTTATGCTGTCCTGTGAAAGTAAGATTTGCTACATAAATATAATTTCTTTATTTCTGATAAATAGGATATGCAATGTTATAGCTGAATACACCCCAGCAAGGGCATATTATGAGTTGATTTTCCGTAGAACTTGCCTTGTTAGACTTTGAAGAGCGACTGAGACAGATATGACAGATTTTCTGTCATTTTCCTGACATTTTGCATGATTCTTCCATTGAAGATGTCGCAAATAAGCAAGAGAATACCCATGGAAATTCGTCCCTGCACTTTTCATATCTTGTAAAAAGCCCTCCGCTTCTTTCTTTCCCACCGTACCGACCAGTACCCTTCCACTGACACCCTCCTTCGACTGACTGAACTGGTCCTCACCCTGAACAACTTCTCTTTCCAATCCTCCCACTTCCTCCAAACCAAAGGAGTAGCCATGGGCACCCGCATAGGCCCAAGCTATGCCTGCCTCTTCGGAGGATAT
>NC_057722.1:31155401-31175122 GCF_004010195.1 Chiloscyllium plagiosum | reverse complement strand
AAGTTTGTCCAGCAGGGTAAGATAAAAGGTAGGGAGGAGGGACTTGGGGGAGGGGCGTCGGAAATGTGATCGGTGGAAAGAGGTCAAGGTGAGGGTGATAGGCCAGACTGGGGTGGGGGCAGAGAGGTGGGGAAGAAGATTGCAGGTTAGGAAGGCGGTGCTGAGTTCGATGGATTTGACTGAGACAAGGTATTTCCCCTCCCCCCACCTTGTCTCAGTCAAATCCATCGAATTCAGCACCGCCTTCCTAACCTGCAATCTTCTTCCCGACCTCTCCGCCCCCACTCCCGTCTGACCTATCACCCTCACCTTGACCTCTTTCCACCTATCACATTTCCGACGCCCCTCCCCCAAGTCCCTCCTCCCTACCTTTTATCTTAGCCTGCTGGACAAACTTTCCCCATTCCTGAAGAAGGGCTTATGCCCGAAACGTCGATTCCCCTGTTCCCTGGATGCTGCCTGACCTGCTGCGCTTTTCCAGCAACACATTTCCAGCTGTAATTTTTATATGTCCATTACGTTTCTTGTCTGTACAACCAAAGGTCACAAAAGACAATTATGCAAATTGCTTTTTTCCTCACATAATTGGAAAAGTAAACAGGACGTACTGCAAGAGTGTTTCAAGTTTCTTCCAGGATATATTTAAGTGAACAGCAAATGAATGTAGTTTTGATTAAATTATACACCTGATTAATTATCATATTCTTATTTTTCAGAGACAGGATCCAGTGGCCTGGAATGAGACATTCCAAAACATCACAAGGAATGTTCTTCAAATACGTTACAAATTGTTGCCATTTCTCTACACATTGATGTATGAAGCTCACGTTCAAGGCAGTACAGTAATTAGACCATTACTTCATGAGTAAGCACACTAACCTAATCCAATGTACACTGATTAAGCATTGCTTAGTATTTCAATCCACTCATGATGTTGTCTTGCTTGATCTTGTTTTGCTTATGAAGGTTTTTTGAAGACAAAAATACGTGGGATATTGATCGTCAGTTCCTCTGGGGTGGGGCACTGATGATTAGTCCTGTGTTGGATCAGGTAGGGATTCATATTTATTTTATTACTCACATACCTATTAGGTATAATTGATCATAAATATAAGTAACATTTTTTTAACCATACTCTTGATTTTAGGGGGAAACTTCTGTGCATGCATATATCCCGGACTCTCTCTGGTATGACTGGTTTACGGTAAGTTATTTCAAATTGTCCTCAAACTTCATAACATGAAGTGTAAAAAAATATCGTTAAGAAAAAAATCAAAAGACCAACAGAGAAATAATTCTACCTCATTTTAATCTGAAATGGGAGACTCCTTAATTTCATCTTAGAATCTTATATTTCAGTAAGGTCTTCATTCTTCTGAACTCCAATGAATTGACTAAATGGTCAACCTTTCCTGATAAGACTATCACTTCATTCCAGGAAACAGCCCAGTAAACTTTTTCTAAACAACCTCCAATGCAAGTATATCTCTTCTTGAGAAAGGAGACTGAAACATTACACAGTAGCCTCAAGGATGTCCCTCCTTTTATAGTCCACCTCCATGCTTTTTCTTAACGTCACAACATTTATTTGATACATCCAAATAATTCCTATCAATTAAAACATTGCTAAATCATATTGAGATTCTTTACCAATTAATAATTTTGCTTAAAGTGCAGTTCAAGTGGACAAGAGCAATTTGGCATATCCTTCCAGGTTAAGAGTTATTTATAGCTTGTGTCTTACAGTCAGCAGCAACACTGGGCATTCATTGCTGCCTATGCGAAAATGTACAATCCAATCTTTTCTGTAGGCTGCACTGAGGAATTGCTGTCTGGCTGTAGCAGGAATTTAACAATAGATCGAATGTTAATGCACATCAGTAAAACTTTAGATTGCAAGAGAAGTAATGTCCTATTTGGATATTATGAGCTGAAGACATGTCCCCTGTGTTCTGTGTTCACCTTAATGACAGGAATTGTTTCTTAATTCTTTGTATTTCTATATTTAATGTATTTAATGTAGTTTTAGTTACAGATCCACCACCACCATTGCTTCCCCATCCAAATCAAAGACCCACAGCATCTCCATTCAGTTTCCTCAGTTCCTCCAATGTCAGAAACAATAATTGATGAAGAAGAAAATTAAATTGAACTGAGGAGCTGAAATGGAGAGGAGGTGTGTGTTAGAGGAGGGAGTAATACTGAGGTAGGTAATTGGAGTTGAGGAACAAGGCAGACTTGAAAAATACGAGGCTTTTTTTAATTAAAGAATGTTTATTTCACCTGCACAAATAGAAAGAGAGGAAAGAGAAATTTACATCTTCCTTTAAATTTCTATCAGCAGTACTTTCAACCCTTGTGTTACTAGTTCCATTGAGTTTAAGGACTGAAATATCTACTTTAGAATTACATTACCTCATTACACTGATCTATGAATGGGATACTTGAGAATCATGTAAATCATATGATGTAACTGATAAATCTGATCAGTAAGATAGAAAGGACATAAGCCCAGAATGAGCATTTGAAGACTGAACTCTTTGTGACTGTAGAGAACTGTATTTGGTAGCCAACTATGTCCAGATGCAAATAAAAATGTGTTAGAATATATAAGAGTTGAAGAGCCTTTGTGATAAGGAACAAGAAGTGTCAAAGTTAGTAATGTGCAGCCATCCACAGTCTGAGATACTCCAGAGCAGTATTAGCTTAAAGCATGATATAAAACAGATCAGAGGGGATGTTTTAATGTCAGCACAAATGTTGTCACAATGGCCCAATACATAGGTGGACACTATTATGGATAAATTAATTAAAATGTTCCCAAAGTAGAGAATCTCAACTACTGGTAACATTCTCATCCATCAATGTAAATAATTCAGTTAACCTGGTTTATATTTTACCCTCAATCAACAGCATCACAAATTAGACTAACAAGTTGCTACTATTTAATGAAAACACCTGACTAAAATGGCTATCACATTCACTTGCAGAGGAAAAAGCTTAAATCATCTTCAAAACTTCTTCTGAAATTTCTCAGTTTTTCCTGGTGACAAGAAAGATGGGAAAATATGACGAGAATGAAGAAAATCAAATTCTCAACATTATGAGATTTTTTTTCCTGACTTTCACTTCAAGCTGTAAATGGCAAATTCAGAATCTCACAATCGAGTGATGACTGACTAGGTTCTATGAACTTGCATCTTAATAAAGGTCCACCTTACTCATACATATATAAGTTGCTTCCACTGCAAAGCTATATGGCACTAATTCCCAACAGGCAGACCAGAGCAAGTACCTGGCAGCTCCAACTCACCAAGTTTTTGTCCCAATCATCATCCAGCTACTACTTCACAACAATATCCCTGCTTGTTCCATGGCTTCCGTTGTCTGTGGCCCTAAATCAATCAACATGTTGGCACCAACATACCAGCAACCTAAGCACATCACCATGTCTACTCTGAGACTAATAACACTTTAGCCATTCAATTTGTTAATTTGGATCTCAAGGACACCTGTGATCATTCTGCCAGAACGCTTCACATGCAGCGACGCAGACTCATCTCATGCATCTTCCAAGGATGCATCTTACGGCTTATAGCCTTTTTCCTTAGTGCTCCATTCACTTCACCACTTTATTGGAGACTGCCAGCCTTTCTATACTTCTTATGGTTTTCTTAGTGCACACTCACTTACTTCAGCAATGATTCATAATCTGCCAGTTGCTGTGGCTCACATTGCCACCTTAGTGCTCAAGTTCTTCAGTGCTCAACTATAGGCAGCCAGTCTCTGTCGCTTGCATTGCTATTTAGCACAGTGAGACGAAAAAAGCTTGTGACAGTGGGAAGCACTGAACAGTCAAAATGTCATTTACAGAAAGGTGGAGGACATGACAATGGGCAGCACCATGCTATGTCTGTAGGATATACCAGTAGGTTACACAACAAACACACTGCATATGCTTCAAGTAAATGTCCATGTGTGAATGTCAAAGGGAAACAATACTTAGTCAGGTCAATATGGACTAGTTAGTCACAGAATACTGCCACAGTCAATTAAGGAGCTTGTAACAATCCTGTTTGTAATATTCAGGCATGTAGGTCAAAGTGAGTCTGGGATCATTATCCTTGCAAATCAAGCACTGGGCTATGATCAGTCCAGGAGATCAAGTGCAACCAGCCTGGGGATTACAGGCAGGTCAGTCAGGATGCTATGGAGTTATGCATCCAGTGGGTGAGCTGTGATCAGCAAGGACTGTCCTAATAAGTCAACTTGGTGAGGTAAGCCATGATCAGTCCTCAGTGTTTAGTCAAGAATGATCAGAGAGCAGTCCATGTAATCCCAGATAAAGCAGGCAACTCAAATCTGGAGAAAGGCTGTGTTATACTGCATTGCCAAAGGATTGGTGACTGAGATAGGTGCAATTGTACTTAATAGGGTGCAATTTTATTAGTGAATAGGAATGGACTGGGGACTCTAAAATGGGGCAGGAGTATTCAAATAAATCATGGCTACTTTGACCATTATGTTAATAGAGTGTAGGGCAAATAAGGGTATGGGAATTTCCAAAGTCACAGACTATGGGGTAAAGTATGCTCATAATGCAGCTGATCAAAAAAATGGAACAAGAGGCTGGAAGGGCACAAGGCCTCGGGGGCAGGCAATGGTGTAATGGTATTGTTGCTGGATGAGTAACCTCAGTAATGTTCTGGGGTCTTGGGTTCAAATCTAACCACAGCTTATGATAGGATTTGGTTTTATTTTTAAAAGTCTTGTGATGATTTTTAAAACACCTGGGTCATAACGTTTGTTCGGAAAGTAAATCTGCCATCTTTACCTGAGCGGACCTACAGACCCACAACAATGCAGCTGAACAAGCCATTCAGTTCTCAGTTGCATCAAACTATTAAAAATTATAAGAACAGTAATGAAACCAAATGAACATATGAAACCTATCTCATCACTGGAAATGTTGGCAGCTTCAGTTCAGTTCTTAAGTTCTCCTTACCAATGTTAGGGGGGGGGGGGGGGGCATTTGTGCCAAAATTAGGAGATCTATCACTCAAACTAGCCAAGGAACAGTCCAACAGTCATACTCTCAAAATTGTGCTTTATAAACAATACCCCAGACAACGCCAACAAGATCCTGTCCTGTCCAATGAGCAGGACAACCTTAACAACACTGGAGACACAGAGATATGCAGGAATATGGGAGTGCCCCGGGAGTCCTGAACATTGACTCTGGAACCCATGAAGTATCATGGCATTGGCTCACACCTGAAGAATAGCACCTGCTGATTAATATGTACCCCTCACACACACATACACACTAACTTGGTCAAGTAATGACTTGGAGGTGCCGGTGTTGGACTGGGGTGGACAAAGTTAAAAATCTCACAACACCAGGTTATAGTCCAACAGGTTTATTTGGAAGCACTAGCTTTCGGAGTGCCACGCTGAAAGCTAGTGCTTCCAAACAAACCAGTTGGACCATAACCTGGTGTTGTGTGATTTTTAACTTGGTCAAGTAAGCATTGCTCCATTTTGAACAGCACTTGGAGTAAGCACAGAAGGTGGCAATCATGCAAAATGTACTGTAAGGGACTTCAACTTTCATCACCAAACACCATTACTGGTGAGCTCATCATATCCTAATGGACATAGCTTTTAGTGTAAGATAAAAACTTTGGTTGTTCAACATAGAGTTGAATAAAGTTAGATAGCTCAGAGTCCCTTACAGGGAGAGAACAATGACCTCCTTAAGAATCCTCTACATATATACAACTTCATATTCTTGTAAACTACATTACCCACAGAGCATTTAATATCCTTTCCATAGTCTAGTAAAACTGTGTACATGTTTCATGTGTGGCTTAGACATTGAATGCTTTCATCCATTTTGTTGCTTTAATTACTTTCACTTTCAGGGAAATTACATGTCTGAATCCTTGGTTCTCTCTGTTTTTCACAAAACCAGTATGTTTACTTTAAATTTATGTTCCTACTCTCTCAAATGCTGCTGTCTTGCATTAAATGATATCTGCCTCCTTTATTTTATGGACAGGTTTATGCTTAGGTCTCTTGCTTGTCAGAAACAAGACTTTGTTCAAAATCATTTTATTTGATTCCTTTATTCTGTGCTGGATCCAATCCTCAGGTTGAAAGCAACGTGTGCTAATCTGTGCACCATCTAGTCCCCAAATGCAATCTAATTAAAAGAACATAGATCTCTGCAAAACCTTCATATCTTGGTCATCAGTATTACACTGTCATTCACAGCTTGTGAGATCAAGATATTGAAATGAGTTAACAGCCAGGAAAGTGGGATGACAGCAAATTAGTGGCTAATATTACTAAGAGCCAATGTGCCATAAAATCACATACGGAGTAAAACAGGCTACCAATTTCTAATCAGCCTATTTTACACTGCAAGTGTTGAGCAGTTTAACTTCCCCCTGACCTCCCAATGCCTTTTAGGTTGCTATCTGTTTATAATTTTTGATTGACATTTTGCTGCTAGTTACGTAGTGAAGTTAGTAACATTAACATGAATCTGTTTAATTTTACAATACAATTTCAAATCACTCAACTGGAAAGATATTTGTGAATAATGTAAGAACTCAAAAAGATCTGATTTGCACCCTTGTGACTTGATTTTTTTTCAACAAATCAACAGGAAGAACGAATAATAATGGTAATCAGTATAATTCTAATTGGCAACTTGAACAGAGAAATAGCACTCTTTAATAGCAATGCTTATTTCATACAGGCCAAAAGCATCCCTCAAAGACGTAAGTGGATTGATATGCCGGCACCATTCGATCACATTAATCTTCATATCAGAGGAGGTTATGTTATTCCCTGGCAAGAGCCAGGAAATACTACATATTACAGGTAAATGCACATTTTAAAGTATATTCCAATTAACAAAAAGTGGTAACCCAATGGAAAACTGTCTTCCATGGAGATCATTTTCCCAACTTTACATTCTTGGCAGAGGTGGTCCAGCAATAGAAAGTGCATTTTGGGAATCAACAAAATTTTCAACCTGTAATTGCAACGAACAAGAATTGACAATAATGAACACAATCTTGTAACATTATCTTACATAGTATATTTAAATTTCAGAAATGCTTGACAGATGCAGGAGGATTGAAGTAGAAATCAAGTCAGTTGAAAAAAATGCAGGGGGATACTGTTTGTTTGCAAATGAGTGCATTCAGGCTCTGAGATTTTAAAGCCAGGAAAGGGTAGGACAGAAAGGAATAAGTGTAGGAACATGTATAGTGAAGTATCCATTTGTGTAGAGTTCTTACTGTGTTTTGATGCTTCATCCCACATTTTCAATTCTATACTAAATACATGAATACATAGTAGGAAGCTGATTTATACATCAGTTATGAACTTAAAGGATATGCGATGGAAATTTTCTTTATAAATTAGTTTTAAGACCATAAACCATGAGACGTAGGAGTGGAAGTAAGGCCATTCTTCCCATCGAGTCCACTCCGCCATTCAATCATGGCTGATGGGCATTTCAACTCCACTTACCTGTACTTTCCCTGTGGCCCTTAATTCCTTGAATTTTAACGAAATAAATTTTATTTTATAGCCGAAGGAACTCCCTGGGACTTATAGTTGCTTTGGATGATAAACAGGTCGCTCGTGGTCAACTTTTCTGGGATGATGGTCAGAGCATTGGTAGGCATTTTCACTGCGGTTCTTTGTTTTGCCTAGCTGTAAAATATATAATGGTAGGCAATGCTGTTAAGGAGTCATATAATCTGTGTGGGAATGTAATTCTGTTTAATCCCTTTCGGGACAATAATGAATGTATTTTCGTATAATTTATTTTCTTTGATCCTGAAGACTGAATTCTTTTGGAGTTCTGTTCTATACACACAAACACCTTACTGATGGCCTGTTTCAATTGCATGACTGGACAGCACCCACAGTGCTTAGTGGTTAGCACTGCTGCTTCATAGTGTCAGGGACCTGGGTTTGATTCCACCCTCAGGACTTGTGTGGAGTTTGTACATTCTCCCTATGTCTGCATGGTTGCTTTTTTCTGGGACTCTGGTTTCCTTCACAGTCAAAAAACATGCAAGTTATGTGGAATGGCAATGCTAAATTGCCCATAGTGTCCAGGCATGTACAGACTAGATGGTTTAACCATGGGAAATGCAGGGTCTGGATGGAATGTTCTTCAGAGAGTTGATGTGAGCTCAATGGGCCAAAAGGCCGCCTTCCACACTGTAGTAGTTCTATGATCCTCTATGACATTTATTGCTTAACCCCACACCAAACTAACATCAATACATGTTTAACAGGAGAGATCACTGGGTTAGTAGTCAAGTGAAGGAGACGCAGTACCTAATCTTCAATTCCTTCTCTTGGCCACAGATGATAATTTGAAGAATCTACAGCCCTGTGTTTGATGTCCAATGTGCTGCTTTCCCTGTTGATTAGATTACTTACAGTGTGGAAAAAGGCCCTTCGGCCCAACAAGTCCACACCGACTCTCCGAAGAGTAACCCACCCCTCTACATTTACTCCTTCACCTTACACTACGGGCAATTTAGCACGGCCAATTCACCTACCCTGCACATTTTTGGACTGTGGGAGGAAACCGGAGCACCTGGAGGAAACCCACGCAGACACGGGGAGAATTGCAAACTCCACACAGACAGTTGCCTGAGGCGGGAATTGAACCCAGGAATCTGTCGCTGCGAGGCAGCAGTGCTAACTACTATGCTACCGTGCCGCCCAGGTTGTCTACTTGATTCCATAACTGTGTCATAAACTTCAGAACCAAGCTGTCGTGTTTCACTGTATCAGCATAAATACTACACTATGCAGAAACCATTGAACATTACAGGCCATATCTTACGTCCTAAAAACCACTGGGTGGAGTCATCTTGGAAATTATGAACCAAAACATCTGGAAATGGAACTGTAGTCGCCTCGAGACAGCTCACTTTCAGGTTTAACAGAGTTTGGATGAAGGCTAGGCAAACAGTCATTCATAAGGAATGGAATAGTTACTTAAACTATCACAATTAGGCTCCATGACATAATTTTGAAAGTCACACAACTTTTACCATAGGTGGCTGGGCGTCCAACCACAGGAGAACTTACAGATTCAAGGAGGACAGTTGGGATGGATCCCTGAAATAAGTGCTTTCATGGCACTGCTAATAGGTCAAAAGGACATTGGTACGCCCTCCAGACTTAGTAAGCCACATTGTTCTCCATGAACCGTTAGCTTGCTGCACCTGCACGACTATTGGCAGACTCCTCCCAAGGGACCCTTTGACCTTAACTCCCTCCACCACAGCACCCCCACCACCATCTCCCAAAAGCACACCCAAAACATCCAGAGGGAAGTGATAGTAATTCTTCGAAATGGATGGACTGGCCAAATTGACCTAGAGTTTAAAGTATACAGAAGTCTCACTCACCAGTTTCACTATTTTATTTTCCTTCTGGCTGTCCTCGGAGTCCCTACAAATCAAGAATTTGATCCCTTTATAAGCTAGAACCACTCCCCAACCCCTCCTCCACCCTACCCAACTGTGATCCAGAACAACTCTTGAGTCGGCTCCAAGATCTGTTTCAGAAAGAATGCCTGATACGTTAGGGAATCACCTGTCAAAATCATCTGTGGGCATCAGAATGATGAGAATGCATTCAGTGGGAGGTTTTACATTTGTTCATTGTCATCGTGTCGTTTGACCTCATTGATATGTACATAGTCAACATTTAGCAGCAATGTATTGCATTCTGCAACTATTTTAAAACTGCATTAGAATTTCAGTTAAATTTCAATCTTGCAAGATGCATCTGTGCTTCAAGTTACACCTTCACTGGTGGAGAGCATCATAACTCATTCATAGCTGTCATGCTTGTGAGTAATGGATCCTTCATGCTTGTAAGAGAAGGGCAGTAGCTCAACATCATTGTTTGGATATAATACACAGAATACCAGAGATATATTATTGATGTTGTTTCAGTCATGCCGAAGATCTTTATAACTTATGGGAATCTTTCAAACTCATAATGAAAATAAGTGGTGCATGGTTATCAGTGCCAATAGCCATACATTTGAAAAGTCTGAAGCTCCATTGAGGTTGTATTTATTGACACTTTCTTTCAATTCTACCTTGCAGACACATTTGAAAAAAAGGAATATTTCCTGGCTAAATTCACCGCTGATGAGGTATGTGCCATTCTCAGCCTTTCAAAACTCCTAAAGTTATTTCAATGGACTGAAATAGCATTTAAATGTAAATGACACAAGGTTTTTTATTTTGAAAACTTGCCATCCTCGCCAAAAACCCCATCTACTGGAGTTGTATAATGATAGTCAGGGCTTGTGCTTTGAATGGTTTGCCATTTGGTAATTTTATTTAAAATTGGTTTAAAAATTATTGCTCCTTTTCCCCTAGAGTTACTGTGAGTAGTTATGTTTCTCTTGATACACTATATGGTGACATTGCATAGCCACAGCTGATCATGAACTTGTGATAGCCCCTAGGCCAAGGAAACTGGTGTTCACTTCCAGTGTGAAAGCGAGATGGAAACCTGGAAGACAAAGACAAGTAATGAGAAAAACCTTTGCTTCACAGTGTTTTCATGTGTTGACATTCAGGACCCAGTGAAACTCCATGATGTTTCTTTTTATTCATGGGATGAGGTGTCACGGGCTAAGCCAGCATTTATTGCCCATCCCTAATCATCCAGAGGGTAGTCAAGAGCCAAAACAGTGCTGTGGGTCTGGTGTTACATGTAGACTAGACTGGGTAAGGATGGCAGTTTCCTTCCCTAGAGGACATTAGAGAACCAGGTGCATTTTTCCCAATAATCAAATCATGGTCATTATTAAACTCTTATTTATTGAACATCAAATTCCACCATCTGGTGTTGCTGGATTCGAATCCAGGTTCCCAGAGTCTCTGGATTAACAGTCCAGCAAAAAGACCATTAGGCTATTGCCTCATCACAAAGTATCAAGCATTGTATATCTGTTCACAAATACTCCATCAACATTCACCGATTTTATCAGCAAGTCATGCAATTGGCCAGTCAACTGCTCAGAGCCTTGCACAAACTCCTAACCTGCTAGACCAAGGTAATCACGCAGTTCCCTCCCCATTTCAGGCTGAAGCTATTCTTCTAGCACTAGGATTTTCTCTTTATTACCAAGGAAGGTAGTATTACTGACAAAGTGTCCAAGATACGTTCTTTGGTCTGAAAAAATCAGCACTTCTCTGGTTTAATTTTCAAGTTAAACTGCAAAAAAACAAATCGAATGTAGTGTCTAGTCTTTGAAGGATCTCCTCAAATGTTGAGTCAAAGAGGAGTACTTTGTTCAGATATACAAGGAGGGACTGAAGGTTGGACAAAACTTCATTCATCACATGCATGAACATGGCAAGAACATTTCAGACCCCAATTATCATCCTTGATATTCATAAAGTCTCCCTGTGTCTGTTTGGAATACTGTCTTTTCAAAGTCTTGTTCAGTGATTGGCTATAACATAGGCTAAATCAAGTCTGCAGAAATACATTGCATATTTAAGAATTTGTAATGCTTCTTCAATCCTCGGGTTGAGGAAAAGCATCCTTATGAAAACTTGCATTGAATGTCCAGATTCTCTGTTTTCCACGTTCTTCCTCACAAAATATCAGGGGGAGGTGAATGGACTTACTCTCAGATGACAGTCTCTAAAGACTTTTGTAGGTAGTCCTGATCTTCCTTCCACGAATGTGGATGGTCATCTTGTCTCACAGCCTCTTGTAGCATACTGGATGACAACACCCAATGTCATCTTAACTTATCATCATCTCTACTGAAACATGTTCTGTACTTGGAGTGAGTAGAAACAAGCTGTCTCTTCTGGGTCATCTCCAATTCACTAAAGTTAACCTTGCAATTAAGGTTAAAGATGTTTCCCTAAGTTGATTCATAGTCAATAACATTAGCAGCTTTAAACACAGTGACTGTTCTTAATTAGAATTAAATATCTTTGTCACTGAAGTTGGCCCTCTCCCAATTTCATCCATAGTGATGAAGGAACCTCCCTGAATTGCACCAAATTGGAGGCTCTGCCACATATGGCACATGATAGTCTAGCAAAGCCCGATACCAGCCAGTTGCAGTTGGCTGGCATGAGCCTCCAAGAACAGTGAATGGGTAGGCTGGTACAAGGTCAGCTTGATTTCCTGCAGCTTAAACAGTTTGGGGTCCCAGAGAGATGAATATACTTTGAGCGTGCAGAGCAAATTCAAAGATTCCTTTCACGATGCAGTTTCCAAGGATGCTCAGACATCTCTTAACATATTCAACCTCAACACCATGGGTATTCTCAACTTCATTACTCCTTATGGAATGTCAATCAGGTCAAGAGCTACCAGAAAACCTCGGTCATGTTAAGCATGATTGAGAACTAAGTGGGACAGTTTGATGTTGCTGTGAGAGGGCATAGTTTATTTCTGCAACATAGAGACGGGGTGAGAGAAGTGACTTCAATCATCTTTCACCTGTCAGTGAGATGCTTCTGGAAAAACTGATGAGTAGTGGCAACACTTCCAATCCTCTGTCAGTTAGACACAACATTTCATCATAGAGCAAGTCTCTATATTTCTACATAAGTCTGAGCCTGTTGCTGAAGGATCTCCCCACCACCCAACTTGGCTCTCTGTAGAAAGTTCAATTGATTTAACATTTGGTGAAAAGGAAACGTCATTGCAATGGATGAGGGGTTTGTATCTGTTAACAGTAGAGGTCTTCATTGTTAAAGGCAAGTTTATTTGAAGTGCCCATCTCTGCTATGACCGTGATACCTCTTTGGAGCATTGGATCAGCTGCAAGGTTTATCATGAAGCTATGATAGCAAGGATTGAACATGTACTGACTGTGCAGAAATCAGCTCTGTCTGCCTCTCCAAACCTGAGATTTATATCCCTGTCCATGTCAATTGTCACCTCCCTGATAGTAGTTTCTTTCCAGAACATAGAAGTCCAATCTTTCTCCATGGTCCAGATAATGCATTCTGTATGGCAAAGACAATTGGCGTTAGTCACTATTATTTCTCAGTGCGGTACAGAGATTACATTTCCTCACTGTTTCCATTAGGCAGTACAGAGATTACATTTCCTCACTGTTTCCATTAGGCAGTACAGAGATTACATTTCTTCACTGTTTCCATTAGGCCGTACAACAGTATTTTGTCCATGGTCAATTTGAAGGAGGGTTCCAGGAGCATGATGCAGTTGAACCATTTCACCAGCACTAGGGATACAGAGACTAGGCCCTTCCCTTTGGCTTGCTTGTACTCGTGGAACACCTGTGATTGCTATCAGACTACAGCTGTCCCCAAAACCCTTTGACAAGTAGCTCAAGAATCTGCTGTGAGCTTCTCTGAATATTTGTACCTCTTCCAAAAATTTCCTGATGGGCTTTCATACACTGATGTCCCATCATAAGTTTGCCTGCTCAATCACTGTATCACTGGGTATTTCCAGTCTTCTCTGGGCTTCCTATTCTTTGGCAGGTAAATGCAACAAGGGATACCACTTTCCTCCTCCATAATCTTGAGGGAATGCATAGCAGGAGCCTCTGCCTAGGATGAGCCCAAATGTCTATTTTCCTCTACCAATGTCTGAGCCTCCAATGATACTGGAGTAGCTTCAGCTTTCCTCATGGACATTACCAATGTCAACCCCTTCACAATCCACTCCATCTGAGCTTGGCATCTTTCAACCTCTTCCATCATGTCTTGATGCCTGTCTTGTTGAATTCTGCTAACAATGTCAAAAGTTTAACATGAGATTTCGCACAGAATCCCTACAGTGTGTAAACAGGCCCTTTGGCCCAACAAGTCCACACCAATCCTCTGAAGAGTATCCTACCAAAAGGACTGAATGATGTACATATGTGTTTTCTTTGCATGTCTTAACTCAAGGCCATTGATTTACAGTGCACAATTTTGACTCAAGATGTTTCATCTATTTATCCCATGCTCACTTGTTTATATGAGCCTTGGTCTTAGCAATAATTCAGATTTAGGATTTTTTTTTCAAACTCAACACAAATTTTTGTTAAGATTAGGACTTCAATTGTTGCATTAATTTGGTGACTCGCTTCAGACATATATAGTGATGATAAACACGTAATTATTATGCAATTTTCTGTTTCTGTTCAGCAGTCGGCAATAAACATTGAAAAGTGTTGCAACATTGTAACCATACTTTTCTAACCTGAACTCTACAATTACAAGACTTTGCACAATGAATTGAATTACTCAAATGTCATAATTGTCATTTATGTGCAGAAATCAGTTCCATCAGTTAAGGGGAGGTAGGTATAGGACAGATGTTAGGGGTAGATTCTTTACTCAGCGAGTCGTGAGTTCATGGAATGCCCTGCCAGTAGCAGTGGTGGACTCTCCCTCTTTATGGGCATTTAAACGGGCATTGGATAGGCATATGGAGGATAATGGGCTAGTGTAGGTTAGGTGGGCTTGGATCGGCGCAACATCGAGGGCCAAAGGGCCTGTATTGCGCTGTATTTTTCTATGTTCTATATGTTTTGGTTTTCTATTTGTTCTCTCCTTAGCTTTTTATTGCATTACAGCCATACCATCTAATTCAGCATGACATTCATTTTCTGAATTTATCTTATTGCTATATCGTGCGAATCTTAACTGATTAAACTTCACTAATGTTTCTGACTTAAGTTAAATAAGACTAGCAGTCTTGCAATATAATTTGCTTTATAACATCTGATATTCTCTACATTTTATTTGTTAAATTGCAGAACAGGGTGCAAACTGAAATTGTTCACGACAATCCAAAGAGTACAGCAAGTGAAGTGAAATTGGGACATCTCCAAGTCTGGGGACTGAGAAACTTTCACTCTACAAATGTCACTGTAACTTATGAGAACAATAATCACACAATCAACAATGTTGAGTACAAACCTGAATCACAGGTAAGAAAACATCACTGCTGCAAGGATGCACAGGTTCACATTGCAAATACAATTTCTTATATTTGATTGGCTGTGGTAAAATGAGGAATGAGCTTTCCTTATTTGCATAGACATATATAAGTATGCTTGGATATTAAATGCACGGCAAGAGTGTTGCCTGACCCCCAGATTTATCAATGGACAATATTAACCGTAGTGTTCCTTTAGATGAGAGTTATTTAGTTATCAGTACAATTGAGACTGATGCTGGAAAAGCACAGCAGGTCAGGCAGCATTCAAGGAGCAGGAGAATCAACATTTTGGGCAAAAGCATTAGTTATCAGTTTAGTCTGTTCTGCTATAATGCATATTTCTTCAATGCAATTTGGCTTTAACGTGATTGAAGTTTTTAGACTGTTATTTTTCGAATGCAAAGTTTCCTTACATGTATTGGCATGTTTAAATGGTGCAGCTATTGTGCACTTTTCATATAATGCAATAATGGAACTATCGTGTTATATCAGAACCGACTATACACTTCTTAAACATTAAAAATACAGAGTTTTTAATTCATGTTTTACAAGATAATGTTCCTGAACGAGTTCAGATTGATGTCGGATAAAACACCACCTGCTGCCACACAATCTTTAGTTAGAGAATCAGAAAGTCCCAATGGAGACAAATATGCTAACTCTGGCTTTCATAGTAATGATTACTGTATGCATAACTAGTTAATGTTAATAGTAACAATTGCCATCTTGTAATAACTTAGGCCATGTTATGTAAAAGAAGCACCATTTCTTGACAAGATTCATTCATGGTTTATTTTGCAAACAATGATAATTAGACAGCTCCTCACCTGTTCCAGAAGTGTGTAATCGCTTCACTGAGCAGATTAGAAAATATCTAGAAAGAAAGATTAGCGGCATTGAATTACACCACCACATGCCACCAGTGACTGGTACCCAAAGCCCAGTATGACATGTTGAGCAGTGGTGGGCACCATTCCTAAATGTAGCAATAATAGAGAACTATCTATTTGATCCAGGATAAATAAGATTCTGAAACCATGCAATCATGTTAGCACTTCAGGAAGACACTGATAGACACTGATAATATAGCAAGAATTAACCACAAACGTGACCACTACAACAGAAAGAACGCAGCACTCCAGATGAATGCCTTCACCTCAGAAAAATCAGTGTTGGTTAGGAGAAGAATAAAGATAGTTGCACTGTGAAGAAACAGATGCTAAATTCTACGTTTTCTTTTGGCTGATGTCAATTGTAATGAGTTTTTGGTGGGATTCTCCCCACGAGGTCGGGGAAGATTTCTCAGTGTACATTAACAAATGACCCTCACTAATTACCCACCCCATCCCGATGATGGCTTTCATGTCTAATTCCAGTCCCATTTTACCACATACCATTCCCAGAATGCACACCACCCTCTGGATATCGATAGGAGGACCAGCATCCGTTGTGATGGTGCTATATTTAAAAGAGCGCAGTGCACCCAGACAAGCACTGTCAGTCAGGAACTAGCCTGCATGATTGCTGACATTTGCTCTGGACGTAGCAGACAAGGAGAAATGCCAGTTCGAGCAGGGGTCTAGAGGTGATGTTGGATGGGGTGGGATGGTGCTGGCACAGGATATCCTCCTCTCCCAGAATCAGCAGTGGACTCCACAATACTAGACTATGCCGACTTGGTTTAAGGTTCCACCCAGGTCTGTGCAGTCTCTGCTATCTAGAGGACTGCCCAGCATTAAACAATCAGAGAGGCTCAGAGGAGAGAGTGTGCTAAAAAACACTGGGATGCAGTCTGAGTGTATGTCTTCGAGCACACAATGTCCTTGCTGCAGAATTATAATGATAGCTGCCGGTGCAGCCTAAGGTGAAACACTGAAGTGCAGAAGCGCAAGTGGATTGGAGACTTGCCATGAGAGTTATTAGAGGCTGGCACATGTCAATGCTAATATCTATGAATGTGAGGTTTGTGTGGCCAGTGTTCATGCAACATGCCATGAGAAGTTGGTGCCTGGTGTCCAACATGGAAGTAATTCAGAACCAGCAGCAAGCTTAAATCATGGGGTACCTGTTCTGATTTCCAAGATTCTCGACATCCAACTTGTTCAGCACATTTGGTAAGACAGGAAGCTGAATATTAATTAGGCAATTTGCAGTGTCAATAAGGTATTTAACCAGCTAGGCATAAAATTTGCCGCATGTTGCTCTTGACATTAAGCTAGACATTAAGACTTCTTGTCTGATTCTACCACAAATTTCACCATACCCCACAACTCCTCCATGATTCTACCTAAAGTCCTTAGAGAAGAAGGCTCTGTGGATGTAACTGGGAGCTCTGGTGTACGCATAGGGATCCTTGTTTGCAGAACTGGGAAAACTTTCTAATAGAGATACAAAAACAAGCTTGTGCAGGGAAGAAATAAAAGGGAGTACTGAAAAGGAGCATCAGTGCAATCGATGGTGGGCTCCAAGGAGCCTGGCAATGGTAGATCAAGTAAGGTCCAGAAAATTAATTTATGCTGAGGTTGCAGTATCAGAAAACTTGCAAAATTTGTTTAAGGAGTCAAAAATGCAAATGTAAAAGATTTGAAGAATGAGACTGACAGAAGAAAGTAGGAAATTCAGAAGATCAGAGCACTTATAATTTTAAGACATAATATTAGCAGGAAGATTAATTAAAGTTGCAACCATACAAGTTTTTTTTTATAAAGTACAAGATGATGTGCATTATATTTTATATGCTGAAAGGCCGGAAAATATCCATATTGTCCATGAAGATGTGTGAAACTTTCATCTTGGCTACAGAAGGTGGGAAAACCTGAATAACGCCTTAATAAAGTCTAAAGTTCTTCATATAGAGTCATAGAGGTACACAGCAAGGAAACAGGCCCTTCAGCCCAACTCATCCGTGCTGACCAGGACTCCTTAACTGAATTAGTCCCATATTCCTCTCAACATTTCCTATCTCTATATATGTCCAAATATCTTTTAAATGTTGTAACTGTACCTGATGCTGCCACTTCCTCTGGCAGATCGTTCCTAATACGCACAACCCTCTGTGTTGCCCCTCAGGGCCCTTTTAAAGCTTTCCCTCTCATCTTAAAGCTATGACCTCTAGTTTTGGACTTTCTAAGACTTTGACCTTATCTGTGCCACTCGTGAATTTATAAACCCCTACAAGATCACCCCTCAGCCTCCTACACTCAGGGAAAAAAAAGTCTTCTCTTCATCTCTTTCTTTAAATCTTTTACTTTTACCTTTTTGTTTCCTTAAATAAACTTGGTGAGTCTTCTACTAGAGTATTGACTATGAAAACAGCTTAAAGTTTGAAAGAAGTAATGTGATATAGTTTTGCTAATTAACTGAATTTTAAACTTTATTGGAAGAATTTCATTGAGTATTGCAGTAATACAGAATTTAAAAGCTTGCAGATAAAAGAAGTGTTCCTACATTATTATAATACTGAGTTAAAAAATTTGAAGAAGCTTTTAACATCATTGATTTAATGCAAGAATCCAAGTTTGAAGTCAGCAAATTATAAACAGCATTGAGATGCTACAGATTTAAAACAGCTTGAAGGGGTATGAATAAATAAATAGATTGAGATGAAATGGATGGAGAAATGATACTTCCAAAAAAAAAATCAATGCCAGAGTTGGACCAAGCAGAACACGGGATTGCAAATCTTGGAGAAGGCAATTCTTAAGGTACAAAATTAATTCAAAGTTGAACTTTAAAGCTGAAACTAAATAAGGTAGTATTATACTCAGTAGGTCCTATTTCAAATGATGTTATGAAGCACCAAATTTTAAAGAAGGTGCTGATGCTTTTGGAAAAAAAATGATGAAAAGCCTTTGGTAATTCCTTCAAACTGTGAATAAATAAAATTCTTGAATGTGCAAGATTTAAAAGCAGAGTTCATCATCGGGAGAATCCATCAATGATTTCATTACTGACCACATTAGTTTAGTGGAAAACTGGAACTATGGAGATTGAAATGAGAACTCACAACAACCAGAACTGGTGTTAGAATTATTCAGAAGTCCTTGATTTTTTTTTTAAATGTTCAAGGAAAATTTAATTTTCTAGATATCTGTCTAATTTAACTTTAGTTGGAAGCATGAACCAGACACTAAAAAGAAAGAATAACCTTACCACAGGAGAGCAACAGGATCTATTCACTTAAAAATGTACAAACACATTAACAGAACATATGACAAGCCAATCAGCTGATCGCAAGAGTGTTATGGAACAACAAAGTCTCACTGGCACAGGCAATGCCCAGTAATGATTAAATGTGCTACATTTGTACAACTGCAAGTCACTTCCAGAAGACATGCAAAATTAGTACTCCATTCCAGAGCTGTGTAAAGCTCATGCACATGAAAAGGCTCTTGTCATGGAACTTACCATTTCAAAAAAAACCTCATATTTGATGATGTGGTTACATTAAAAATATATACCAGAGGCAAGAATGGGAAATTAATGATCTTGCCGAACTGATTTTCACAGAGTTTATATCTGTCAATAGACATCTTCATTTTAATCTTGATAGAGGAATGGGTGACAACATTTTTTAGATTAGATTAGATTAGATTACTTACAGTGTGGAAACAGGCCTTTCGGCCCAACAAGTCCACACCGCCCCGCCGAAGCGCAACCCACCCATACCCCTACATTTACCCCTTACCTAACACTACGGGCAATTTAGCATGGCCAAT
>NC_057722.1:31124989-31155356 GCF_004010195.1 Chiloscyllium plagiosum | reverse complement strand
GTGCCGCCCACTGCCACCGTGCCGCCCACGGTGTTGGATCCATCTTGTTGGATTAAAGTATGCTACAAGTAACACTGCAACACAAAAGTATATGAGAGTTGAAAATGTGTTTCACAACCAACATTTCACACTTTTTGAGACTGAATGTATTTCAGAGTTTCAGCACCTTTGAAGTGGCAGAAGGAGACCAATTAGTTCTGAGAAAGCAACTCATTCAGAAATGAACTCAAAGAGTAGCTGCAGAAGATTTAATTGAGCTTTCTAGCCTCATGGCAAAACCCCAAAAGAAGAAAGTATCTATTGAGATAATTTATGTTGGTACATGAGGATTGTGTCATACCATCAAGAGGAAAAAAAACTTACAGATTTTACAAACCTGGAAATGTTTTCCATTCTGACCATTTCACTGAAAATCATAATCAATCCATTGACTCTCAAAGCAGAATTTTCAATGTCAGTAACAGAGATTCTGCTACCTCCACAGCTAAACTTCAGTATTGGGTCTGAGGATGTGAAAATATCTGGTTCATCAGAAAAGCATGCACAGAATTGCATAAAGATATTCAACCAAATCAACAAGTTGATGTTGACAGCTTATATATTCCAGTTCCAATGTATTGGCAGATTTAGAGTAAGGCAAAAGTGAGGACTACAATTGCTGGAGATCAGAGTCAGGAACGTGGTGCTGCAAAAGCACAGCAGGTCAGGCAGCATCCGAGAAGCAGGAGAATTGAAGTTGCAGGCAAACTCCCTTCATCAGGAATGAGGCTGGAAGCCTTGGGGGTGGAGAGATAAATGGGAGGGAGGTGGGGGCTGGAGGAAGATAGCTGAGAATGGGTTTGCTTGAACAAAATGGGGAATGACTGCATTAGAAGCCAATCCAACGTCCATCAATTCAGGATACCATCAAAAAAAAAGAAATTGCCTGATCTCAATATCGAGGGTGTTAAAAAAAATCTGTTCAGATTAAAACGCAATCGTCTAGTCCAAAAATCCAGGTTATATCAAGGAAGAAAATACATTGATTCCAGTTTTGCTCGGGCTCCTTGATGCCACACGTGGTCGAACATAACCTTGATGTCAAAGGCTGTCACTCTCAACTCACTACCTCTTCCATTAAGATTCTCTCATAGCTTATTCTCTATCACTGATAGTTAAACAGGCCCATAGACTCAACATAGAGCCATAGAGTTGTATAGCACAGAAACAGACCCTTTGGTCCAACTTGAGTTCACACCAAGCTGTTTGGCAAAAGCGTAAAATAGGCGCCTGAATTTGTGATGTCTTTGTTGGATTTATCATTGCATTCTATCTTGAATTTTTCCATATTTCATGCCATTCAAATTCCTATAAATTTCAGCCCTATGTTTCTAATCTTGATCTTCTGATTGATGGGAATATAGATCTGAGTCTGTAAATCATGGTGATGAGTGAACTTGACAGTGACTTTCCAATTTGAAGGTTATTAATGTTACTGTTGGGAAAATTAGAAATAGCATACATTGTTTATGCTAACCTCTTGTGCTCATATTTTCCAGTTCCTGTTCCCATTTCTACACTTCTAATATAGTCCCATAAATTTAAACCCACTATCTTATCATTATCGTATAGCTTAACAATGAGATAAAGCTTGCATAAACATGCACAATTCATACAAATTCATACAATATTTCTTAGATTTTCTTCAGCCTCCTTACAAATAACTCTGAAATATATTGCTGAGCCTGTGGCATTGACAATTTCAACTGAATCTTTCAAAAGGGGATTAGACTGTTATCTAAAAAGGAAGATATGCAGCATTACAGGGGAGAAGGCAGGAGAATGGAACTTAAATGAAGCACACATTAAGAGAACCAGCAAAGATCCAATGAATTGAATGGTCTATTTGCGTGCTTTAACAATGCTGTGTTTCAGTGAACTCCATAGTATCACTACGATAACATCAACAATTATATCTTTAAACAAAGAGATACTCAAAATCCCAGACAGAATAGAGAGGATTATAGTCATAATTCCTTGCAATAATTTATTTTTAGCAGTTGTTATGATAGTGAAACTTCTTTTGTTAATGGTTATCCTCCAGATTTGTATTACAATCTTTAATATCAGAAAGACAAACATCTGTGTTATGTCTATCTCTTGATATCCCTTTTTCTGTGTGGAAGCTCACTCTGCAATGGAAAGTGAGTCTGGGCAGTTCTAAAAATCAATAGAAAGGACACTGGTTATTTCTTTTTATTTGTTCACTGGATGTGATTCTCATTGGCTAAACTAGTATTTATTGCCCATCCTTTATTGTCCTTGAGAAGGTAGCAGTGATCTGCCATCTGGAATTGCTGTCGTCCATGAAGGGTCAGTACGCCCACAGTACTGTTAGGAAGGCAATTTGAAGATTGTGACTCAGCAACAGTGAAGGAATGGTGATATACTTCTAAGTTTGGGTTGATTGTAGCTTGGAGGGGAAGTCCAGGTGATGCTGTTTCCATGTATTTGCTGCCCTTGTCCTTCTACATCCTAGAGATTGTATGTTTGGAACATGCTATCAAATGAAGCTTTGGTGAATTTCATCAATGCACCCCATAACTGCTGCTACTATGTATTGGTGATAGTGGGACTCAATGACTCAATGTTGGATGTGATATATGGGGGACCATTCAAACAAGATACTTTTCCCTGGATGGATTCCAGCTTCTTGAGTGCTTTTATAGATGAACTCATCCAGGTAAGTTGGGGTTATGCAGCACATTCTTGACAGGTGGTCTGTAGATAGTAAACAGGCTTTGGAGAGTCAGGAGGTGAGTAATTTACTTCAGAGGTCCTAGCCTCTCACCTGCTCTTTTAGACATACTATTTATATGGATAGTCCAGTTTAGGTTTCTGGTCAATGGCAGCTCCAAAAATTTGGATAATGGGGATTCAATAATGGAAGATAGTGAGGACTAGAGATACTGGAGATTCAGTTGATAAAATGTGGTGCTGGAAAAGGCACAGCAGCAGGTCAGGCAGCATCTGAGGAACAAGAGAATCAGCATTTCGGGTGTAACCTTTTATCAGGGTATATCCATTATTTAGTAATGGCAATACCGTCAAACAGCAAGGAACAATAGTTAGATTCTCTCTAGTTGGAGCTCGTCATCGCCTGGCTTTTTTGTGTGGCTCAAATATATTTGCAATGTATAAGACCTGGGAGATGCCAGGTCTTACTGCATGTCGACCCAAAGTGCTTCACTATATGAAGGAGGGTGCATTGGGTTGAACATTGTGCAGTCATCAGCAATTATTCCTATTTCTGAGCTTATGATAATAGGAGGACCATTGTTATAACCACATTAACAAAGAAAAGTCATCACTCTGAGGAACTTCTGCATTCCCAGGGTTGAGATGATTGACTCTCCAAAAACCATAACTATTTTCCTTTTGTTCTAATGATGAGACCAATTAGCACAAAAGGTGTTTTCCCTCAATTCCCATTTACTCCAGTTTCCTAGGGCACTCAAGTGCCATATTTGGTCAGGAGCTGCTTTCTTTGATATGATGGTAAATCACTCTCTCCTTACCTGTGGGTTGCAGATACTTTCTCTGTTTTTTGACTAAATTTACAATGAGATCAAGAATTGAGTGGTTTTGGTGATACCAAAACTGAGCATCAATTGTTAAGTTTTTTCTTTGCAAGTATTGCTTGAGTACTTTATAGATCGGGAGTGGCGTGGGTGCTGGGGCCATATTAGTCAGTTTATATTTATTTTGCTTTTTGCACAATCATTACAGTTGTCTTTTAATTCTAATTATGAAATCATTTGCATTTGTGAATCAATGAATCATGTCCTTGATGTGACACCATGAAGTTTATTGAATACATAGAAACATGTGTCGGTCATTCAGCCCATCGTGCCTGCTTCACTTTTTGAGATGATCATGGCTGATCTTCCATTCAGTACCCTCTTCCCACTTTCTCCCAACTTCCTTTCATTCCTTTAGCCCTAAAAAATATATTTAATGCCTTGAAAATATGCAAGATTTTGACATCAACCGCTTTCAGCGGCAGAAAATTCTACAGGCTCACCGTTCTCTGGATGAAGAAATTTCTCCCATCTCAATCCTAAACCGACTATCCTATGTACATAAACAGTGATCCCTGGAACTGGAAGAAAGCAAACATTCTCAGTGCATTCCAAATTGCTGTCTTGCACTGTTTAACCATCCGTTTCAAGATTTAAATCACAGTAACACAGGCCAACTAAAAGATAAAAATAAGAGTTCACTTTCCCTTTTAGGATTATAGAAAGGAAATGCAAAAATTACCTGTTAATTGGACGTTCCAGATAAAATGAAGTCATCTCATGTATCAGATTATCCCCATTAAGCAAACCTCATTAGTATTGATTTAAATGCATTCAAAATCAATTATTCTGGGAATATTCCCAATTTATATGAATGTGCCTATTCTTGTTCCTATTAACTGACATTAAGTGCAATATAAGAATATAATGTTTCTGGATCAATTTGACACAAAAATTGACTCTGAAACAGAAGACAGCAGAAGGACTGAAGTCAAGAAAATGCAGCAATCAAGAATTTGCATAACCTGATAGAATCCAGAAATGGTGTAAATTAACGCCTCAACAACATTAATATAAATATTCATTTATAATGCCTTATTTGTCTTACAACTACAAATACAGTATGTAATTATACAGACACAAATGCTAAGACAAGCAATAATTTGCTAGGATTAGGAAATGGTAGAATTAAATGATTGCTAGAAGGCCTGTCCATCACTTGGTAAACCAGGAGTAACCCTGCCATGGCATTTTTTCTGGAGACCACTGTGTTGACATCTCAGTTGAGTATTTACCTTCCAATCAGGTTTCCTCACTCCTCTGAGGAGAATATCTCCCAGAAATCCCACAGAAAAGGCAGCATAATGATGCTCAGTGGTGAGCACTGCTGCCTCACAGCCAGGGACCCAGGTTATATTCCAACCTCAGGCGAATGTCTGTGTGGAGTTGGCACATTTTCCCCATGTCCACGTGGGTTTCCTCTGGGTGCTCTGGTTTCCTCTCTCAGTCCAAAGATATGCAGGTTAGGTGAATTGGCCATGCTAAAATACCCATAGTGTTCAGGGATGTGTAGGTTAGGTGCATTATTCAGGGGTAAATGTAGAGTAATAGGGTAGGAGAATGGGTCTGGGTGGGATACTCTTCGGAGGGCTGGTGTGGACTTTTTGTGCCTAATGGTCTGTTTCTACACTGTGGGAATTCTATGATCTAAGTCTGAATGTGGAGAGATATCTCAAAGCTGCTCATTCTGTCAGCTCCACCCTGAGTGGTGCCCAATGCCAATACTGCAGCATGGCCAGAATTGTGAAGAAAGCTTCAGGAATAAAGAAAAAGGGTGCATTCAGGGAGGGTGGAGGAGGTTTAATGTAATGATTATAGGGGTTATTATAGCTCTCTTGTGACATGTGCTTTCCAAGTACAAATGACCCTTTCCACTGAGATATAAACAAGACTCCATTATGAAGCTCCCACCAGCTATTGGGTGAATACCAGTGGCAATGAGAAGAGATCTTTTAATGTCCCCTTACTGGCCTCAGTTGGCCTCTGGATGAGGAGGATGGATATTTTCTAATCAACCTATTCAGAGATGTTGTCATCTGAAGCTGATGGGATATGAACCCAGCTTCTCTTATTCAGAAGGAGGAGCACGACCAATGCACCACAAGAGCCTGTTCTGGATAGGAGGGTATCCTTGGGCCTTTCCATCACGAAATAGATAGGGGGAAGGCAGGTTGCAGGATAGCATACCTCCAACACCAAGCCCCCTCGACCATATGGCTCTGTCACTACCAATCTGATTCAGACGGGATGGGGGCATTAACGCTCACCCAAAATAAATCAACCTCAGTAGACAAGCATGGTGAGCAGATTTATTTGTGATAAATCCATTAGTTGATAACCATTGAACCTGACATATTTGAAGGATTTTGAAAATGATGTACACCATCAGATTTGAGACAATTATAATTTAATTTGCACTTCTTTAAGATCACCTAAGATGCATGCAACTAAAACTAAGTGGAATGTAAAGAATCATTTTGGCACAGCATGGTTGCCTTGCCAGGAGTGTGTTGCAGAATCCAGAAGACCAAGCTGAAATGTAATTAGTCCTTGACATTTAAGGCTTTCCGACACTGGACTTTCGATATGCTCCAAATTTCCAGGATCAGGTGCATTCACAGATCAAGTAGCCAACCATACCTCTTGTGAGTCAGCATAGATAACCTTCATGGTTGGGAAGAAACTAAATATTCAGCCTTGCCACAGTTTTAAAGAGTCAGGTATGCCAACAAAAAAAATTAAAAACAGAATTCAAATTATTGACTTTGCAATTTGCTCTCCTAAATTAGGGTTAGCTCTTCCCACAGCAACAGAATCCCTGTAAGCCAAAATACTTGGTTCTTGCAGACAGACAATATACCAGGGACGCCTGGGGATGTGACTAGTAGAAAGACACCATCATGATGCCAATTTCTCCTATCACAGACAGAATTCCTGTGTTTTATCACAATCAGTGTGTTTTACTTGCCCTTAGAGTTCTTGTTGTCTTTATCTGTGACTTTCACAGAATGTTAACATTTAAACCCAGAATTGTACACATGAGTGTGTTCAGAGGCACTAGTCCACTGCAGTAGAGTAGAACTTAGCTTTTTATCCCATGTGTATCTTGGTATATCCCCAGGGTTACACTGCAAGAGGTGTCTTTCTGCCAAGAGGGGAGATGAAGTCTGCCTCCTCATTATCTTTTTTTGTTAAGTCTTTCCTTGTTTGACTTATCATGTGTGGTACTGGATGGGCTTCACACAGGATTTGGCCAGACAGTCCAAATATAAATCATCAGTTTTTCTGTAACAATCTTCCTTTTACAAACAATACAGTTTGGAAATAAAAGTAAACAAAAATAACCATCAATCCTTTGGAGTTTAGCTTTATCATCATAATACTTTTCCACAGGAAGAATGAAATGAAATCCATTCTCATTTTATTACAAAGGAGTAAAATAAAAGAAAAATCAACAGACACACTCTAGCGGACATTCTTTCTTCTAGTCTTGCCGGTTAGATTTTCAGTTCTAACCAGGTCTCTTTTAGGATCAGGATATGGTGTCTACATTAATCTAAGATGAGTGGTAGAGCAAAATTTGCAGAGGACTGTGAAACTTTGCAGAGGGACATAGATAGTTGAAGTGAATGGGCAAAGGTCTGGCAGATGGAATACAAATATTAATAAATGTGAAGTCTCCCATTTTGGTAGGAATAACAGTAAAACGAATTATTATTTGAATGGTAAAAAGTTGCAGCATGCTGCTGTGCAGAAGGACCTGGGTGTCCTTGTGCATGAATCAGAGAAGGTTGGTCTGTAAGTGCACCAGGTAATTAAGAAGGCAAATGGAATCTTGTCCTTCATTGCTAAAGGGATTGAGTTTAAAAGCAGGGAAGTTATGTTGCAGCTGTATAAGGGGCTGGTGATGCCATACCTGGAGTACTGAGTGCAGTTTTGGTCTCCTTACTTGAGAAAGCATATACTGGCACTAGAGGGGGTACAGAGGAGGTTCAGTAAATTGATTCCAGAGTTGAGGGGGTTGGCTTATGAGGAGAGACTGAGTAGACCGGGATTATATTCATTGGAATTTAGAAGAATGAGGGTAGATCTTATAATTACATATAAAATTATGAAGCAAATAGATAAGAGGTAGAGGGGATGTTTCACTGGTGGGTGAAACTAGAACAAGAGGGCATAGCCTCAAAGTTAGGGGGAGCAGATTTAGGACTGAATTGAGAAGGAACCTTTTCACTCAGAGGGTTGGGAATCTGTGGAATTCCTTGCATTTCTAATCTCCCACAAGAATATACTGGATCATGACACACCTCTTTTGATGATGACAACAGCTACTTACCTACCACATGTGAAACTCACTGCTGTGAAGAGCATATTTTATTTATTTCCATAATTATTGGGCTGTGGTTGAAGAAAGAAAGATGCCGCTTTAAACCAAGTAGACTGTGTGCGAGGAGATGGCTGCAGTTTGAAAATCATATTTACTGGAACACACTGTGAGTTGTACACAATGTTGCTTTTTCTCCTGGAACAATGAGAGTAAAAGCAGACATCATGGAGCATGCATTTTGTACTAGGGGGAGTAATTAATTGACAACAATGTTTGGATGGCTCCTGATCAGCGAACAATGACTTGTGTGGGACCAGTTTGGCAAAGAAGCATCCAGGCTGCAAACCAAAACCATCAAAAAAGTCTTTGACTTTCTCTCTTTCCTGGGTGCAGGACCAGAACGACTCCAGGAATAGCTACTTGTCTTCCACTCTCCTTGCTTTGTGGATCCCCTGTGGTGATTGAGCAATAAAATGCCTTTAAAACAGTGAAAGGACTAATTTCCAACCTGGGAATGGAAAGCTCTTGTGTGCAACAACCTTGTGTCAGCAGCAACAAAACTGAAAGTACAGGAAAAAAAACAGAATAAAATCAATTCATCAAATCCTATGCCCACACTGATACGATCAAACTGTGTTTCCCAGGTTTTTTTTTCCATTTCTAACCCTAGTAACTACATTATTTCTATCTTTATACGTCTGCTACTTATGAAGGGAGGTATTTACAAGGATAGAGTTGAAGTTATAAAGAGTTAGAAATTCACGTTTCCCTTTTTGCAGTTCCTGGAAATCAGTTTGTTTGTTTGAAGCAGTTATTTCCTTCTGAAAAACAAAAACCTGATGAGCAGCTTATTTTCATCCAAGTTCGTCAGTCAGTTAAATTGAGTACTTTGGATAATTATACAAAATATTTTTGTAAATTATGTTTATTAAATATATTTATATAAATATTACTAAACATTTATGACAGTTCCAGAAAAAGTGGAGCTTGATTTTCAGCTCTTTATCATAGTGAGTTGTGAAACTGTCTAAAAGTCAATTGTTGAAGTATTTAAAAGAAAAATAGATATTTGGGAAGTAAGATATTGGTGAACATTAAAAATGAAGGAATTATGAACAAGTCAATGCCACAAATAATTAAATTGATGGAACATAGTCTATGAAGCTAATCACTGTGTCTGTTATTCTTTTCGGAAGTTCTCACTACCATTTTAATGAAGGTAGTCTACTTTATACAAAAACATGTTAGCTCAAAAGATGACTCAGCCATTCTGGTTTTCTGTTTTCTGTTTTTGCTTTATTTCATGATCTATTGTCAAGTGTTTAATGAAAGTCATTTTAAAAATTACCTGATTATTCCTTAAATATTAGCAATGCCCTTACAAGAACATCTTACTTATTTAATTTTCTCATTCACTTGCAGGAACTCTATGTTCAAATGACAGATAAAAATTTCCAGATAGACAAGCCATTGGAAATTTTTTGGAATACACCATGAGTATTAGTTCTATGTATCTGATGTGTAAAGTTTTTAAATGAGTTTTGTTATCCCATTGTTGATTAATGAAGATTTCAGAGGAACTTACTGAAGAAAAGTCCTACATTTAATAAAAGTGGGTTACTGCGAATGCTAGAAATCTGAATTAAAACCAGAAGGTGCAAGAGAAAATCTACAAATCTGGCAACATCCATGGACAGGTAAACAGAGTCAACATTTTGAGTCTGACGTATCTTCAGAAATCATTGGACTCAAAACATTTACTCTGTTTCTCTCTCCACAAATGCTGCTAGACCTGTTGTTTTCCTACAACACTTCTTGGAAAATATAACAATTGGATATAAATTTAACTTAAATACTTGGAATTATGAATCAGAAGAAATGCTGTTTGAAATCTTTCATTATACTTTATTTGGGAAATAAAGTATTCTTTATTACTACCCTATCATCCTATTTGCATTTTTTTTTCGTATTGCCTTGAAATGATGATATTATGATGCAAACTATTGCTTGTTTAAACGCAGCAGTTACAATGCCGCAGTGAATCTATCAGCATTGTTGTAAATAATTTAGCAATGTTAAGTAGGTAAATGCCACGTGCTTTTTTGCTGGTGAATTGAATATGAGAACAAGGTGTGATTTGAAAATTATACATATGCTTGGTTCAGCCACAGTTGAAGTATTTGCAATCTGGCTATCCATTACAGTTGTTGAATCTGACTTAAAGTTTTAATACTTTCACTTCAGAAAGAGATTCTTAAGCAAGTATAATCAAGCCAAAACTGCAATGATCAGAGGGGATGATCTAATTTTCTCCATGACACATAGCTTTTATCCTTTTTTACTTCAAATCTTTCCTTCTGTATTTTCACTATTAACTTTTCATTTATGTAGCTTAATCAATGGTTGTGTAATAAACTAACCTATTATTTCGCTCCAATCGTAAAACTATGGTGCTGCTTAGTTTTGAATTGAAATACTCAAACCAAAAGGGAATTACATATGAACTGAAACAAATTCTTTGCCCATGGACTAATCTGGGGACCTATCTGCTGGGTGGTCACAATACACTGATTTGGCATTTGTTTTAGATCTGTGGAAATACAGAAGGGCTGACCCATGAATCATTCAACTAACTCCTTCTGGGGCATAATATAATGAATTTACAGGTTAGATTCTTGGGCATGAAGTTCTTGCAGGGGTTTCCGGCTTATCTGCTACATCTCCCTTTGATAGAAGGGAGAGAGGTATAAGAATAAAAATAGTCTGTTTGCAAATATAGAGTCCATTACTTTGTTGTTATCTTCATAAGGTTAGCAAATTTTCACAAGAACTTGAATGCCTTGAGGACTTTCTTAAGTGATGTCTCACAGTCCCATTCCATCACTACTGACAGTGCATTCACCTGAAAAGTAATTTTCACCTATTTGCCTCCTTGAATCAGTTTCCAATCTCCCTGCAGCTGCTTTCTGCACTTTTTAACTGTACTATTTATGCATGCTTCCAGCCACATGACAAAATAATTCTGAAATTTTAGTGAGGGGTTCACTTAGCAATGTCATCCACAGAATGTAAGATAAATCTCTTTAATTTCACTAGTAATTTTTGCAAATCAACAGGTAAATTTAGTCACTATTGTTTCTCCACATGCAACTGATAAGTAGCCTTTTTCTTTCTATTTTTCCTTTTCCTTATGGCTTTCCTGATTTTATTTCACAAATAGTCATATTGTTTGTTTATTCATGTTCAAATTAGATAATATGAATGACTAAGGATTAGAAATGAATGGTTGCCATTAATTGGCATAAGTATAGCTCCATTCTGCATAAGTGTTTTATAATTAAAAACAAATTTTCTTAATGTGTTACATCTTCTTGCTAGACTATTTTTGCTAAAGACCTTTTGAAAATGTATATGTTAAATAGGATGAATGGAAGTTGCTTTAAGTCAGTATTTTTGATCTCAATCTCATGTACTGTATATGGAAAGAAATGTACCAAGAAATACAATTAAAAACTATACATCTTCCACATAGTAATTTGTTTTTAACCTTTTTAAAAAATATATATAATTAATTCATGGTTACAGTAGATAATTCTAGCAGTTTCAAAGTAATTTTGTGTTGGCTTAGGGACTTGGAGGAAGCAAGATAGTGTGAAAGTAAAATCATTAAATTGACACATTGCAGTCGTCCCATCTGAGGTCTGAGGGCTAGCATTTCCAAGCAGGAAATCCAACAGGAAACAGGCATGTGCCCAATCACTTGATACTAATCAATGTCCTGTTACTTAAGATAGAACATTAATGCTATTTACAAACTAAAATGTTTGAAGAACAGCCAAAGCAGTGGGTTATTAGCAGCCTCAGATAACCAAAGCAAATTTCAGGAACTTACAGAGCTATTGAAATTCTTGCACCTTCATTAAAAAAAACCTTCTGTTTCTCCTACTCTAGAAATTGGTTTGTCTCTTCTCAATAAGTGTCTTCTACCAATTGGCTCTGTAGGTGGGTTACTAGGTTCTGATCTTATCCCACTTGCCAATCAGCAAGCTGCTTCCCAGAATTCATTTTTTTACAGGCAGATTGTCTCATAGTCGTATATAATTTGAGCAATGTTTAAAAAAGGACATTTTGGAGAAACTTTTTGTCTTGTCTCATCAGAACAATTTGCAGGAAAACCAATTTTAAAACAAAAGAAACAGTTTAAGTTGAGAGAAGAGTGCTGATTGTTTAGTGACTGGACCCTGAATATTAGATGCATTGCCATTGAGAATGCACCAGTTAATGATATTAGACAAGTAACATATCAATTGAATATATGCATGGGCAGCCTTTAAGGCCATCCATTTTGGTCCTGAAAAATGCTCAATCCTATTGTAGGTTATCTCTAGTTTAAGCAATATTTGGAGCTTGCTGTTTCAGGTTGCTATAGCAACACGAGTGGTGTTTGCCACTAGTAAGAGAGCTAAAATGATATTTTGCCCATCACACAAATAAGTAATGTGGTATTCAAATTCCAGTGTCAGTGTGATGACATGTATGAAGGCTGTATGTCCTAAAGACTGATCCAATTATATCAAACAGTGTAGTCCTTCCATTGTTTGCAACAAGCAAGGTACTGACTATATCCAACCAGCCTATACAAAGGTTTCAATAAAGTGTACAACATTAGATGTGATTCTGTAATTGGACAACATTTACCGGATAATTCAAAGTGTGTAAAGAATTACACTGACATTCAATTTAGGATTGTCAGTCAGGCTCAAAGTGTGGCATAAGTGTATGAAATGAAAGCTACATCAATTAATACACAGGACCGTGTGCTTTCCAGACAGAAAGAACGTGTATACACCCCCACCTTTTTTAACTCAACAGACAGTCATTCATTGATTCATTACTCAGGGCACTGCCTTCAATAATCAGAGTCAACCTGTCAGGTTTAAAATTTAAACAAAGCCTTATACATAATTGTCAACCATTAACTAGTGCAATATTCTCCCTGGCAAAGCTTTGACAAATCAGAGTCCACTTGCTAACCAAACAGCATACTCCTCTCATATTGTATAAATATTGTTTTCCCCTTAAATAGGTGTTCTTGTGAAGTATCCTGAAGATTGCAAGATGAAAAGCTTTAACAAAATATGACTTTTATCAGCAATACACAGTCAGATCGCTGATTCAGTTTGATTGAAAAGCCTGATCAGTAAAATGCTTTGGACTATGGTAAGGATATTGACATCACTTTGTTCATTCCTCACAGAAGAGAGTAACATTTATGCCCTCAGCATCACAACTAATAAATTTGCAGGTGGGTAGGACACATAAAATAAAATGAGCAGCTAGCCAACCATCTCCCCATCCCCATGACCTGTTCCCTCATTAATTGGCCAGTTTTATTTTGCCTCCACTGCAATAACTTGCACATGGCTGGAAGATGTGGGCTGAAGGAGACCAGCCCATTACTTTTATAACTCTGGCAAGAATGCAACGAAGAAAGGGGATCATCCTTCTAAGAGTGTACACTGTATTGATCGGGGATGTTCCCAAGAACATTCTTGGCCCTGCCCCTCGCATGCAAAAAGCTCCCTATCTCCCTCCCTCACTCACTATCCCCTCCTCCACAATCACCATCTCTCTATGATCCCCAACTGCTCTTGGCTGAAACATAGTTCATCTATCACACATCCAGAGTCCCCTCTAAGTTTCTTTCTGAGTATACAGGCCTCTGAGCCCTGTACATGTCAACAACTTTCACAGCCAGAATTCAATCCCATGATCGCCCTGCCCACATGACTGGCCATTCTATTAGCTTATCTATATGTCTTCTTAAAGTTCAATGCACTCCTACTCACAGTTAGCAATACTTCCAAGTTTTGTATCACCTGTAAATTTTGTATTTGAGCCTTATATATTCTACAATAGGTACTAAAATCTGTCTAGAAAAGTAGTGGCCATGATATTGATACTTCATAACACCCATATAAAACTTACTCACTCCAAAAAAAAACTCTCCTTTTTTACTCTGTTCCTTTTTCTCAGCCAACTCTGTATTGATGCTGTCACTTGTCCTTTTATTAAACATGTACTTCAACTTTGCTGGCAATCCCATGTATAGCATTTTTATGAAACATATTGAACATTGAACATAGAACATAGATCAGTACAGCACAGTACAAGCCCTCCAGCCCTTGATGTTATGTCGACCTTCTATCCCACTCTAAGGTCAAACTAAACTACATACCCTTCTATTTACTATCATCCATGTGCATATCTAACAGTTGCTTAAAGGTTCCTAATGTGCCCGACTCTACTACCATGGCTGTAAGTACATTCCAAACACCCACCACACTCTGTGTAAAGAACCAACCTCTGACATCTCCCCTAAACATTTCTCCAAACACCTTAAATTTATGTCCACTTGTGAAAGCCATTTCTGCCCTGGGAAAATGTCTCTGACTTATCACTCTACCTGTGCCTCTCATCATCTTGTACACCTCTATCAAATCACCTCTCCCCCTTCTTCAATCCAATGAGAAAAGCCCTGGCTCCCTCAATCTTTCTTCATAAGACATGCCCTCCGGTCCAAGCAACATCCTGGTAAATCTCCTCTGCACCCTCCTTAAAGCTTCAACATCCTTCCTATAATGGGGCAACCAGAAATGAACGCAATATTCCAAGTGTGGTCTAACCAGGGCCCTGTAGATCTGTAGCATAACCTTACCACTCTTAAACTCAATCCCCATGCTAATGAAAGCCAATGCACCATGTGTCTTCTTAAAAACCCTATCAACTCGGGTGACAACTTTGAGGGATCTATGGATATGGACCCAAAGGCTGTTCCTCCACACTGCCAGGAATCCTGCCTTTAACTCTGTATTCTGCATTCAAATGTGACCTTCCAAAATGAATCACTTCACACTTTTCCAAGTTGAACTCCATCTGTCACTTATCAGCCGAGTTCTGCAATCTGTCAATGTCCCTACAACTGCCCTCCACACTATCCACCACTCCATCAACTTTCATGTCATGAGCAAACTTACTAACCCACCCTTCCATTTCCTTGTTCAAGTCATCTATAAAAATCACAAAGAGCAGAGGTCCCAGAACAGATCCCTGTGGAACTCCACTGATCACCAAGCTCCAGATTGAATACTTTCCATATACTACCACCCTCTGTCTTCTATGTGCCAGCCAATTCTGCATGCAGACAGCCAAATTTCCCTGTATCCCATGCCTCCTTACTTTCTGAATGAGCCTACCATGGGGAACCTTATCAAAAGCCTTGCTAAAATCCATGTATACCACATCCTCTGCTCTACTTATGTGGTTTTGTCACATGCTGAAAGAATTCAATAAGGCCTTTGAGGCATGACATGTCCCTCACAAAACCATGCTGACTATCTCTAATCAAACTATAGTTTTTCAAGTAATCAAAAATCCTGTCTCTCAAAATCCTCTCCAATAATTTGTCCACCACAGACGTAAGACTGACTGATCTGTAAATACCAGGATTATCCCTATTCCCTTTCATGAATAGGGGAATAACATTTGCCATCCTCCAATCATCTGGCACTACTCCAGTGGACAGCGAGGATGCAATAATTGTCACCAAAGTCTTCGCAATCTCTTCCCTCATTTCCTATCCTTGGTTATATCCCGCCTAGCCTAGGGGTCTTAGCTATCCTTAGGTTTTTCAAAACTTTCAGCACATCCTCCTTCATAACATCAACCTGTTCGAGTGTATCAGCCTGTTTCACACTGTCCCCATAAACAACAAGGTCTCTCTCAGTAGTGAATACTGAAGCAAAGTATTCATTAAAAATCTCCCCTATCTCCTCTGATTCCAGGCACATGTTCCCTCTACTATCTCTGATTGGCCCTACCCTCATTCTGGTCATCCTCTTGTTCCTCACATAAGTGTAGAATGTCTTAGGGTTTTCCTTAATCATACCTGTTAAAACATTTTCATGCCCCCTTCTAGTTCTCTTCATTCTTCATTCTTCAGTTCCTTCGGTTTCTTCCTGGCTACCTTGTAACCCTCTAGAGCCCTGTCTGATCCTTGCATCCTCACCCTTAAGTAAGCTTCCTTCTTCCTCTTGACTAGAAGTTCGACATCCCTTGTCACCCAAGGTTCCGTCATCTTTACCATCCCTTCCTTGTCTCAGTGGGACAAACCTATCCAGCATTATCAGCAAGTGCTTCATAAACAACCTCCACATTTCTGTCCTGTACTTCCCTGAGAACATCTGTTCCCAATTTAGGCGCCCCAGTTCCTGCCTATTAGTATTGTAACTTCCCCCTTCCCCAAATAAATACTTTCCCATACCATCTGCTCCTGTCCCTCTCCATGAGCATAATAAAATCAGGGAGTTCTGATCACCATCAACAAAATGCTCTCCCACTGAGAGGTCTGACACCTGGCCTGGTTCGTTGCCAAGCACCAAATCCAATATGGCCTCCCTTGTAGTCGGCTTACCTAAATATGGAGTCAATTATCCTTCCTGGACATAATTGACAAAAACTGCTCCATCCCAACTATTTGAAATAAGGAGGTTCCAATCAATATTAGGGAAGTTAAAATCACCCATGATAACAACAGTGTTACTTCTGCACGTTTCCAAAATCTGCCTCCCAATCTGTTCCTCTGTGTCTCTGTTGCTATTGGGAGGGGGGGTACCTGTGGAGAATTCCAATAAAGTGACTGCCCTTTCCTGTTTCTGACTTCTACCAATACTGACTCTGAAATCAAACCCTCTTCTACGACCTCACTTTCTGTAGCTGTGATACTATCCCTGTCTGATTAGCAAAACCACTCCCCAACTTCTTTTACCTCCCCTCCATTCTTTTGGAACATCCAACAACCATTCCTGCCCCTGTGATATCCACGACTCCGTAATGGCCACAACATCATAGTTCCAAGTACTGATCCATGCACTAAGTTTGTCACCCTTATTCCTGACACTTTTTGCATTTAAGTAGATACACTTCAACCCATCACACTGACTGCAAATTTCCCCTATCAATTGTCTATCCATCCTCACTGACTCTCTGCATTTTGCATCTGGCTGTACACTAACTACTCCATCCTCTGATCCGTAGCTCTGGTTCCTACTCCTCTACGTTTGGGGTTTCTTTCAGTTTAGTTGCAATAGCTCCTCTTCTTAGGGGACTAGTTATTTCACAGGAGCGGCCACCACTTGAACCTGACATTGTTGTGTCTATAGAGCTATTGAACAATCTGATTTACCAGCAGATCACTAAGCAGGCCTTTTCAGATGAAGGTAGAAATTTCATTATTAGCCAATTACTATTGCATGAGTGTAAAGGGCCAGCTAGTATCAGCAGGGATGTATTCCTCATTCAAATGTTCAGGTTGTAGGTTGGGAAAATTAAGTACACATACCTTTGATTGATCCTTAGCCACTTCCATTATTAATCAAAACCTTATGATACTATTCTCACAATTGAACAGAACTTTGGTGCCCTGATCCCAAACATGTATTTCATCGAAATGGTTAAGTCTGTCCTCCAGGAACAATGAGGAACATTGGCTGTGCCACTCAGCTGGTATCAACAGGTGGAACAAATGCACAGCATACTCTGTCCATACACACTTCAAAATTGAAAAAGGCAATTATATTTCATCCATTGGAGAATTACTAGGTTGGCCAGAACTTCTGTGATCAGGACTTCATCAGACTACACTTCTTTTCAGATACCTACTCCTGCAAGCTGACAGCATAGTTTCTCTTTTCTCTGTAAACACATCCACAGACCTAACTAATGGCACACAGCACTGAGGACAGTCAATAGACACTTAGAATCAAACATTGAACACAACAACCTACCTACTGACCTGTCTGAAAATTACACCAAGCAGGCCTTGCGTGACCATGGGATGAGCTGCCACTCAATTTTCAATTATTGGTTTCTTGTTTATCAGATAATAAATGGGTCGTTGGCAGTTGAAAATCATCCTTATTCTGTCATTTCTTGTTTAAACATTGGTCTGAGGAGGAATACACAGTAGCCATCCTATTTAATATATAATTAAAACCTGTAAGCCATTTATGAGGAGGAGATGTAAAGTTACGCAGTGGTTGACTGTTGTGGTACTCACTAGTAACCAGTGGATGTGAGTTGTTAGGTACAAGTTATTTGCTCAGAAAACTAAATTCATTGCAATTGTGGCTGGTTGTCAGCAGTTCCAATTTAGTGATGCACATACAAATTCCATTCCAATTTTTTTTCTTATCCTACGTTGTCGTATAATTGGCACTGAGAAAATTAACTGAATTGCAGGATCTCTGGGATATTTTGAGAGATTTTGAAAAGTACAACAAATCTTATTTGATTGCAAAAGCTTGATTTGTCAATACAGTGGATCAGTAAAAATCCTAAATATCAGCACATCAATGACAAGCTTGACTTTTGCTTACATCTGTTGATCTTTTCCTATCTAATACTATCTGTCAATAACATTGCAAGTCATTATTCTGCAGTCAAAGCAGCCTCACAGGCAAATAAACTGCTGGACTACTGACCAAGGCATTCTGCATTGATGTCAAAGTGTTAAGTGTTCTACATTAATCTGAGGAAAGTTTGATCACATTAACAGCTCAAGCAAGCATTTTCACATTAACTTGATAAACATGGCACAATTTGGACTCCAGAAAAAAAATTGATTTATTGTCTGTCTGACAAATTCAGAAATTCAATGAATCAGAGACCACAAACAAGGATCGAGGTGAAATTGACAAGTTTTTTTAATTAAACAAAGCGGTATCACTGAAGAGAAAGTGACCAGACTGACACAGAACAGATTCTCTGCACAAATGGCCAAGATTCTCTTCCCTGAACGGAAGGTGCGGGCAGGTTTTATCAGGGTACAACACTAAGGTGATAATTGTAAAGCAGTTACAGTACAATGGTGAAAATTGTAAAACAATTAAAACAAGAATAAACTGAATGGAAATTAATCAAGCGTCTAGCAGCAGCAACTCATTTGTAATTGACACAGGAGATTCCAGCCATGTCCGCGAGTGGGTAAGAATGTCTTCTAGAGGATTCTTCATGGTATTTCCCGCTCGTGCGAATATGTGTAAATGTTCCTTCTCCTGTCATCCAGGTCTGTCCACTGTCTTCCTCCTTCAAGCGAAGTCTTCCAGCATCTCTCAGCCTGCCTGTTTATTAATGCGATATTGGTTTCAATGGGGAATTAGGGTATTGGAACTGTGGTGCTAACTGGGGCTGGGAGTTTACTGTGAAGGTTGTTTGGGAAGTGTATTCTCTGGTCTGGGAGTAGCTTGGTCATGTCTGATTTCTTTATTAGCCTGTTTGGCCAAGACTGGGGCATTGTGGGTGTGTTCTTGATCTCTGTGTTTCGCAGATCTGCTTCTGTGTTTCTTATGTGGCCATGCTGTGGTTGGGTAGGATAGCAGATCTTTCTTCCTGTATTTTTAAGGGAGGGATGAAAAGGGGGCAATGTAGCCAGGTCCGGGCTGGCGGGGTTGGGTGGGGGGGGGGTGGTGTGGTGGTGTGGTTTGTTGGAGAGGGAGTGGCTGATGTCTGAATCTGACAGAGCAGAGGCTGTGTCAGGGATGGGGATGTAACTCCAGTGAACATGTATGAGCTGGGTGGTGAGGGGGCAGGGGGTAACAATGCTGTGTGCACCCTGGAGCAGCACATACGGAGGGCCATGTCAAGAACTATGATACCAACAAGAATGGCAGTAAGGGATATCAGACCCTGCAGCTGGGCTGTGCCCCATGAGCTGAACCAGGAGGTTACCCAGCTCCACAAGTCCCACTGGGACTCCCGTCCATTTAGGGCAGCAGCAATCTGTCGGGTGTGGTGCACCAGGTCCGTTATATGTTTGCTGGGGTCAGGGATAGAGGTACAGCAGTCCGCGCCAATGACAGCGCAAGTGCCCCCTTTACCGGGCAGCAAGTAGTCCAGGGCCATTCTATTTTGTAGGGTGACAGCGTGATTGGCATTCAGCTGGGCAAGCGCTTCAGCCATGGCATTTGCTATCTCCTCTAATGTGGTGGCCAACTGATGTGCCTCTATGTCGAGGCGCAGGGAAGTGTAAGTGGGCACAAATAGGGAGAGTACCTCATCTAGGGCAGTGAGGGCGCGTTTTCTGTGGGTAGTAAGCTTCTGGAAAGGAGAGGACTGGGAAACAGCTCCCAGTCCATGACAATGGCAGCCAGGGGTATGCCTTGTGGCTGCAGACAAAGTAAATGTCATTCTATGTTCTTAGGTGATAGGTTTGGATTCCTGTGCAGATGGTAGTGAAAGTGGAATTGTGGACAGACTTGTTAAGGACATGTAAATTGAGGATGCTGCCCCCTGCTAGGGACCGATGCGCTGCAGGGGTCAGGAGCAGGGAATTGGTGCACCAGCTCCAGCCAACCTCCCATCCGGACGGCTGGCTTCTCGTCAGGCAGATGGATCCTATGGGCGGTCCATGTCCGGTGGTGTCAGTGATGGTCAAGGCTGAGGGTTCGTGTGAGAGGTTCTAGGCTAGGTAGAACCATCCTGTGAATTTGTCTAGGCAGTACCCTGTGGATTTCCAGCGGTCTGGGCTATTATCTATGTGAATGGCCAGTTCTGGTTGGTAGGATGAGTGTTGTGACATCAGGGGACCTGTCCGGTTCCAGTCACCAGTCTGCCATCTCTGCGATGTTCAAAGGGACCATGACTATGGGAGTGCCCCTTGGGAATGGGCAGGGATTAGATTAGATTCCCTACAGTGTGGAAACAGGCCCTTCAGCCCAACAAGTCCACACCAACCCTCCGAAGAGAAACCCACCCAGACCCATTCCCCTACATTCATGCCTGACTAATGCACCTAACACTACGGGCAATTTAGCATGGCCAATTCACCTAACCTGCACATCTTTGGACTGTGGGAGGAAACCAGAGCACCCAGAGGAAACCCATGCAGACACGGGGAGAATGTGCAAACTCCACCCAGACAGTTGCCCAAGGTGGGAATTGAATCCAGGTCCGCACAAACCCAGCAGCTGGTCTGGTTCACCCTCTGGGCAAACCCGCAGGTCATGTTAAGGAACGTGTTCACTCACAGCTCACAGCTGATTAAGTGCTGCATTCTGTGATCCGTGGCGATGTACAGGTCAGACCGAGGGTGATGATCCTGATAGCTGCGGCCAGCAGTTGGATCCCTCTGCGGTGTCCGGAGCTGTATCCTGTCCTGATTGGTCGTCCTTGTGCAGAGGTGGAGCCCTCTTACACCGGGTCGCATACGGTCATTCCGGTCTCCTTTGGAGCTTGACAGCTGTCCTGGTCATGAGCAAGACCTGGTATGGTCCTTTCCATCAAGGGGAGAGCAAATCCTTCAGCAGTGATTGTGTCATTACATAGTCCCCAGGTTTAAATGGGTGAAGTGGTTCCTGCTGTGGTGTGGGCAGCGCAGCTTTTACCAAATCATGGTTTAAAGTGACCTTTCTACTAAGGGCTTGAACATAATCTAAGAAAGCCTCCTGTGTTAGGAGCAGTGCTGTGTCAGTGGCTAGTTTTGGGGGTCTGGTGGTTGTGGGCATGGGTCATCCCATTAGCACCTCAAAGGTGTAAGTCCCGTCATCCGGTTTATCTGTCCTCTTATTGTGTCAGTGATTTTGGTGAGGGTGCCATTCATTCTCTCCACCATCCTTGATGACTGGGGCTGGAAGGGGTGTTGTGTCTCCAGGGTATCCCTTGGGCTTCACTGACCGCAGTAATGAGCTTTGCAGTGAAATGGGTCCCCCGGTCTGTTTCTATGTTCCCTGGGACCCCAAATCTTAGAATAACATCCCACAGGAGACACTTCACCACTGTCAAGGCATCGCCTTTTTGGTTGGGAATGTGTCTACCCATTTCGAAACATGGCTACAATAACTAGGATGTATTTGTATCCCAGTTTCTGAGGCATGTGGGCAAAATCAATCTGGAGGTGGGTAAAGAGCCCCTTCGGTACTGGTAAGTGGTCACATTTGGCCCCAGGCTTCCTTGCATTGTTTTGTAAACAGGTGAGGCACTGTGACAGTAGCCAATTGTGGAGTGGCATTGGCCTTTTGAAGGGGTCTGGGATGTCCTGCAGCATGGTCCGGACTTCTGCATGAGTCCAGGGCTTGTCCATTGGAGTGGAGCCGATCGAGATTCGAGGGAATTGATGCTCTGTGTCCTTTTGGTTTTGGGTAGCAATGGCAGCTCCACTGTGGGTAATTATGATGATTTTGGTGGTACCTGGTAGCGGTGTTACATTAGGCAGTGTAGCTCCTGTGTCCCGCTGTGAGCCCTCCCGCGGCTGCGTGGCGACTAATGCAGCCACTTCATCTAGCTGCAGGTCTGATTCCGGACGTGATAGGAGCAGCTTGGGGTCATGCGGGCCATAGAGCAGTGGGGCCGTGACTGGGGGTCATGGGGGGTCCATTTTAGGGGGGGTTCTGGCAGCCATCTTTCACTTTAGGGACCTGAAGTTTGCCCAGACACTGCAGCATGTAGGCAGTGTCCCGGGAAGGGTCCCCATTCCCTCCCGCATTGGCCGTGGTCCAATAGTCAATCTTTTCAAATTTAAAAGACCCCCGATATGGCCAATATCAGGTGTACAGGTCTCCAGTGAAGGGGATGATGCAATGGCTGTCTCGTATTTCTTTGTGCACTGTGTTTGCAGGGGACCCAGGTGTTACAAGAGGATCTCCTACCTTTGTCTTGAAAGTAACATATTTACTGTACCTCCCATTGTAGGTTTGACCTGCTAGGGCAGAGCTAGCCGCCAGGTCCAAGTTGGGCACAATTTGAAAAGTCAGGTTCGCTTTCCCCGTTGATAGAAAAGGCCTGCCGACTAACGCCAAACTGTCGGAGAAATTCAGCCCAATGAATCAGAGACCACAAACGAGGATCGTGGTGAAATTGACAAGCGGTTTATTAAATATCACGGAAGAGAAAGTGACCAGGCTGACACGGAACAGATTCTGTGCACAGACGGCCAAGATTCTCTTCCCTGAACGGAAGGTGCAGGCTTTATCGGGGTACAACACAAAGGTGATAATTGTAAAGCAGTTACAGTACAATGGTGAAAATTGTAAAACGATTAAAACAAGAATAAACTGAATGAAAATTAATCAAGCGTCCGGCAACAGCAATTCATTTGTAATTGACACAGGAGATTCCAGCCATCTCCGTGAGTGGGTGAGAATGTCTTCTCTAATGTGCTTCATTGTATTTCCTGAGCACGCGAATATGTGTAAATGTCCCTTCTCCTGGCATCTAGGTCTGTCCATTGTGTTCATCCTGCGAGCAAAGTTTTCCAAGGCCTCTCTGTCTGCCTTTTTGTTTATGCGGTATTGCGTTCAATGGGAAATGAGCCTGCCCTTAAGTCATTGGGACCGCAGTGCTAATTGGGCTGGGAGCTTACTGTGAAGGCTGTTTGGAAAGTGTATTCTCTGGTCTGGGAGTAGCGTGGCCATGTCTGATTTCAATATTAGCCTGTTTGGGCAAGACTGGGGCATTATGGGTGGTTGTGTGTGTTGGCAGGCTTGATCTGTGTATTTCGCAGACCTGACTCTGTTTTTTATGTGGCCATTCTGTGGGTGGACAGGGTAGCAGGTTTTTCTCGCACATCATCCCTTCTCAAAGGGAACTTTTCAAACATTTTAAAGAGAATGAAAACAGTTCTGCAGGTACTATCAGCAGTTTACACAAGATTCTGCCCCAGCCCTCTTTTTAGGCTGTTCCATGAGATTGGTGATAACTTGTTTCCAGATCAGTGGTGCTGGTAACCTCGATAACTTGTTTCCACTCTACTTCAGTGGACACTCAGATAGTTAATAAGTCTAATGCACAATCTGCTACATTTAAAGCAGGTGGTGCTTGAGATATGTAGTAAATAGGGTGTCTCGAGTATTGTGTGTGGTCCCTAAAATACCTTGAGACCACTGCTGACTCTTGATGTATTTAGTGCCCTCTCATATGAGTCTTCTCCAGTTCATTTAGTGACATGTCAGAGACTCCCATGAGTGCCAGGTATTATTCACTTCTTCAGGGAAGCCTTGACAACACCTCTCAAATGTCTGTCTCGGAGTCCACTGGAGCTTTTTTTTATTATTTGGGCCTTTATTCTGGCAAGTTGGCTTGGGAGAGGACATTGCTTTTCGAGGCCAATCTTTCTTACGATTTGGACAATTTTGTAGAAAGCTTGCCTTGTGGACTTTTATGGCTGTTTCTCTCCTGTTTAAGGTTATCTTCAGTGACTGGTTGGTGTTTTCTGTTTTTGAAGAAGGGCCTGTGCCCGAAACGTCGAATTTCCTGTTCCCTGGATGCTGCCTGACCTGCTGTGCTGTTCCAGCAATAAAGTTTCAACTTTGATCTCCAGCATCTGCAGACCTCACTTTCTCCTCGTTTTCTGTTTTTCTCTCCTATTTCAATACAATAACACAGTAAAGAACAAGCAGAGAAATATTGGACATACTGGTTAAGTTACACAGCAACAGCCAACCTTCAACGCATGCTCAATTGGAAAAAGAGAATTCCAAGATGAATTAAGAGGCAGAAGAATAGTGCCATGAATCAAAAAAGGGTTAGAAGTTAAAATAAAGTGTGCAGAATAAACATCAGTATAGAATTTAGACCAAAAGATCTGTTTCTGTGCTATAAAATCTACACGATTCTGTGTCTCGTCAATCAGATTTGTAGATCTAGCTGTAACAAAAATACTTTAAAACAAAAAATCCTCATTGCTGATTTGCCACCTCCTGTAACAGAACACTTTGGAAAGGTTCTAAATATAGTGCCTGGTATATATACATTCTTTTAGATTGATAGTGGCACTTGTGTGCTCCCTGATCAAACTTCCCTTACAGTCTCTAACTTCTTTAATTTTTAGATTAGATTAGATTAGATTACATTACAGTGTGGAAACAGGCCCTTCAGCCCTACAAGTCCACACCGACCCGCCCAAGCGCAACCCACCCATACCCCTACATTTACCCCTTTAACCTAACACTACGGGCAATTTAGCATGGCCAATTCACCTGACCTGCACATCTTTGGATTGTGGGAGGAAACCAGAGCACCCGGAGGAAACCCACGCAGACACGGGGAGAACGTGCAAACTCCACACAGTCAGTCGCCTGAGTCGGGAATTGAACCCGGGTCTCTGGCGCTGTGAGGCAGCAGTGCTAACCACTGTGCCACCGTGCCGCCCCAAATTTTATAGATCACGTAAAGTTGGATTTTCAACAGCAAGCCTTTTACAATGTTCTGATCTGACATTGTACCATAGTTTGAAGTAGAATTCCAAAAGTAATGTAAACTGGAAGGGAAGCTTCTTGAATATGAGAGCAAATGTTTTTATTCAAATGTTTGAAAGATGATTGGACCAAAAATAAGGCCAAAAAAGTTCACAAATCTTTTCATGGCATGTTGGTAAGGCAAACACTTTTTATTCATTTTTAATTGTCCTTGAAAAGATCGCGATGAACTGTTTTCTTGAATGGCTGCAGTACAAATGATGTGGGGTACCTTTAGTACTGTTAGAAAGAGAGTTCCTGGATTCCAACCCAGTAATTGTGAAGAAACACTAATACAGTTACAAGTAAGGATATTGTGTGAGTTGGAAAGGAACTCCAAGGTTGTTAGTATTCCCAAGCATCTGCTGACCTTGTCATTCTAGCTGCTCGAGGTTGCAAGTTTGGAAGGTGCTGTCAAAGGAGGCTCAGTGAGTTGAAATTGGAGTTAAGCAATATCTTTTTCTTTAGACAAATACTTCACTTTGATGGACACGTACTTGAAAACCGTGTCAGTTAAACAGTGACATGCATTTTGAAGGCATGTTTCAATGTCAAGTTCACAGAACTTTGGATCCATGACAACTTCCTTTCCTAACTCTAACACTTATAGAAAGCAAAAAGGAATTTAAGAAAGCACACTTCTTGATCAAGAAACTGATGCTTACTTGCCAAACCAGGTACTGCGAACTCTACAAATATACTTCCATGTAAGGCAATTAAAACAGGACAGGGTTAACTGAGTTCATGAGATAAGCTCCACCCCTTATGTTGTAAAGGACTACTCCAGGGAAAGCTAAGCAATATTCCAGTCAATTCTAAGTAAGTGTTAAGTCTATTTAGCTATTAGTAATGTGTACTTACCCTTAGGCCAGCCAGCTGTCTCACAAAGACAAACACATAATTTAGCTGTAATGTAATTAACTATTAATTACCAAATAATATATCTATTCTGTTAAACAAGATAGAGACTATCTTCTGACAAAGACTTCAGCTGGGCATCCTTCATCACGTGGTATCAGTAACTTAGACGAATACCAATAAGAAGGGTTGGTGACAGCTAATCTACGCAAGATGGCCATAAGCACCATGCTAAAAGTGATGCAGATTTACATCATCATTGCTGGCTTATGTTGTCTCTTAACAAAAGATATTGGGTCCATTATAGAAGGTTCCTGGAGGTTATGTTCTCCACGGTGTGGTTTATTAGTATTGGTTGACTGTTGCTACTGAGTCTGTTCTCAGATCATATGTCAAACCATGGTCATTGCATCTACTTTGATGGTTATAGAAGGATCTCAAAACACTAACTAATGAAGATGTGACCTTGTCAATAGGTAAGGGGATCAAGAAGATAGCATTGGAATCTTGATGCTTGAAATTGTCCTCCAGATTAGAGGTTCTTGCAGCTTATACAGAGCAGGGATGCAACTTGGATGAGAGAACTAGCCATGGACCATGGGATCAGAAGCTATTCAAACTGGAGAATCAGCCACGACCCCTCTGTGAGATCCAGAGAGATTATTGTTCACTTCTATGATGCTCACCTTATTATGTCTGCACTTTGTCTCCACAGCACTGTTTTCGCACTACCTTGTGCTCAACAATGACAGAAGTACTTACATTTGCTGGAACCTTCCAGGTTTCTCACCACTACTGCCATATTTAAATCCCCGCTGTGTGATAGAGGAAAATTGGCAGCTCCCTTTATTGACAGGGATCTCTGAGGCCCTGGTGGGATGGAGTGGTGGACATCAGAGCCATGTCTTTCTTCAGGACTGCCAGATGCTGCCAGTCTGCTCTGAGATTGCCACCCTAGTCAGTATAGTGTCCACAGTTCAGAGGAATGCTGTGCAACATCACAACAAGGTTAATGGCCTGCTGTACTTCACAAGGGTAAGTGGCACTGTCCTCTGTATACTATCTCACACTCACCTCCAACCCTGATAATTCACCCAGCTCCCACTGAGACTCATAGTATATCACTCTCAAGATAGCATACATCTTCCTCAATAGCTTTCACCCACCCCATTCCCTCATATAACCAAACTTTCCTATCCTCTGCACTTGCTAATCACTCACTAGGGCCACCTCAACACTTTTTCTCCATCTACACTAAAACTAATACATATACCAGCCCCATCTATCTCATTTAATCCCTCCCCGAGCTCATTTCAGTAGAAAACAGCCCACAGTAAAGAGAGGCCAAGGTGAGTGTGGAGTGCCTGACATTAGTCTGCCCAAATCCTATGAGAAGAGACCCCCTGTGGGAGAAGATGGTGACTGGTCTTATAGTAATAGTGAAACTACCATATCTTGGCAACCCAGGTAAAATTCACATTCAAGTGCTGTGCTGCGTTCCAATTACTACAATTGTGAATGTATTCTTAACATGCTCAAACCTCTCCACTTATTTCACAACTCATTCCCTCTGTTCTCTTTTGCCTCCGCCATGAAGACAGCTGCCCGTCCGGGCATCATGCTCTCCTCCACCTTTAAGGAAGAGGAAGGTACAGATCCTTTAAAGGATGCACTCGCAAGACTGTCTCCACCACCCTCCACCAGGTCAGATATTCACATTTTAATCAGCACATTGGGTCAATCCGATTCAGCAGCATGTTCTGGTTAGCACAGAACTGGCATGTCTCCACAACTGGCAGCAAGGAACAGCTCAGCTCCCAGTTCCCCGAGGACTGCTAGAAACTGGGCACCTGTTCACCCCAGGCAGAAGAGCCCCAGTTCCATGCTCCCTGCCATTAATATCTCAAGTAGAATGCACAACTGACACAGGAGCAGTGGGTATATCAGCAACGCTCAGAAAACTGGTGCGAAGTTTGAGGTGTCTGCCAACACTACCTGCACCCTGCTGACTTCAGCATGCATTCATCTAGCTGTCTTCATAGCTCAGCACCACGGCGAGATGACATGGGGTGAGGAAAGTGCCCTTTCCTCCCAAGACAATAGGGCTGCACTAGCACACACCCAATTGCAAGAGGAATCACATGCAGGCACCACAGAAAACTCCACTCACACCACTCCAGAGATGCCAGATTCTTCCACCTCCAGTCTGCCTGCCACCCTGACCCTGAGAAAGTTGCAGCTGAGACCTCTGAGTCTGCATATGGCCTGAACACACTCTGCAAGCCTGGGTCCTCCTGCCACAAATGCTTCAGGGGTCATTACCTTCAAGCCAACAGGCTCCGCACCCTTCAGCCTAGCTTTGGCCACAGTAGGAGAAAGTGAGGACTGCAGATGCTGGAGTACCAGAGTTGAAAAATGTGGTGCTGGAAAAACACAGCAGGCCAGGCAGCATCTGAGGAGCAGGAGAATCGGTGTTTCGGGCATAAGCCCTTCTTCATTCCTCAAGAAGGGCTTATGCCCGAAACGTTGATTCTTCTGCTCCTCAGATGCTGCCTGGCCTGCTGTGTTTTCCCAGCACCACATTTTTCAACTTTGGCCACAGTAGTGCACAGTCGGAAAGAAATGAGAAAGAAATGTTTCTGAAGTGTAACAATGCTGCTCCTCTAACAAGGTTATGCTTTCCTTGGTTTTTCTTTAGAGACGTCATAAAAACAGCAATTCTGAAAAGTCTAGGTTTGAAGGGTTCTAAGGTTAGTTTGATTATAGCTAGCAGATACTGCCTCAGGAAAAAAGGCTTTCAATAAAAAAAAACTTGTACAATGAAACAGTGGCCAGTTCTTCTAACTCAGCTTTTCCTTGGCTTAGTTTGGTTTGGCTTTTAGCAATCTGGCTGTTCACTGAAAGCAGTCAGTCAGTTTGAGGCTGCTAGTCCAAGAAATAGCTACATGGAAGATGGTGTTCCATGCTGAATCCCTCTACCATCTTGCTGTCTCCTGTAAGACCTTGTGTTTGATTTTACCTTTTTTTTGCCAAGTGGGTGTTTATGGGGATTGTTGCAGAAATTTGGAACAGTATCATGAAGTTGGGATAGTCTGTTGGGTTTTCAGATAGGTTAACATATTCTGAATTTCTGTTCGCTTTTGTTTGTGTTTCATTTGATAATATTATAAATAAATTCTGTTTTGTTTAAAACTAAGTTGTTGAGCCAGCCACATCACTCCTGGAATATCCACCTTACACCTGCTTAAAACAACTAGTAAAGTTAGGGTCTGGGCTACTTTCTTGAAATGTTTTGAGGGGGTCTGGCCTGGTCCATAACAGAGGGCACGTAAATGGCATAGATGGCACTTTGTTGTATATAGATCATAGTTGTAAAGATACTTGAACTTTAAATAATCATCTTTGTGATTGACTATCATTTTAGCTGCAGGTACAAGAAAAAAGCAATAGAGGCTACTCTTCCTTAGCACAATACTGTTAAAAGCCTGTCTAAAAGACAGCCACTCTTTCCTTGATACTGATTGTAACACATCTTGTTATTGTTTGATGTGTGAGCCTTAAAACAGCTGTTAACATTAACTATTACTAAACAACAGGAAAAGCAAAGGAATAAAAATGCAAAATCTGCTTCTGGGTCTAAACAGGGATTTTTTTAATCATTTGAACAGTAAATTTTACAGAATGAATGATCACCTCGTGTAACTCACGTCTATAGGAAGTGATTATCAATTAAGCCCCTACTTTGCCTTCTCTGCACATGTGGAGTAGGCAAAGCAGTGATGTGATGCCCCTGATGAGCTGGAAGGGAGGTAGTAGTTTTCTGAGGAAGAAGATGAGAGAAATGAATGGATGTAATTTCACCTGCACTGTGATACATCAGTGCAATGCCCTTGATTCTTAGCAGTTATCCTTGTAAAACATTCGACCCTTGAACTGAAGGAGGAATCTGAGAGCTGTCAAACATTTTTATTAAGTATCTGACCCAGATATAAATGAGACACAATGATCTGGATACCATTCCATTTAGTCCACTTGTTATTATCCACAGATAATTGTGTAAGTTTTAAGTTAGTCTGGATAAGGGTAAGAGAAGTCCTCGGATGAAAGTACTAAACTGGGGGAAGGCTGACTACTACAATGTTAGTTGAAAAGTGTGGTACTGGCAAAGCACAGCAGGCTAGGCAGCATCCAAGGAGCAGGAGAATCAACATTACAGGCATAAGCCCTTCTTCAGGAATGAGGCTGGTGTGCTAAGCGGGCTGAGATACAAGGTG
>NC_057722.1:31048834-31124637 GCF_004010195.1 Chiloscyllium plagiosum | reverse complement strand
CGGCGGGGGAAGGGGCGAGGAGGGGAGGTTGGGGTGGTGGGGGGTGTGGACCTGACGAGGGAGTCGCAGAGGGAGTGGTCTCTACGGAACGCTGATAGGGGTGGGGAGGCAAATATATCTCTGGTGGTGGGGTCTGTTTGGAAGTGGCGGAAATGGCGGAGGATGATCCGATGTTTCCGGAGGTTGGTGGGGTGGAAGGTGAGGACCAGTGGGGTTCTGTCCTGGTGGCGATTGGAGGGACGGGGTTCAAGGGCGAGGTGTGGGAAGTGGAGGAGATGCGGTGGAGAGCATCGTCGATCACGTCGGGGGGGAAATTGCGGTCTTTGAAGAAGGAGGCCATTTGGGCTGTTTAGTAGTGGAATTGGTCCTCATGGGAGCAGATGCGGCGGAGGTGAAGGAATCGGGAATATGGGATGGCGTTTTTACAGGAGGCAGGGTGGGAGGAGGTGTAATCTAGGTAGCTGTGGAAGTCGGTAGGTTTGTAGTAAATGTCTGTGTTACCACAATGTTAGGCAGGAACTGGGGAATCGACGTTTCGGGCATAAGCCCTTCTTCAGGCTTACGCCCGAAACATCGACTCTCCTGTTCCTTGGATGCTGCCTGACCTGCTGCGCTTTTCCAGCAACACATTTTCCGCTCTGATCTCCAGCATCTGCAGCCCTCACTTTCTCTCAAGGAACTGGGGAATGTAGAGTGGGGGCAGCTATTTGGGGGTAAATCCACATCTGGCATATGGGAATCATTTAAAGGCCTGCTGATTAGAGTTCAGGATCAGCATGCTCTTTTAAAAATGAAGAATAAGGTGGCAAGATTTGGGAACCTTAGATGACAAGAGAAATTCAGAGCTCAGCCAAAAAGAAAAAGGAGACATATGTAAGGTTTAGGAAACTGAAGACAGACAGAGCCCTCGAAGAAGACAAATGTAGTAGGAAAGAACTCAAAAAAGGAATGAGGAGGACTAAAAAGGGCCATGAAATGCCTTTTGCAAATAGGATTAAGGAAAATCCCAAGGTGTTTTATACATATACCAGGAGAAAGAGGGTAGCTGGGGAAAGGGTATGTTTCTCAAGGACAAAGGAGGGAATTTATATGTGGAGCTGGAGGAAGTGGATGACGTCCTTAATGAATACTTTATATCAGTATTCACAGAGGAGAAGGACATAGAGGATTGTGAGTCTCAGGAGAGGTATGTTGATATGCTAGGGCATGTCAATATAAAAATGGAGGAAGTGTTGGGTTTTTTGAAAAGCATTCCAGAATGCTGAGGGAGGCAGGTGAAGAAATTACTGGGGTTTTGTACAAATTTTTTGTATCCTTTTTAGTCACAGGAAAGGTCCCGAAGGACTTGAGAATAATCAACATTGTTCCTTTGTTTAAGAAGAGCAATACAGATAATTAAGAATTTACAGGCTAGTAAGCCTTATGTCTGTGATAGGGAAATAATTTGAGAAGATTATTTGGGACAGGATTTATATACATTTGGAAAAATGTGGACTTATTAGTGATAAGCAGCATGACTTTGTCTGGGGAGGTCATGTCTTATAAACTTGATTGACTTTTTGAGAAAATGATAAAGATAATTTATGAGGATAGGGTGATAGAAATTGACTTTGTCTTGTTCAATCACAGAGTGAGGGTGTCACTGGCTATGCAGCATTGATTATTCAGCCCGAATTGTCCAGAGGGCAATTAGGAGTCAACCACATTGATATGGGTCTGGAGTCACAAGTAGGCCAGACCAGGTAAGGATGGCAGTTTCCTTCCCTAAAGGGGATTAGTAAACCAGATGGATTGTTCCAACAATCAGTAATGGATTCATGATCATCATCAGATTGTCCATTCCAAATATCCTTTATTTAATTCAAATTCCATCATCTGCTTTGGTGTGATTCAGACCCGAGTTCCCAGAATTTTACCTGGGTCTCTAGATAAACAGTTCTAGTGATAATACCACCAGGCCATTTCCTGTCCACTGGATTTTAGCAAGGCCTTGGACAAGGTCCCTTCATGGCAGTCTGATAGAAAACAGCGAAGTCACATGGGATCCATGGTGAGGTGGTAAGATGGATACAGAACTAGTTTAGTCATAGAAGACAGAGAATAATAGTGGAAGAGTGTTTTTCTGATTGGAAATCCGTGTCAATGGTATTCTTCAGGGATCTGTGTTGGGCCCTTGTTGTTGGTAATATATACAAATAACTTCGAGGAGAATGTAGGTGGCCTGATCAGTAAGTTTGCAGCTGATACAAAGATTAGGGAGCTGTGGTTAGTGAGGAGGGTAGAGTAGAATATAGATAGGCCAGGATCTTGGGCAGGGAAATGGTAGATGGAGTTTACTCTGGTCAAATGTGAGGTTATATATTTTGGGAGATCTAATGCAGAAGGCAATGGCAGAACCCTTCGTAACATCAACATACAGAGAGATCCAGGTGTAAAAGTCCATATTTCTCTGAAAATGGTAACACAAGTGGATAAGCCGGTCAAGAAGGATATGGTGTGCAAGCCTTCATCATTTAGGGGTGCATCGAGTATAAAATTTGGCAAGTTATGTTTCATTTATATTGAGCTTTAGTTCGGCCAAATTTGGAATATCGTGTGCAGTTTTGTTCGCCACACTATCAGAGGGATATGTGTAATAGTGGAAGAGTGTTTTTCTGATTGGAAATCCAAGGGATATGGAGAAGGTATTGAAACAGTTTACAGGCTGCTGCCTGATATGGAGGGTACTAGCTATAAGGAGAGAATAGAAAAACTTGCTTTGTTTTCAGTTGAAGATTGAAGGATGAGGGCCAAACTGATAGAAGTTTACAAAATTCTGAGAGGCTTGTATAGAATGCACAGTTGGAGTCTTTCACCAAGATAACTTACAAGGGAACGGGATAATTTTAAAGAAGGTTTGAGAAGCAAGTTTCTTTTTAACACAGAATGCGGTAAGTACCTGGAATGCACTGCCGGAGGAGTTAGTGGAGGCAGGTAGGGTAGCAACGTTTAAGAGGTACCTTAACGGAAATGTAAATAGGTGGAAAATAGAGGGACATGGACCAAGTATTGGCAAAAGGTTTCTTTTTGTTCAGAAAAGCATCATGTATTGCAGTCTTGAAGCCAAAGAGCCTGTTCCTGTGCTGTATTGTTCTTTATAATGTGGTAACCTATAGTGCATATTCACTGTAACACTTGGAGTCATGGAGCCATAGAGATGTACAGCATTGAAACAGACCCTTCGGTCCAACTCTTCCGTGCCGACCAGATATCCCAACCCAATCTAGTCCCATCTGCCAGCACCCGGCCCATATCCCTCCAAACCCTTTCTATTCATATACCCATTCAGATGACTTTTAAATGTTGCAGTTGTACCAGCCTCCACCACTTCCTCTGGCAGCCCATTACACACACGTACCACCCTCCATGCCCCTCATGATTTTATAAATCTCTCAAAGGTCACCCCTTAGCCTCTGCTGCTCCAGGAAAACAGCCCCAGCCTATTCAACCTCTCCCTATATACTCAATACTCTGACCAATAAAGGAAAGTATATCAAATGCCTTCTTCGCTATCCTATCTACCTGCAACTCTACTTTCAAGGAGCTATGAACCTGTACTCCAAGGTCTCTTTGTTCAGCAACACTCTTTCGGACCTTAACATTAAGTGTATAAGTCCTGCTAAGATTTGTTTTCCCAAAATACAGCACCTTGCATTTATCTGAATTAAACTCCATCTGCTACTCCTCAGTCCATTAGTCCATCTGATCAAGATCCTGTTGTAACCTGAGGTAACCCTCTTCGCTGTCCACTACACCTCCAATTTTGGTGTCATCTGCACACTTACGAACTGTAGCTCTCACGGTCAAATCCAAATCATTATGTAAATGATGAAAAGTAGTGGACCCAGCACCGATCCTTGTGGCACTCCACTGGTAACAGGCCTTCAGTCTGAAAAAACCCTCCACCACCACCCACTGTCTTCTAACTTTGAGCCAGTTCTGTATTCAAATGGATTTTTCTTCCTGTCATGAGATCTAATCTTGCTAATCAGTCTCCCAATGGGAACCTTGTTGAACGCCTAACTGAAGTCCATATAGATCACGTCCACTGCTCTGCCCTCATCAATCCTCTTTGTTACTTCTTCAAAAAACTCAAATCAAGTTTGTGAGGTATGATTTTCCATGCACAAAGCCATGTTGACTATCCCTAATCAGTCCTTGCCTTTCCAAATACATGTACATCCTTTTCCTCAGGATTCCCTCCAACAACTTGCCCACCAGCGACGTCAGGCTCACTGGTCTATAGTTCCCTGGCTTGTCCTTACCACCATTCTTAAACAGTGGCACTATGTTTGCCAACCTGCAGTCTTCCGGCGCCTCACCCATGACTATTGTTGATACAAATATCTCAGCAATCACTTACCCAGCTTCTCACAGAGGTCTAGTCAGACCTGTTCAGACCCTGCGTATTTATCCACTTTAATGCATTTCAAGACATCCAGCACTTCCTCCTCAGTAATATGGACATTTTTCAAGATGTCACCATCTATTTCCCTACATTCTATATCTTTCATGTCCTTTTCCACAGTAAATACTGATGCACAATACTTGTTTAGTATCTCCCCCATCTCCTGCAGCTACACACAAAGGCCACCTTGCTAATTTTTGAGGGGCCTTATTCTCTCCCTTGTTACCCTTTTATCCTTAATGCATTTGTTGAAGAATCTCTCTCATCCTGTACGCAAAAAGTAGAATGAAGCTCTCGCCTTGTTTGGATTTCACATGTCTGCAGTAAAACAATAATCCTATATGTATGGAAGCTGGTGTTGGAAAGTGAAGACAAAAGGAAACCTGTTGTGTTCAGAAATGCTCAGCAGGTCTGGCAGCATCTGTGAAGAGAGATCAGAATTAACATTTTGGGTCCAGTGACCCTTCCTCAGATGTGCTGAGCTTTTCCAGCAACTTCTGTTTTGGTTCTGATTTACAGTATCTGCAGTTCTTTCAGTTTTTAAACCAGTCGTGATTGATATGTAGCTTATGTTCAATTTACCTAAATCTCAAATCAGGTTTATTTCACAATTGATAAATTGCAATTGATAATTGTAAGTTTTGCCCACGTTCTGCTGCGTGGGCTCCTCATTGCTGCTCCCCTTTAGGCCATTTGAACCACACTGTGATTCTGGGAGAAAGAGAAAAGGTCAAGAGGGGAAGTGCAGGAAATGGGCTGGACAAGGCTAATGGCCCTGTCAACCAACGGCGACCACCATTTGTTCTATGACACGTTTAATACTTAATCGCCTTGAACCCTCTAACCTTTCTATTTCACTTACCCTTTCTTGACCACCTCTCTTTTTCAACAGTATAGATTAGATTAGATTAGATTAGATTAAATTCCCTACAGTGTGGAAACAGGCCCATCGGCCCAACAAGTCCACACCAACCGTCCGAAGAGCAACCCACCCAGACGTATTCACCTACATTTACCCCTAACATTATGGGCAATTTAGTTTGGCCAATTCACCTTACCTGCACATCTTTGGACTGTGGGAGGAAACTGGAGTACCCAGAAGAAATTCATGCAGACACGGGGAGAATGTGCAAATAAACCTCCAACTCTTCAATCCAAAGCAGAGAGTGATATCGGACTAGCAATATTAATTTGGTTTCTCTCTCCACAGAAGTTGCCAGCCTCGTTGAGTTTCTCGAGCATTTTTTGTATTTATTTCAGATCCTCAGCATTCACAATATTTTGCTTTTGTAAAACCATGAACACTAATTATAATATAATGAATTTAAAGATTCAAAGTAAGTTTGGAACTGAAAATGCAATTTAATTTAGTTTCATCGTTGCAATGTATTGCCACTTAAGTGCCCTCATATGGTCTAGCAAGTCACTCTGCTTAAGGACAATGAGGGATGGATAACAGATACCAGCCCAGCCAGTAACATGAATGAATTAAAAGAACACGGCTGTCAGCTTCATTGTGTATGTTGTTAACAGTGATAATAATTACACCATTGATAATAAATTAATATTCTTGGAAAGGAATAAAGGAATCAATAAAATGATCACTGGCTATCACTTCCTGTCGTGCAATGAAAATGAAAGAAAAAGTAGAAAAGCAAAATGTCAGGATTGAGGAAAACAGAAGAGTAGGCTTATTCTCATTATCACCTCGAAGGCATAATTGGAAAGGAAGCTGGAGGAAAACAAGGCTACTTATGAAGTTGACTGAGAAAAAAAAATCCCTTCACTGATTCAGAACTGGGAACATTCCAATTAAAAGGAAACCAATAAACGTGTCCTCACTTTCAAATACTGCGAGACTTATGAGTAAAGTATGTACCAAGAGAGGAGAAGTTTGTTATTTTGCCTGAAATGGCTTCCTGGCATTTTCTACTGACATCAGTAATTTTCCACATCAATATTCCCTCATAAGAAGTTTGTTCCAAAGCAAGTATTTGCAAATGGAATTCATTGATGATTGCGTCTTTCAAAGTAAGGAGACGCTGTTGATCGGAAATCTTTTTGTTGTTGAGCACCAGATTTCATCTCAAATGTTCAGTCTAATAGTTGTAGCATATCTTCTGGTCAAGGTGACCTATCTGCTCTACCCAACTGCAGCAGTGATTCGTATATAAAGTATTTTCTTTATATCTCTTTCCTTGCAAACATAATATGTTGCCTGGCTTTGTGTCTGCTCTCAAAGGCAAGATGGAAACACTGTGAGCCTGTCTGATCTGAATAAGGTAAAAGAGAGATGTTGTCAGCATCCAAGTAGGTGCAAAGTGAGTGAGCATTAGGAAAGCAGAGCAAGCTATGAACCCGCAGATGGATCCTATTCTGATGCATGAGACTGGCATGCGTCCCTGCATGTTAAACAGACTGAGAGTAGCATTTGAATTCAGGGTATTAGGGAGCTCTGAAGTGCAGTATTAAGATGGTGAACTGTATTAAAAATGAGTCAGAGATGTGCCATGATGATGTGATGAGACTGATCCTTTGCTGTTGTAACCTCCAAGGCTAAAGGAAGCAAGCAGATACTGCTTAAAGAGTGAATCCTGAAATGTTGCAGGAAGCTTATCACACTGAATGTTTGGAGAAGATACCGTAACTGTAGAAGATAGCTGTAACTGCTAAGTATTTGCTCTGACTTTCATGTTGGGAATTGGTACTGTCTAATTTTTTCTCCAGTACCAGGAAATATCACAACCTGTATATAAACAAGATGAGATTAGGTAATAAAGAGATATTAGAACATGCAAATCGCTCCCTTATTACATACTAGTGGGTTTCTCATCTAAATGTTGAAAACTTTTTGCAGAAAATATTTTTTTTCCTGTGTTGAGAATCTAATTTTTCCAGTCTCAAATTATCTTTGCGACAGTCCCACTTTTAGTCCCACTTCATTTCATTCACAGTCTAGTAAAATTCAGTGTTAAATATCAAAGACTTTTGTGATGGATCATGGGGAGCAGGTGAATTACCTGTCTAGAATTGAAATTTCCAAGGCAATTAGCAATGACTCCCATGAGACCCTCACACTCATCTTGCATTTGATATCAGGTCTCCAATGATCTAGAGACGAGCAGATCTGGGTCTGTGGTGTATCCAGGGGTGAGATCAACACTAGCTAATTATTCAATATTGGGAAAACAAAACAAGATTCAAAATGTTGATTATTTGTGTAAAACTGATATAGTTAGCAATATTCAACTTTCTCAAGGTAATTGCCAGTTATGTGATTCTTTAATGTTATGATGTTACAAGATTGTGTATGATAAGTAAGAAGATTTTTGTAGCAGAGTCACTGAAGGGCATGTCTACACTGCAATAAAGGAGTGTGCGTTTTGTATTTGAAGCCCCATATAATTTAGCAAGTCACTCTGCTTAAGGACAATGAGGGATGGATAACAGCCCAGCCCAGCCCAGCCCAGCCAGTAACATGAATGAATTAAAAGAACAAGGCTGTCAGCTTCATTGTGTATGTTGTTAACAGTGATAACCTGCCTCTATTCCTGACGAAGGGCTTTTGCCCGAAACATGGATTTTCCTGCTCCTCGGATGCTGCCTGACCTGCTGTGCTTTTCCAGCACCACTCTAATCTAGGTTCAGGTTTTCAAGTCTACCCATTATGTCCCTACATTTGACCAGGAAGAGGTGAATACTTTTTTTAAAAGTCTCTTTTACAAATCTTAGCACAATAGTTAAAGTGGTCAGTCCATTGTTTCACTCTCCTGTTACATTTCAGACTGAAAAGGGAAATCCATGAGGTTTATTCTTTCTTACTTGAGGAGAGTGTCACTGATAATGAGCCAGAAAAAGGGGCTATTCAAGGTGCGTTTGAGTTTGTATTAGTGGATTATAGACATAAATGCCATACCATCAATAAACAGTCTGACCTTGAATATGAATTACTTCTGTAGCTTGTTTCTGAAAAAGCTTTTGACCAGTCATTTGGGCACTTAAAGTTGCAGCCAACAATGAGTAGTTTGGTAAGGTAATCTTCATTCAGCAAATACAAAAACTCTACTCTCCTTCCAATTCAAACTCACGTTGAAGAACAGAGCAGTGTTGGCTCAGACTGACAATGATTCTGGCTGATGCACAGACCCACAAACTTAAGAAAGGAAGAACCTGTCACAAGCATTGGGAGTTATGGGGAAGGTAAATATCCCAGAGAAAGGCTGGGATGAAAGAAATGCCAGACTGAGAAGACAGAACTGTCCCCAGCCACTAGAAGGAAGGGTACCAGATGGGAGATAAATTGAAATCCTGCATAAGTGTGGGGAACCAGGCCATGTATAGAAGCATTACTGAGAACAACAAATGCTGGAGATCACAGTGAATCAGACAGCATCCGTGGAGAGAGATCAAGTTGACATTTTGGGCCTAGATGACTCTTCATTAGAGCTGAAGTAAAGTGTGGAGGGGCCAGCATTTATGTTATAGTTGGGGGGTGGGGGGTGGGGGGTCAGGTGCGTGAGAGTGGTGTGGCATAAAGTGCTGGTGGAGAAAAGACGTTGATAGTTCAAATTAGGTGATCGGAGTGTGAGAATGGCAGAACAGTTGTATGTCTAACTGCCAACCTTGAAAGAACAGACAGTCTCACTAGGATGGGGAGAGTGGAGAGAAGACATGATGATAGAGAATGTAATAAGTAAAGCTAAAAGGAAGGGAAGAACTGGGAGTAAGTTTACAATCTGAAGGTGTTGAACTCAATATTCAGTCTAGATAACTATAAAGTGCCTAGTCTGAAGACGAGATGTTGTTCCTCCAGTTTGCGCTGTGACTCACTGAAACACTGCAACATGTCAAGGACAGACATGTGGGTAAGTGAACAAGATGCTGCATTAAATTGACCAGCTATGAGAAGGTCAGGGTCATGCTTGTACACAGACTGGAGATGTTCCACAAAGCAGTCTCCCAATCTGTGTTCGATTTCTCCAATGTAGAGTAGGCCACATGAAGTGCAGTGAATGCGATACACAAGATTGGAGGAGGTACAGGTGAAATGCTGCTCTGTGAAAGACTGTTTACATCCTTGGATGGTGAGCAGAGATGAGGTGAAGGGGTGAGTGATCCACTACAAAGCCACTGACTCCCATAGCTACCTTCACTCCAGCTCTTCACATCCCACGTTCTGCAAGGATTCCATCCCCTTCTTCCAGTTCCTTTGCCTACTTCACATCTGTTTAGATGTTACCACCTTCCAAAACAGTGCTGTTGACATGGCTTGCTTCTTCCATGACCATGGTTTCCTTCCCACTGTAGTTGACAGGGCCCTCAAACACATCTGACCTATTACCTGTGTTTCTGCCCTTGCCCCCTCCCATCACTCACAACATCATGGTCAGGTCCCCCTTGTCCTCACTTTTCATCCCACCAGCCTCTTCAGTCAAAGGATTATTCTCCATCATTTCAGACATCTCCAGCAGAACACCGCCACTAAACACATCTTCATCTCACTACTCCTGTCTGCATTTCACAGGGATCGTTCCCTCTGGAACACCCTAGTCCATTCCACAACCACCAACATCACCCCCCACTTTTCCACAGTACTTTCCCAATGTAACCGCAGAAGGTGCCACACCTGCCCCTTCACCTCCTCTCTGCTCACCATCCAACTTCCTAAACAGTCTTTCCAAGTGAAGCAGCATTTCACCTGTACCTCCTTCAGTCTTGTGCATTGCACTTACCACACCCAATGTGGCCTACTCTACATTGAAGAAACCAAACGCAGATTGGGTGATCACTTGCAGAATACCTCTGATCTGTGCACAAGCATGACCCTGACCTTCCCATAGCTGAACATTTTAACACAGTATCCTGCTCACATACCTACTTGTCTGTCCTCAGCATGCTGCAGTGCTCCAATGAATCAGTGCAACCTGAAGGAACAACATAGCTGGTGAATACCTGGTGAATAGCTGAGGCCTTTTCCCAGGAGTGCTCATCAGACAAAGAAGCAGCAATTTGAAAGCTTGTGATTATAAATAAACTTGTCCAACTATAACTTGGTATTGTGTGACTTCTGACTTGGAAGAGCTGAAATCAAACTGGATAAATAAAAAAGGGTCTAGACAGATCTAGATAGAGTTAAAAGATTTGGAGCTGGGCCAATAAAAACAGACTAAGAAAGGACCAGTGAAGTTGACAAAGGGCAATCTGCCATAGCCAGAGGTCTGATTAACAGACATCTTCACAGTAAAGTTACAAGAGGACCAGACCAAGAGAAAATGAAAGTGAAGTCTCATGTAATAGCAGAGCTACAGGGTCCAATATCTGATGCTGAACCATGACAGGAGTGTTTTAGGAAAAATATTGGGGAAAACCCATTCCCAAAACAAATGATGAAGAGAAGGGAACACAACTGATGCAGAAAACACTGCTAGAGGCCATCGGGATGTACCAGTTAACTAAACACCAAGTTACCGGCTGGAAGGTTGAAAGACCAACACAAAGTTTCAGACCTCAACCAGTCAAGTTGTATTGATGTAAATAAAAACAGAGAGACCTGCGGATGCTGCAAATCAGAGGCAAAAATAGAAATTGCTGGAAAAGCTCAGTAGGTCTGGCAGCATCTTTGAAGAGGAATCAGGATTACCGTCTCTGGTCTGGTGACCCATCCAAATTGGTAGCTTGGAAAATGCTGATTTATATGCATAGGATAGAGTGTGGGGAGGGGGTAAGGAGTAAATGGTAGGTGGGTATAGAGGCCAAAGATGTAAAGTTAAATAATCCAGGTCCAGACACATTAGCGGAAGCAAACCTCAGATTATAACCCACCAACTGTCTGGAAGTTAAATTTGTAAAAATGTTTGTATCTAGTGCATAGGTTACAGAACTGGATGTCTGGACAGCAAAGAGTTAAAACTTAGGCATGTGACACACAGGTACTGCAGTGAGTAAAACTGACTGTTAAATGCAAAAGCAGCTTTTGAACCTAATTTAGGGCAAAGAGAGTGGATGTGGAATGTATGTGTTGTCACCCCAGTTCTTGTAATTAAGGGCAAAAGCTAAGCAGATGAGACTCCATTTTCATTTTTGCAAATTAAAGACTCTACAGACTGGAAGCGTTTACTTTCCTTTCTTTACCAGATATTCCTCCCTTCCCATCGTCTTTGTAAGCTGTGTTTTATGCATGTGTTTTTTGTTTCGGGAATAAAACGCTACTCTTTTTCACTCAAGAAAATCTAGGGGTTGGCTCGCTCTCATATTAATCTCATTGGCTAAAAGTCTAATTTAATGTGATAGTTACATGTTTAAGGAGAAAATGAAAAAGGTATTTGTTGTGACTGACTGAGGTGTAGGAGTATAAAAACATGCCAGGCATGACTCCTGTCCTCAGCTGGTTGTAACAAGCTTCTTAACATTTATCTTTGTTATTTCATTTAGGACAGTATGTTCAGTTCAATTGTTATTAAAATCCAGTAAATGTTTAAAAGCCAAGCACAAATAACTCTTGATGTGATGTATATGTCAGCATAAAAACAATTAGCAAATGTTTTTGGAAACCAGGGGGTGATTTTAACAGAGATGAGTGGGTGGAATTGAGTGTGTTTGGGGAAGTTAACTAGGCACAACTGCTGAGCACATCAGGAAGGCAATTTGCTGACTTTTACTCTTCACTCAAGATGGGGTAGGGGCGAAGAGGGGGGCTTCATCTCAGGATAAGTGTTTGCATTTTAATTACAGATCTTTCAAGCAGCAGCAATGATTATCAAATTGTCACTGTGGTTGGGAATTTCCACAATCTGGTACTACTGCATATTTTCTTCGCAGGGCTTTTCGCCCCAGCCTCCACAGAAGGGTGGCTAAGTAGGTGAGGTGAGGAGGTGGGTAAAGAGGTATTTGGGTTTTCAGTTAATCACATGAGACAACTTCCCCATTAATTCACTCCAAAATGCAGAAGCCACTCTGTGAGAGGAATATGTAAGTCCGCTTGACGTCAGGGCGTGATAGCCCCTTTAATATCATACACCCCAGCCCCCAGGGCCACTCATCAAATGACCGTACTCTGCCCAGAACTGGAGTACTGGATAATAGCAAGATCAAACTTTAAACTTAAAGCTTTTCTAATTGGCTACTATAGACTTAGTGTCCATTTTATGACACTTCAGAATAAATTAATTTGATAAGCATCAGGAAATAAGAGGCTAGCATAAGAACAACTTGTATTTTGTTTCCATTAGGATAAATTTGGTCAAAACATTTGTGTTGCTGACAGTGTTAACCAGGTTACTATTATTTATTCTTGAAGTATTAGCAATAAGGTGACCCATGGGAATTAAAATGATAATTTATCAAAATCCAATTATTTCTTCGAACATTCATGTTGTTTATCTGATATCAATAATACCACCCACGTCCCACCATTTCACCCACAAAGTAACTGAAGCAAATCCTCCCATTGTCAAGTTTCAGTGTTTCGCACAATACATTCCCCATCAGATTCTGCTGTAACAATCGTTTCAGCACATAAAACAACATCACTGAATAACTAGGCTGCATTAATGCATGTACAAATTGTGACTTTCTTTAATAAATGGATGCAACATAATTTCATTTCTCCTTCAGCAGAAGAGTACCACTACATATGGCTCATTAGATTTGAAGTACACATATTGATTGAGTGTCATGTGTATCTTGTTAGAAAATACAGTGAAAATTGTTGTATAGTGTCGCCATTCTCTGGTGCCATCTTAAAACACAGAAAAGTAAACCAAAACAGAGAACATAAAGGCAAAAAAATGAAGAAAATATCCAACTTTATGATCGTTCTTGTTAAGTGCTCCATCATGGGCCATGGTCCTGTTGGCCAGGCACGAGTTTCCTTTGCTTCACCACTATCACTAGAAGGAAAGGCCCCACTCGTCAGCACCAACTCACCTCCACTGACATCCTCACCAAGACAAGTCATCACTGGACCTTGTTATATCTTGCCATCCCAAAATGACAATTTCTGCCACTCAATGTTTCTGATTAGCTAATGAATTATTTCTCCATGATAAACTTGTTAGTCTCCAAGCCTCTTATTTAGATTAGTAATCAATTGATGCAGCACCTTGTCAAATGCTTTCAGGAAGACTAAGTACATCATATTCCCAACTTCCCTCATATCCATGTCATTCCTCAAGGAGGTCTCATAAATTAGCAAATCATGATTTCCAGTTCACGAAGCAGTATTGACTCTGCCTGATTACTTTTGAGATTTTCAAAGTGCCCTGCTATAACATCTGTAATAGCAATTCCAAGTTTTACAATGATATATTAGATGATTATTTAGGTGCTTATCGAAAGTTAAAAGTTAAAACTTATTTTATTAAAGACAGCTGAATTTTCGAGCCTTCGCTGTGAACTCCAAAGTTTCCATCAGAAAGAGCACTCCTGGGGGGTTACCAGAACATATAAGGAGACCACTTACATCTCATTCTAAATTCTGTATCTATCTCAATATTGGCCAGCTAGCATTTCCCACCAAGGGCGCTGTGTCTGGCTCTGTGATCTACACATTCTTGTCTTAATTTGTGTTTATTCTACCAAACAGAAGTGCCATTAAACTAATTTAACATTTAACAATCTGTTTCAGCTTGTAGAAGTTCTTCAATTAATTGCTGATGTACTTTTTAGTACACACAGCACACCACTGCCTTGTCCCTTGAACCACAGTTGTGCATAAGTCTGTTATTGATTAAAATTGTATTCTTTATGAAAGAATTGTTTACATGAATACTTTGTAATGTAATTTAAATTTGAAATGGCTTAATGTAAAATAAGGTATCCTTGTTAGTGACTTACAGCACGCTGACAATGAATGGATGTGTGAAGAAGCAAAGCTTTTGGAATCTTCCATGATGTTATGTGATATTCTTCATAACAGCCAAGTAAATGGAAAAATGAATAGCATATAGGATTTACACTGGGACAGAGTTTGCTGCTAATGGTGAAAATTGTTTATCATTGAGCATTAACTTAACCTTGCTGAGAAATCTACTTATCTCTTCGGTGAGATTTTCACTTTGTTCACTATGCAGTGATACATTCTTTACTGGCTATTCACAAGTGGAGCTGGACTTCATGTTATTAGGTTGTTAAGTCACTTTAAAGGATTTTCACAATCAGCCAAACAGTCATCAAAAATAATAAAATAAAATTATTTGAATATTTTTACATTGATTAAATTATAGTTTGGGATTCCCATGGGATGAAGGGAGGCATAAAAATATTTAGTAAAAATAGTTTTTTAAAAAAATTAGTAGGCTTTGTTTAGAAATGCTTTCACAGGATCTCACACTGACTTGGGGCTGAGTTTCATATTTCTGCATAAGGATCAGTTGTATTGAGTCTTTTGGAAGGGTTTTGCTGAGAGGCTTAATGTGTTTCTCACTATTTCTTAATAAGTTCTCATTAACTACTTATCCCACCCCCATGGCACCCCTTTGCCTGATTCTAACCCCATTTTACCATGTGTCATTCCCGCAGCAACTCATCTCTCAGGGATATGTCAGAATGTTGATGGGCATGTCTGGCAATGGAACCATATTTAAAAGATGACTACACAGCTGGTACAAGCACCATAGGTCTGGATTTTCCCTCAACAGTAACTGGCACTTGCTGTGGTCATGGTAGTCAAGAGAACTTTCAGGTCATGCTTTGCAGGCAGAGACTATAAGATCCTGACTGATGGGGTAGTGCACAGGCCAGATGTTCCCTTCCCTCAGCACCAGCAGGCAATGATATGATACCAGACCATGCCAACCTGGTCAGTGGTTGCCAAGCTGTCTGGAGTATGCCTAGCATTGCAAGAAGAAGGTCAATAATCTTATCCACTCCACCTGCATAAGTATCACCATATTGTCTCTGAACTAATATGGCTGTATGCTGAATGGTCCTCAGACCTGATAGAATGCATCTCAGGATATTAAAGGAAGTAGCTGCAGATATAACAAATAACTTCCAAGAATCCTTATATTCTGGAAAAGTGTTGGATGATCAGAAAACTGCCGGATAATTGGAAAGCGGCCATTGTAAAGGAAGGTGAGACAAAAGATGAGTAACTATTGGTCAGTTAGCTTAGGATCGGTTCTTGGGAAAATGTAAGAGTATCTTATTAAGGATATAATTGCACAGCATTTAAAACTGTATTCTATAACCAATAAAGTCAGCACAGTTTAATGAAGGGGCAATTATGCCTGACATACTTGTGAGAATTCTTCAGAGAAATAACAAGTAAGATAATTAAATGGGAAGCAGTGGACATAATGTATTTGAATTTGCAGTAAGCATTTGATATGTTGCCACAAGTTAGGCTGCTTAATAAGGTATGAGCCTGTGGTGTTAGGTGTAGTACTAGCATGAATAAGGATTGGCTAACTGATAGAAGACAGAGATTGGGTTAAGGGAGGCATTTTCCGAATGGTAACCTGGAACTGTGAAGGGCTATGGGGATCAGTGCTAAGGCCACAGTTACTTACCTGGTTGAAGGAAGTGAATGAACTATCACCAAGTTTGTGTGGATGATAAAAAGTATGTGGTGAAAAACATGGTGAGGTTCATTCAAAGAGTATGAAGAGAGATATCAGCAGTTTGAGTAAGTGGATAAATTTTCCAAGTAGAATGTAATGTGGGAAATTATAAGATTTGCAATTCAGAGGAAGAATTGAGAAGCTGAATGCTATTTAATTGGAGGAAGACTGCAAAAGGCTGTGGCACCATGGGATTTGAAAGTCCTTTGCATTAATCACACAAAAAAATGCAAATTTAATAAGTAATAGAGAAAGAAAATCTAATGGTAGCCTTTATTTCAAAGGGAGTTGTGTATAAAAAGGTAAGTCTTATGAAATAATGTGTAGAGTTCTGATCCCTTGGCTGAGGCAAGATATATTGGCACTGGAGGTAATCCAGAGACAATTCACTAAATTGATTCAGGGGCTAGGGGATTTTCTAATGAGATGAGGTTAAGTAGTTGATCGGCAGTCATTTGGAGTTTAGAAAAATAAGAGACAACTGTATTGAAACATAGAAAATTCTTAGGGTGCTTAGTGGGTTATATGTGGTAAGTTTGTCATGCCTTGTGAAAGTGTTTAGGACTAGAGGACATAATCTCTGAGCATGAGTTCACCCAGTCAGAACAGATATGTGGAAGAGTTTCTTACTCTCTCAAAGGATAGTGAATCTATGGAATTCTTTACCACAGAGAGCTGTTGAGGCTGGGCCATTAAGTATATTCAATGCTGAAATAGACAAAATTGTAATCAGTAAGAAATGTCATAGGGAAAAGGCAGAAGAGTCAAGTTGACAAAAATCAGATTAGCTATGATTTCATTGAATGTCAGAGCAGACACAATGGTCTAAGTGGTCTAATTCTCCTCCTATATCATAGCTGGTCTTATGAAACCTCATACTCACTCTGTCTCTTCTGCTCAAATTACCTCCCACCAAGGCTCATGCTCCACCGATCTCTCTATGGCAAGCAACATCTTTCTTCACAATCACACAAACCAACGTAACCCACAGCACCATGATGTGGACTGCCGATGAACTTGTTCAAGTCACCTCTCCACCTCCAGCGAAAATAACAGCTTTCATCTTGTTTCATACCTGCCTCTTGCTCATTACAAGAGGAAAAGAAGCCCACAACAGAGCAGAAAGAATCAGGGGCTGCCTAACACTTTGCTCCTCTCCACTAATGTGGAGATCATCCAAAATTGGACTGACCCAAGCAACTGACTGACTGTATCTAAGCTTCTGGACCTGAATCAGAAGCTGCTCTTGAATTACTGCATTGGGAACCCTTGAGCAAAGGCTATTCTCATTGACTTAACTGAGGACTGCTGACAATTGTGACAAGCTTCCAGGCTTTATATCTGCACTAACCGACACACAATCCAGCAGTACTGTGAACCTGGTATCATTTGCCACCTGGGCGATATATGAAAGATGCAACAAATTGCTCCTGACATCAAAATAGGGCTCAGGAGCCATGCCATTCAGGACCTTACAGGATTCTGCCCAAGATAATATTTTGTGCTAGTTTTGTTGTTCACTGAATGCTATTAATCCCATCACCATTCATAGACATGCTGCTGTTGATTATACGAAATGTGACTTTTAAATAGTGTCTAATGGCAGTGTGAGAAAAGAAAATTTGAAATTCTCATTGATTTCAGTGGCTGGTGAATTTTGGGGACAACAATAGAACAGCCTGTGTTATAGGCCTGAATGACAGTCTGTAATTTAAGGATTTCCAGGCTAATCTGTGTATGGCTGACATCCTGAAGTGGCAGCTACTTTCATGCAGACAATAATGGTGTAAGTTGACAGTTTGTCAAACTACAACCACTCTTGAAAATATAACTGGAAAAATTGAAAAAAAAAGCTTAGATGGAAGAGCTGTAGTCCTGGGTGACTTGACAACGTGATAAAATTGTTTTAGGGAAAAATAAATTCCAAATCTTTTGAAATTATACTTTACCCTTAAAAGTCAGCATTGTTACCCAGCCCTATTTTTCCTTGAATTGAGTGTCTAGCTCATACAAATTACAGGGTAGTTAAGAACTGACCACATTGCTATGGATCTGGAGTTACACATAGGTTAGACCAAGTATGAACAGCAGATTTCCTGCCTGAACAGACATTAGTATGCTAGAAGGATTTTAATGACAATTAATGGTGGTTTAATTAGTTACCTTTACTCAGATTAATTTCAGATATACAGATTGAATTGAAAGCCCATCCGTTACCATGATAATTCCAAGCCTGTAGAACATTAGTAAAGTCTTTCTGATTATTAGTCCAGTGACGACACTACTATGGCACTGCCGTCACTTAAGTTAAGAATATATTCCCAAATCAGTCACCCATATAGTGTTGCAGTGGCAATTTTGCTAATGGGGATGGTGACAATTTTTGTAGAACTTTTAATGGGGAAGGTGATGGCAGTGGTGACCATATTGGTAGGCATTAGCAATAGTTGTAACAATGATGTTGGCCAACAATGGTGATGACAGTGAGAACAATGTTGAGTCTGGGTACTTTGTGTTTAGCCACAAAGCATTAATGAAATAAATAGTTCATTAAAATTGAGGGCTCATATGCCATATAACATTTCTGCATCATGGAATTAAATGACATTAAATGAATAGGAGAAGTAGTAACGAAAAAGTAGTTGCTTTCATATTTCACAATGTAAGCATATGTCTCAAATCAAGTAGCTTTAGTTAATCTACTCCCTGCATTTGTTACACACATCTGTTTTCCACTCATCCATGAAAAAGGTTTTGAATCATTTAATGCAATGCCAGGGCATCACCAAGCCAATTTTGTTCTCTTAAATTCAACATGCCTAGAGCACGCTATAATTGCACAATACTTTACTCTTCAGCTCAGAATTAATGGTACATCTAATTAAATCACTGAGTTTAATTTAAAACAACACAGGTATCTGGCTCAATTAATCAAATATCCAAAGTTTTTTTGGATTTTCTTTTCAGTCACTGGGGGAAATATACTTCAGCATATATCTTAAATCGTACAGAACAGTTGTTCTGCTTCCTGAATCCCCTCTGGAAATCCAGTACACCACTGCAAGAGTGAGTCAGAACTTCAGATTAATTAACGCATGAGCAGAATAGCTACAACAAGCTTCAAGTTATTGCATAATGTGTTATGTTCTTCATTCAAAGTTCATTGAATGCAATTTCCTGGAGTACATTTATATTGCATCCTTAGTGTATCAAGCAACTTTCAAATCTTGAATAAGCCCCTGGTATGGATTCATACAGAAATTCCAGGGAGGAACAGTGGCACTCTTGCACTTGGTAGCAACTGGGTTTTGACTTCTGTTGGTATACAGATACAGATAAAAAAAAAGGTACATGGACCTGTCAGAACTCCTGGCATTTTCCATTCCCATCTCGGGTTTCTCAAATCCAACTTTGTAAATAACACCATTTTCTGGACCTCATTAACTTATGTATGTATCACTAACCCGGCCGGCATTGTTATCCATCGAGATCTGCCTTTATGAATGTGCCGGTGACTTGCCTACTTGAATCATTGCATTCCATATAGTGAAGATATTCTCTCAGTGCTGTTATTGCGGAGCTCAAAGTGGATAGCTATTTACCAGGTAGAGTTAAAGATTATCAAGGCCAGAGGGTATGGGGATTTAAGGTTGCAATCAGGTCAGTCATGACCTTATTGAATAGAGGAGCAAGTTTGAGGGGCTAAACAGCTTACTCTTGTTCCTTGTTCATCTGTTCATCAGATTCGTAGAGCTGCATTCATAGAGTCATAGAGTGGGACAGTTGTACAGCACAGAAACAGACAATTCCATCCAACCCATCCATGCCAACCAGATATCCCAAAATAATCTAGTCCCATTTGCCAGCACTTGGCCCATATCCCTCTAAACCCTTACTATTCATATACCCAACCAGATGCCTTTTAAAAGTTGCAATTGTACCAGCCTCCAACACTTCTCTGGCAGCTCATTCCATACATGCACCACCCTCTGCGTGAAAAAGTTGCCCCTTAAGTCCCTTTTATATCTTTCCCCTCTCAACCTAAACTTATGCCCTCTAGTTGTGGACTCCCCCACCCAAAGGAAAAGACTTTGTCTATTTATCCAATCCATGCTCCCCATGATTTTACAAACTTCTATGAGGTCAGCCCTCAGCCTCCGACACTCCAGGGAAAACAGCTCCAGCTTACTCAGCCTCTCCCAATAGCTCAAGTCCTCCAACCCTGGCAACACACTTATAAACCTTTTCTGAACCCATGTAAGTTTCACAACATCCTTTTGATATGAAGACCAGAATTGCACACAATTTTCCAAAAAAAAGGCCAAACCAACGTCCTGTACAGTCTCAATGTGACGTCCCAACTCTGATACTCAATGCTCTGACCAATAAAGGAAAACTTACCAAAAGCCTTCTTCACTATCCTATCTACCTGCAACTCTACTTTCAAGGGGCTATGCATCTGCACTCCAAGGTCTCTTTGTTCAGCAACACTTCCTAGGATCTCACCATTAAGTATATAAGTCCTGCTAAGATTTGCTTTCTCAAAATGCAGCACCTCGCATTTGTCTAAATTAAACTTTATCTGCCACTCCTCAGCCCACTGGCCCATCTGATCAAGATTCCGTTGTAATCTGAGGTAACCTTCTTCGCTGTCCATTACACCTCCAATTATGATGTCATCTGCAAACTTATTAACTATACCTCCTATGTTCATATCCTAATCATTTATATAAATGACGAAAAGTAGTGGATCCAGCACTGATTCTTGTGGCACTCCAATGATCATAGGCCTCCAGTCTGAAAAACAACCCTCCACCACCACCTCTGACTTCTGTCTTTGAGCCAGTTCTGTATCCAAATGGTTAGTTCTCCCTGTATTCCATGAGGTTTAATTTTGCCAACTAGTCTCCCATAGGGAACCTTGTCGAATGCCTTATTGAAGTCCATATACATCATGTCTACCACTCTGCCCTCATCAATCCTCTTCGTTACTTTTTCAAGAAACTCAATTAAGTTTGTGAGATATGATTTCCCATGCACAAACATGCCATCTATCCTTAATCAGTGGAAAGGCAAGGACTTTCCAAATACATGTACATCCTGTCCCTCAGGATTCCCTCCAACAACTTGCCCACCACCGATGTCAGGCTCACTGGTCTATAGTTCCCTGGCTTATCTTTACCATCTTTCTTAAATAATGGTACTATGTTAGCCAACCTCCAGTCTTCTGGCTCCTCACCTGTAACTATCAATGATACAAATATCGCAGCACGGGGCCCAGTAATCACTGCCTTTATACTCTTCAAACATTCGATCTATCCTGTCCATACCTGACATATGTTTCCTTCTTTTTAGCCTAACCCTTAATTTCTCTCATCATCCAGCATTCCCTATACCTACCAGCCTTCCCTTTCACCCTGACAGGAATATACTGACTCTGGACACTTGTTATCTCATGTCTGAAGGCTTCCTTTTTTCAGCTGTCACTTTACCTGTGAAAATCTGCACCCAATCACCTTTCGAAAGTTCATGCCTAATACCATCAAAGGTAGCCTTCCTCCAATTTAGAACTTCAACTTTTAGATTTGGTCTATCCTTTTCCCATCACTATTTTAAAACTAATAGAATTATGGTCACTGGCCCCAAAGTTCTCCCCCACTGACACGTCAGTCACCTGCCCTGCCTTATTTCCCAAGAGTAGGTCATGTTTTGCACCTTCTCTAGTAGGTACCACCACATACTGAATCAGAAAGTTTTCTTATACACACTAAACAAATTCCTCTCCATCTGATCTCTTCACACTATGGCAGTCCCAGTCTATGTTTGGAAAGTTAAAAACCCCTAGCATAACCACCCTATTATTCTTACTAATAATTGAGATCTCCTCACTAATTTGTTTCTCAATTTCTCTCTGACTTTTAGGGGGTCTATAATACAATCCCAATAAAGTGATCATCCCTTTCTTATTTCTCAGTTCCACCCAAATAACTTTCCTGGATGTATTTCCAGGAATATCATCCCTCAGTACAGCTGTAATGCTATCCCTTATCAAAAACATCACTCCCCCTCTTCTCTTGCCTCCCTTCCTATAGCATTTGTATCCTGGAACATTAAGCTGCCAGTCCTGTCCATCCCTGAGCCATTTTTCATTAATTGCTATGATATCCCAGTCCCATGTTCCTAACCATGCCCTGAGTTCATCTGTCTTCCCTGTTCGGCCTCTTGCATTGAAATAAATGCAGTTTAATTTATCAGTCCTACGTTGTTCTCTGCTTTGTCCCTGCCTGCCCTGACTGTTTGGCTCGATTCTTTTCTCAAATTGATCTCTCTCGTCACTACCTTCCTGGGACTCCCCCCCCCCCCCCACCTTATTAGTTTAAATTCTCCTGAGCAGCTCTTGCAAATCTCCCTGCCAGTATATAGTCCCCTTCCAATTCAGGTGCAATCCATTCTTCTTGTACGGTTCACTTATACCCCAGAAGAGATTCCAATGATCTAAAAATGTGAATCATTCTCTCATATACCAGCTCTTCAGTCATGCATTTATCTGCTCTATCCTCCTATTCCTACCCTGACTAGCTCACAGCACCGGGAGTAATCTAGATATTACTACCCTTGAGGACATCCTTTTTAAATTCCTGCCTAACTCTCTGTAATCACCGTTCGGAATTTCAACCTTTTCCCTTCCTATGTCATTGGTTCCAATGTGAACAATGACCTCCTGCTGGCCCCTCTTCCCTTTGAGAACGTTCTGCACCCTCTCTGAGAGATCCTTAATCCTGGCACCAGGAAGGCAACATAACATTCTGATTTTTCACTGCTGGCTGCAGAAATATCTGTCTGTGCCCCTGACTAGAGAGTCCCCTAACACAATTGATCGCTTGGAACATGATGTACCCCTTATTACCCTAGAGCCAGTCTTGATACCAGAAACTTGGCTGTTCTTGCTACATTCCGCTGAAAGTCCATCACCCCTCACATTTTCCATTCCAAACTTGTTTGAAATGGGGAGAGCCACAGAAGACTCCTGCAGTACCTGTTTACCTCTCCTATCTTTCTTGGAGTTAACCCATCTACCTGACAGTGTCTGCGGCTTTTCTCCCTTCCTGTAACTGCCTTCCATCATACACCCAGCTCTTGTTAAATTCCTCATTGCTTCGAACTGTCACTCCAACTGCTCCATTCAATCTGACAGGATTCACAATCAATGACATTTATTGCAGATATAATCCTCAGTAACCCTTAAACTCTCCCGAAACTCCCATATCTGACAAGAAGAGCATACCATTCTACTAAAGACCATTTTGTTCCTTCCAATCTACAGACCCAGAAAATAGCTCTACATTCCACTGCACATTGCTCCAGGCTAACTTAATACTTGTGGCTTATATTTTTAAAATTTAATCAAGAGACAGATCCCAATAAAAACATTTAATCAAGAAGGAACCCACTTTACTCACTATTAAAGATTTACAGCAAGGCTCTACTTAAAGCTATTCACTTATCTCTTTCTGTGCTGTGACCGGTCCCAAACAGGTTCCTCCAAGATCAATTGTGAATTTCGCTGTTTGTTAAATTTTCCTCGACACACTCCGATGTCCAGCGATACATGAATTCAAACAGCAAAGGCAGTAACTGCACAGATTCACTGCTGTATCAGTTAACAGTGTGAGTTTCTTTCTCTGTCTCCCTTACAGACCATGTGCTCGCTGCCTTTGACTGTTTCTCTTCCTTTTAAAAGTACGGTTGTTTTGACTTTTTTTTGAAGTTCCAAAACAATTGCAACAGCATATAAAACAGTAATTGCTGCTCTTGGAATTCAAGGAAATCACCTCTAACACCTAAATTACCTCAAAAAAGGAGCAGTTTGTTACAGCCAGAAATATTTCCCAGTACGAATTTCGAAATCTACTTTTCACATTATTTTAAATATAACATTGGCTCAGTGGTAGAACTATAACCTGTTAGAGAGAAAGTCATAGGTTCTAGGGAGTGGGATACTTCCAGGAGTGGGATAAGGCTAAGCTGTCAAAGATACCAACTCAAACAAACATACAAAGTCCCATGACACTTGAAGGAGAAAGTGAGGTCTGCAGATGCTGGAGATCAAAGTTGAAACTTTATTGCTGGAACAGCACAGCAGGTCAGGCAGCATCCAGGGAACAGGAGATTCGACGTTTCGGGCACAGGCCCTTCTTCAGGAAACTCCATGACACTTGAAGTAGAGCAAGGGAATTCTCCTGATCTTCCTCAACTAAAATAATTAACAGCTGAGTTGATTAGTTATTTTCTTGCTACTTGTGGGACATTGCTGTGCACATTGCTGCAATTTTCCACTCCTTCACACACAATAGCAGTTCAAAGGTCATTCATTAGCTCAGGATGAATAAAGGACTGCTGACTTTAAGAAAGACGTTATACGAGTGAAAGTTATTTATTTCTTATTTCAAAAAGCATAAAAACATCAGCACCTTTGTTATAGGTACAAAGCCTCCTTAGATTTAGCCTATAAATTAAGTTAGGATGATCATCAGCATCACCTGTAAGAAATCTTCACATAAAGTATTTGTCAAGGCAATATTGATTATGGTCTTGCTGCATTGAAGTAAACACTTTTTCCTGTCAGAATATAACGTGCTTACAATCAAAAATCAATTTGAATGTTACAAATATTTTGTCCAATTATGTTAAGTTGAAAAAGGGCCATTTTCTTGCACATAGTCATAAGTACTGATTGTTGAATTAATGCATTTCAAGTTTGAAATGCACTTTGTTTTAAAATTGACAGAATAGAGGTGAATTTGATCTTCCTAGTGAAATGACAACCAAGGAACCTCTGAATCTCAGAATCATCGACTTATTGTGGTGCAAAAGGAAGCCATTTAGGTCATCATCTCTACAATGGCTCTGTGAACATTTAAACCAAGTGTCCTTTCCCACAATTCCTGCACATTATTTCTGTTCAAACAATGCTGTCTTGAATACCTTGTGACCTCTGGGGAACTCCACAATATACATTCTGGTAGACCATATGATAGAAAATACCCATTAACCATTACACTCTTATTTCTTTTCCACGAGATAATTTTGTATCCTTGATGCTGCTGTCACTTTTAATCCATAATCTATAGCGTTCCTCATGAATATGTTGTGTTGTCTGTATTGACTGCCTTTTGCAAGTCCATGTACATGAAGTAAATCGCCTTTTTCTCATCAACTCTATTTATTCACCCTTCAAGTAACGCTATCAAATTAGTTAGACACGATTTTCAATTAAGAAATTCATGTTGACTTACAAATCAATCTATGCTTTTCCATCTATTAATTTTATCCTGAATGATTGTTTGTAGGCTTTTCCCACAATCAATGTTCAACCAACTAGTCTGTAATTGCTGAATCAATCTTTACAAACTTTTTTGAAAAACATTTGCAATTCTCCAATCTTTCAGCACCACCACAAATTCAGGGGTTTTTGAAAGATAATTCCATTCTCTCTTCCTTCAACATACTGGGATACATCTGTTGACCTGGTACTTTGACAGCTTATTCAATAGGAAAAAGTGAGGACTGCAGCTGCTGGAGATCAGAGCTGAAAAATGTGTTGCTAGAAAAGCGCAGCAGGTCAGGCAGCATCCAAGGAGCAGGAGAATCGACATTTCGGGCATAAGGGCTTATGCCCAAAACGTCGATTCTCCTGCTCCTTGGATGCTGGCTGACCTGCTGCACTTTTCCAGCAACACATTTTTCAGCTTATTCAATAGCCCCTCCTCACCAATGTTAAAACCTGGTGACAGAGTTTCCTTCTCTGTCACCATGACAGAATCTGTTCTTGTAGGTAAAGGCAGATTCAAAGTTTTCATTTAACACCTCATTCATACCTGTTGCTGTGAAATGTAAAACCCATTTACTGACTCCTAGTCAGCTCAACTCCTCCTTTTAACACTGTTGAATATTTTTATGCTAATAGAAGATTTTGGGATTTTCATTTATGTAGCTGCCAGTCTTTACTTCGTTATCTCACTTTCGTTCTTGTATTTTCACCTCCTTCTGCATTCAGCTTGTTCTCAGTTATATTCACGACTGAACACATGTATTCAGCACACATTTTCTTCTTTAGCTGTATCTGCTTTATCTTTGTCATCCAAGAACCTATGGATTTGTTTGTCCTGATTTCCTCTTTTGAGGGAATATATCATGAGTCTGGCCAAACCATTTCCTCTTTGAAGGTCACCTATTCTTCAGATACTGCTCTTCCCATTAATCTTTAGGCATAGTGTATGTAGTATAGCTCCATTCTTGCTCCACTGAAATGGTCTTTATCTGTTCATTGTCATTGTCCATCACCATTCTAAACCTTACGATACAATGATCACTGTCCCTGGAACGTTCTCTCACTTCCACTTGATTTACTTGTCCTGTCTCATTCCCAAGAAGGCCTAGCAGTGCCTCACTTCTTGTTGCATTGCACAAATAGTGCTGCAAGAAATGCTACTTTTTATGTTTATGCAAAGCCAATTGTATTTGTAATCCACAGATTCTAATTTAGGATTTGTTTTTATTTGTTCAAAGGATGAGACTTGTCAGCTAGATCAGCATTTATTGCCTATCCCTAACTGCCCTGAAAAACACAATGGTGAGCTGCCTCTTGAATAGCTCCAGTCCTTGGGGTATGGGGCATCAACAAAGTTGTAAGAAAGAGATTTCCAGGATTTTGACAAAATGGCAGGAAAAGAGCTGTGATGTAGTTCCATATCAGGACAATGTGTGGCTTGGAGGGGAACCTACAGGGTTCCCTGATGCTGTAATTGGGTAAATGTTCCTTTGATGTCAAGGTCAGTCACTCACAACTTATCTCTGGAGCTCAAATCTTATCCATGTTTGAACAGGGCTGAACTGAGGTCAGGAGCAAAGTGACATTGGAGGAAACCAAACTGAGCATCAGTGAGCAGGTTATTCCTTTACAAATGTCACTTAATAGAACTGCTGTTGAGCCCTTCCATCATATTGTTAATGACCAAGGGTAGATTGACAAGGCAATATCAGCCAGGGAGAATTTGTCCTGCTTTTTGTGCCTAGAATATATCTTGGCAAACTTGCACATTATAAAATAGATGCCACCGTTGAGGCTGTACTGGGACAATTTGGTGAGTTGGAGTAGTTAGTTCTGGAGCACAAGTCTTCACTACTTTTGCCAGAATGTTGTCAGAATGCAAAGCAGTATCCAGAATCTTCAGCTATTTCTTGATATGACACGATGTGAATTCAATTCATTGAAATCTGGCATCTGAGATATGGGATACCTCAGAAGGAGACTGAGATGGATCATCTCAGATGGTCAAGCTTATTGATAGGGTCATGAACAGATACATCTAGGACAGATACATTGGTGAAAATAAGGTCAAGAAGATACTTCCTACTTGTTAGCTCCCTCACCACCTGCCACAGACCCAGTCTAACAGCTATCATCTTTGGAACTTGACCAGGCTGGTCAGTAGTGGTGCTACTAAGCCAGTCATGGCGATAAATGTTGAAGTCCCCCACTCAGAGTCTTTCCTACCATTCTCAGTACGTCCTCTAAGTGCTGCTGAACAAAGAGGATCCCTGATTAATCAACTGAGCGAGGGTAAAGCAGCCTATTTGATTGGTAGCACATCCACAATGATTCACTCCCTTCAGCACCAATGGTCAGTGGTAACAGTATGCCCCATCAGCAAAATGCATTGCAGTAATACACCAAGAGCCCCTCGAGACAGTATCTTCCAAACCCATAACCACTTCCCTTGAAGACTAAGGCAGCATGTACATGGGAACACCACTCCTACAAGCCCCTCTCCAATCCACTCACCATTCTGACTTGTAATTATATCACCATTCTTTCACTGTCACTGGATCAACATCCTTGAACTCCCTCGCTAACAACACAGTGTTGCACCTATGCCACGTGGACTGCAGTGATTCAAGAAGATAGCTCACAGCAACTTTCTTAAGGCCACCCAACAAAATCCAGAACCCTTGAATGAATAAGTACCACAATACAAATATATCAATTCACTAAAGCATTTCCAAAACTCTCCGATAATGGAAGTACGTCAAAAGTACTTCACCTTAAAGCTGAATGTCTGCCATTTTTAAATAACTGTGAATGATTAACATAGCTGTGCAATGGACTCGCATGGTCCAAGTGATAAGGAGAGTAGTGGTCAATGGAGATTTGGGGAGAATGGGTCTGAGCCATAGTTCAGAACCAGAGCTGGACTGGAGACTAAAGGGAGTGTCAGGCACCAATCGGAACTAGCGATCGCAGTCACATGCCCATTTAATGGGTTTAATTTAAATACTGATTGCTGCCTGTAAAACAAGGTGCCAGCTGTAGAAACTTCTCCTTCCCCCCTGTGTTTCCAATCGTGAACCTTAGGGACTGGCTGCATATTTTGCTCCTGTCACTGACCCTACACACAGCTTGAAATCAGACATCCCATCCCTGCTGTGGTCTGGTTTGCCTGCCAGCAGTGAACTTGACACCTGATTGAATGGTTACTTAGTAGGGATGTTGCCAGATCTTCTGAGTTTTCCCAGCAATTTCTGTTCTTGATTCAGTAAGGGTGGTCAGTTGAATTAAAAGCTGCAGAAGAACAGTCATGTGCAGCATGGTTTCCTGAGGCATGAAATTTTCGATCTGTAGGCAAGTGTCTGCCATTTTGGAACTTGTTTTCATTTCCTTGCATTTTACTTTCAGATATTTGTGCTGAAATACAGTATGAGGAATCTTCCATCCCAGATAAAAAAAAACAATACACAAAACAAGTCGGGCAAATATGTGTAAGTCACAAGTTTTACTGTTTGTTCAATTTTTAGTGGAGAATAGAGAGATGTTAGTTATCAATGATCCATACATAGTCACTGATAGTCACTGGTTAGATTCATTCCTCCTATTGACCAACCAATTCGTACCCTCCACCTGTCTTCACCTATCCCCAGTTCACTACCCTGTCCCTGCCTCCCCCTTTATCTGGAACTTGCCCCCACACCCACCTCCAGGCCTGAAGAAGGGTTACACCCAAAACATTGACTTCTCCACCTCCTGAAGCTGCCTGGCTTGCAGTGTTCATCCAGCCTCCTGCCTATCACTGATAGTGACTGGGCAGATTAATTTTACTTCCTTGCATTTTCTGACTGACATTTGTACAGGAATAGAGTGAGGGCATCTAGAGAAGCTAATTTGGAATTAATTTTATTCAATTGAGAGTGCTCTTTTGAGACTGTAATTTTATTAGAGCATCTTCCTTTGTGTTTTGCTGGACAAATTCAGTGGAATTACACACAATTCTTGTTTTCTCTCTATACGTCCTTCACCTCCCAACATACAGAGAGTCTCGGCATCAAAGACCTGACAAAATAGATAAAGAAAAAACCTGCGTCTCCAATATAAACACAAGATCTCAAAAGTCATATGTAAACTATAAGTAGCATTTCCTGAAGATGAATTGATGTGTAAATTTTCTGAAGTGTTTATTTGTATGAATTTTGTGTGCATTCATGTATCACTTCATTTTTACACTTTTGTTTGTTCATGTATTTATTTGTTCATCTCATTGTTTTTTAACCCTAAGCATCTTCTTGAATCCTCTATAGATTTTCATAGTTTTCTATACAGAGTCACACGGCCCGGAAACATACCCTTAGGTCTAACCAATCCGTGCCAAACAAAATCCCAAACTAAACTCGTCCCACTGCCTGCTCCTGGTCCATATCCCTCCAAACCTTTCCTATTCATGTTCTTAACCAAATGTCTCTTAAACATTGTAATTGTGCTAATATCCACCACTTCCTCCGATAGTTCATTTCACACTTGAATGCTAATTACACCCTCTGTGTATAAACTTTGCCTCTCATGTCTTTCTTAAACTCTCTCTCCTCTCACCATTAAAATATGCCCCCTTGTCTTGAGATCCCCATCATAGGGAAAGGACAACTACTATTAACTCTACCTATACCTCTCATTATTTTACAAACTTCTATCAGGTCACTCTCAACCTCCTATGCTCCAGTGAAAACGGTCCCAGCCTATCCAGCCTAACTGGATAGGGTGGCACAGTGGCTCAGCAGTTAGCACTGCTGCCTCACAGCACCAGGATCCTGGGTTCAATTCCAGCCTTGGCTGACTGTCTGTGTGGAGTTTGCACATTCTCCCCATGTCAGCGTGGGTTTCCTCCTGCAGACCGGATGAATTGGCCATGCTAAATTGCCTAAAGTGTTAGGTGCATTTGTCAGAGGGAAATGGGTCTGGGTGGGTTACTCTTCGGAGGGTCGGTGTGGACTGGTTGGATCGAAGGGCCTGTTTCCACACTGTAGGGAATCGAATCTAATCTAACTCAAACTTTCCATACCCAGTAACATCCTGATAAATCTCTTCATAACTCTCTCCAGCTTAATAATATCATTCGTATTATACCCCAGAACTGGACAAAATATTCCAGAAGATGCCTCACTGATGTCCTGTACAACTTCAACATGACTTCCTAACTCCTATCCTCAAAGGACTGACGAATGAAGGCAAGAGGGCAAATGCCTTTTAAACCACCCTTTCTATATGTGATGCAAACTTCAAAGAATTATCTATCCGCACCCCTTGATCCCTCTGTTCTACAACACTATCCAAGGTCTGACCAATAATTGTACAAGCCCTACCCTGATTTGTTGAACCAAAATGCAATACCTCACATTTATCCAGACTGAACTCCATTTGCCATTTTTCAGCCCATTGACCCAAATGATCAGAGTCCTATTGTAATCTTAAAAAATCTTCTTTACCATCTATTATACTATCAGTTTTGGTGCGGCCTTCAAACTTACTAACCATGCCTTCGATATTCTCATCCAAATCATTTATATAAACGACAAGCAAAAGAGTACCCAGAACTAATCCCTGTGGAACACCACTTGAGACATGCCTCCAGTCCAGAAAGCAACCCTCCACCACCACTACTCTTTCTTCTGTCATTAAGCCAATCATGTATCAAATTTGCAAGCTCACTCTAAATCCCATGTGACTTAACTTTACTAATCAGTCTACCATGCAGAACCTTGTTGAAGACTTTACTAAAATCTATATAAACAATGTCTACTGCTCTGTCACCATCAATCGTTTTGGTAATTTCCTCAAAAAACTCGATCAAGTTTGTGAGACACGATTTTCCTCACAAAAAACCATACTGATTCTCTCTAATCAGTTTTTGCTTCTCTAAATGTTCATATATGCTATCTTTTAGATTTAAATTTTATTGTCACATGTACTCAAGTGCTGGAGTACAGTGAAAAACGTATAATGTCGCCACATGTGGCGCCATCTTATATTCCAAGGTACTAGGTACAAAAAAAGCTTAGGTCCAAAATAGTAAGAGAACAAGAGTTAAAAAGCTACACAACACTTCATAGAAAAATAAAGCAATAAATAATAGATTACATTAAAGTCTTTTGTAGTGTAAGCTTGGAAGGTCGGCATGGACGGGTTGAACTGAAGGGTCTGTTTCCATACTGTACATCTCTATGACTCTATGACTCTAAAATGAAGGAGTGAGTTAAGAGTTCAACAGTCTTATATCACTCTACAGTTTATTCTCAATGCCGTTGCCACAGAAACCATTGCTGCTGCTGAAATAGCTACCTCTCTGATCTCCCCAGTCCCTTGGAAATATGTCTGGGCAGGATCCACTCACTCGCTGAGCCGAGACACCGCCATGAGCCGCCAAAAGACCAGCTGACAAACCACCGAGAAACCAGGGCAGGATCTGCCATGCCGCTGAGAGTCCAGGCCAGGACCCACCATGTCAACAAGAGACCAGGCCGGGACCTGCCACATCACCGAGAGACCAGGCTGGGATCTGCCACATCACTGAGAGGCCAGGCTGGACCCACCACATCACCAACAGATCAGGCTGGGATCTGCCACATCACTGAGAGGCCAGGCTGGACCCACCACATCACCGACAGACCAGGCCAGGACCCACCATGTTGCCAAGAAACTAGGCCGGGACCCACCACTTCACCAGGAGATGAGGTGGAACTCTCCATGTCACCAGGAGACCAGGGTGGGACTTGCCACGTAACCGAGAGACCAGGCCGGGACCTACCACATCGCCAGGCGACCAGGTGGGATTCGCCATGTCACCGAGAGACCAGGCTGGGATCTGCCACATCACTGAGAGGCCAGGACGGGACCCACCACATTTTCAGGAGATCAGGCCAGGACCCACCACATCACCGAGAGACCAAGTGGGACCTGGCTATCACCGAGAGACCAGGCCGGGACCCGCCACATTGCTGAGAGACAAGTCCTGGACCCACCATGTGGCTGAGAGACAAGGCTGGGACCCACCAAGTCATTGAGAGACAAGGCCGGGACCCACCATATTGCTAAGAGACAAGGCTGGGACCAACCATGTCATTGAGAGACAAGGCTGGAACCCACCATGTCGCTGAGAGACAAGGCCAGGACCCAGCATGTCACTGAGAGACAAGGCCGGGACCCACCATGTTGTTGAGAGACAAGGCTGGGACCCACCATGTCGTTGAGAGACAAGGCCGGAACCAACAATTTCATTGAGAGACCAGGCCAGGACCCGCCACATTGCTGAGAGACAAGTCCTGGACCCACCATGTCGCTGAGAGACAAGGCTGGGACCCACCAAGTCATTGAGAGACAAGACCGGGACCCACCATTTCGCTGAGAGACAAGGCCGGAACCCACCATGTCATTGAGAGACAAGGCTGGGACCCACCGTGTCGCTGAGAGACAAGGCCAGGACACACCATGTTGTTGAGAGACAAGGTCGGGACCCATCATGTTGTTGAGAGACAAGGCCAGGACCCACCATGTCACTGAGAGACAAGGCCGGGACCCACCATGTTGTTGAGAGACAAGGTCGGGATCCACCATGTCGCTGAGAGACAAGGCCGGGACCAACAATTTCATTGAGAGACCAGGCTGGGACCCTCCAAATCACTGGGAGACAGGGCCTGAGACCCACCGAGAGACTAAAGGGAGGAATTGAAAAAGAAAAGAGAGGGAAGCAGAAAGAGTGGAGGAGCTCCAGTTGGAGAGCCACCTTTTATAATCACCTCCAACAAATTACCCACAACCAAAGTCAGACTCACAGGTCTATAATTCCCCGGTTTCTTCTTACAAACTTTCTTAAATGAAGGAGCGGAATTAGCCAGCCTGTAGCCAGCTGTAGTTATAGATAATGCAAATATTTCTGCAAGCAGCCTTGTAAGCTCCTCTCATATTTCCCACAATGTTCTGGATATCAAATCCTGAAGATTTATCCACCTTTATACTGTTTAAGTCCTCCTGAACTTCCGCTTCCATAACGTCAACTGTTTTGAAAACACCAGCATTTAATTCTTTGCATTCTCTCGATGCCATTTCTTTCTCTATAATAAATCTGATGCAAAATATTAATTTCCTACCTCTCCCATATCCTGGGATCCAACACAATGCTGACCTCTTTAATCTTTAAGGGACCCTATTAGCCCCTCTTACTCTTAATGTATTTGTAGAATCTTTTTGGATTATCATTAACCTTATCTGCCAATGCTATCTCATGTCCCTCTTTACCTTGCTGATTTCTTTCTTAAGAATGCCTCTATACTCTTCATATTGATTCAGAGATGAATTGAACGAAGTTGTTTTTTTACCTAAAATAAGATTCTCTTTTATTCATGACTAAAACCTTAATATCTTTATTTATCCATTGTTCCTTAATTCCACCAGCCTTACCCTTCATTCTAACAGAAAGGTAATGCCTCTGACCTCTCGTCATCACACTCTTTAAAGCCTCCCACTTGTCAGATGTCCTTTTAACTGCATTGGTCTATTCCATTCAACTTTTGAAAGTTCTTGTCTTGATTCGTGCAGGCTTAATTCATTGAGGGCATGTTCTTCCCTTTTCATGAGTTAATATTATCGATGTCATATAATGCTTAAAATCATATTGGGGAAACAATAAAATTAAAACAATAAGGGGCTTCGACTCAATACCTTGAGCACCTCTATCTGCATAATCAAAGTCAGCTGTCTAGTAACCAGTGTTAGTCAATTCCAACTAGTAAGGAGCAGGCAACAATTAGTGACAACTATGTCCAAACATTAATAGTGAAAAATGTGTTGCTGGAAAAGCGCAGCAGGTCAGGCAGCATCCAAGGAGCGGGAGAATCGATGTTTCAGGCATAAGCCCTTCTTATGTCCGAAACGTCGATTCTCCTGCTCCTTGGATGCTGCCTGACCTGCTGCGCTTTTCCAGCAACACATTTTTCAGCTCTGATTTCCAGCATCTGCAGTCCTCACTTTCTCCAAACATTAATGGTGAATTGCAATGCTATCAGTTCAAGTTGCCCCATCCAGGAAGAAATGTACTGTTCACAAAACAGAATTAACTGTTCCCAAATGATCCTACATGTTGGTTAGCCACCGTATCATTAGATTTGATTATATTCTCTCTTTTCCTTCTGGGAGAAGTTCTGCACATAGGAAGGAGGAACAGGGCACTCCACAATACATTCTACATGCCAAAGACTTCAGGAAACATTTCTCATATTTGCACCTCACCAAGCTGTAAACCTGTGGTTGCTGAGAGTCACCAGGGAGGTGTTAACAACTGTACAATCTCTTTCAATAGGTCCTGCAGCCTCACCATGTGGGTGAGGTGGGAGAAGGGTTGCATTGTCAATGCTTATCAAGGTGAGCTGCAAACACCTGTACAGCCAGATCCTATCAGCTGGGAATTGATGACATTGTGAAAATATCCAAATATATATTACATTGCTATACCTGAAAGGTGATGGCATTGCTTTATGTTGGTAAAGGCTTTAGGTGGAGAGAAACAGAATAAACGAACAAGTGATTTTGTCATGTTTAAGGATGGCCCAGTGGTGCAAGGAGCCATTGATTGTATCTAAATAGCTCTGTCGGCCCAAAGTTGTAATGGGAAGATAAACTGGAAATGTTGCATACTATTAATGTGCCATCATGTTGGTGACTGCCAGCTTTCCTCGCAGCAACCCTGATATCTTTACTCTGAGGCAATTTGATGATCCCATAATCTCTGGGGCATCATGTAAGAGTGAAAGAACCCATGACTTGGAGCTAAGGGCAATACTTCTACACACAGTAACACGGTGGCTCAGTGATTGCACCACTGCCTCACTGCATGAAACTGGGTTCGATACCAACTCTGGGTGGCTCTCTGTATGGAGTTTGCATGTTCTCCCTGTGTATGCGTAGATTTCTGCCAGGTCCTTTGGTTTCCTCCCACAGTCCAAATATGTGCCGTTTGGGTGGATTAGCCATGTTAAATTGTCTGTAGTTTCCAGCGATGTTCAGGTTAGGTGGATTAACCATGGGGGAAAGGGTGGAAGTGGAGGTGAGTGAATGCTCTTTGGAGAGTCATTGCAGACTCAATGGGCTGAGTGGCCTCCTTCAGCACCGTAACGATTCTATGATTCTACATGCTGTTGCTCTCCTCTGCCATCATTTGCTCATAAGACATTGGACACTTTGTAAACAATAGGGCCTCAAGAAACACCATAGAGCCTGATATCAGTGTTTTTAACCTATAATTGGATTGTCTAGATTACTGGAGGATTCCTATTATACTTCCATTAAGCATCTTGTTACACATCAAGGGTAAGACAATAAAGAAGAGAAGGGGAAGCAGGGCAACACAATGTCACCTTGGATCGCTTAGCTCGCAATGTCCTGTTCCAATAAAAGCTGTTTAAAAAATATCTTGCTAAGCCATTTGTAGCCAGCAACACATCCAATTATGCAAACAAAAACAGACTATTACTTTTCTGTGTAGTCTGTCATAACGATATAAATAGTCAATTGATCTTTGAAATTCATCAGCTGATTTAATATCTGGGACATTTCTGGACTGAAACTGTTTCTAATAAAAGTGATCAAACACTGACTTAAAATGGGTACAGGGATCACCTGACTTGAATAGATTGACCAAATTTCATGAAACCAATATGAATTGGATCGAAGACAGTTTAAGCTGAAATGAACATTTTCTCCAAGGACAACAAAATTCATTAGTCAGACCCATGGGAACTGTGAAAAAACTCCTCATCTCCTATTTTAACTTACATCATTATGAGAAACTTCAGATGTTGCAGATGAAACATCAATTGTAATTACAGAGTGTGGTGTTGCCAGTGAAATGTTGTGTACAGGCACTTCAAACTGGTTATAACTCATAAAAAACATTTACCCAGGCGTCCTTACCTTATGAGTTAAGTAAAGGATGATTGGTTAAGCTTAGTTCGATACCCATAAGCTGAAGAAACAACTCTTACAAAGCAATTGAAGTTAACTTCTCCCCAGACTAGGCTGACTGCCTGAAAAACACATCTCATACCCGTTCTGTCAACTTGATTGGGCTATAGAATTCAATTCACTGAACTCCGTCGACAGGATTATTTTTACTACGGAGGTGGGTCTTGCACGGAATCTTCAGTGGAATGGCCACCAGATATCCCTTCTTATCCAACGGCCCTCTTTCTGAGCCCTTCTAGAATGTTCTCTGATGTCAGTGGTGGGAAGATTTTTGGAGGAGATTCTGAGACACAGGATTTATGATTATTTGGAAGACTATGGTTTGATTAGAGATAGTCAGCATGGCTTCGTGAGGGCAGGTCATGCCTCGCAAACCTTATTGAATTCTTTGAGGATGTGACAAAACACATTGTTGAAGGTAAAACAGTGAATGTGGTTTATATGGATTTTAGCAAGGTGTTTGATAAAGTTCTCCTAGGTAGGGTCATTGAGAAAGTAAGGAGGCATGGGATACAGGGAAATTTGGCTGCCTACAAACAAAATTGGCTGACCCATAGAAGATAGAGGGTTGTAGTAGATGGATAGTATTCAGCCTGGAGCTCGGTGGCCAGTGTTGTTCTGCAGGTATCTGTTCTGGGATCTCTGCTCTTTGTGATTTTTATAAGACAAAGTGGATGAGTAAGTGGAAGGGTGGATTAGTAAATTTGCCGATGACAGAAGGATGGTGGAATTGTGGATAGTGTGGAGGACTGATCCAGGTTGCAACGGGACATTGACAGGATGCAGAGCTGGGCTGATAAGTGGCAGTTGGAGTTCAATCTGGAAAAGAGTGAAGTGATTAATTTTGGAAGGTCGAATTTGAATGCAGATTATAGGGTTGAAGGCAGGATTCTTGGCAATATGAAGGTACAAAGGGATCTTGGGATCTATGTCTATTGATCCCTTAAAGTTGTTACCGAAGTTGATAGGGCTGTTAAGAAAGTGTATGGTGTGTTGACTTGCATTAGCAGGGGGATTGAGTTTAAGAGCTGTGAGATTCTATTATACCTCTATAAAGCCCTGGTTAGACCACACTTGAATATTGTGTTCAGTTCTGGTCACCTCATTATAGGAAGGATGTGGAAACTTTAGAGAGAGTACAGAGGACATTTACCAGGATGCTGCCTGGACTGGAGGGCATGTCTTATAGAAAAAGGTTGAGGGAGCTAGGGATTTTCCTACTGGAACAAAGAAGGATGAAAGGTGACTTAATAGAGGTGTACAAGATGATGAGAAGCACAGATAGAGTGGGTAACCAGAGACTGTTTCCCATCGTGAAAATGGCTATCACAAGGGGCATAATTTTAAGGTGATTGGAGGAAGGTGTAGGGGAGATGTTCGAGATAGGTTCTTTACACAGAGACTGGTGGGTGTGTGGACTTCGGTGGTAGCAGAGTCAGATACATTAGGGAGATTGAAACGATTCTTCGATAGGCACATTAATGATAGTAAATTGAAGGGTGTGTAGGTTAGTTTGATCTTAGAGTAGGATAAAAAGTCTGCACAACATTGAGGGCTGAGGGGCCTATACTCTGCAGTTCTATGTTCTATGTTCATTCATTGGGACCACATAGCAAAGGTCATAGCACCGAATAAGGTTTGATGAGGTCAACTCAGGTGTAACCATCCTCTTTCCAAGATATAATTACTCCATGATGCCAAGAGGTCTGGACAGAATTGGGGAATAGGCAAACATATCTCCTGTTGTTTTGGCTGAGCACTTCCTAATGATTTTCTGACCATAATACTCTCCCATTGTTAAGGTTGAGCGTTCCTGTTTAATATGAAAGACAGTTCTCGGCTGGTCCTTGTTTGCTTTTGACCTGCAGTAGGAGAAAGTGAGGACTGCAGATGCTGGAGATCAGAGTCGAGAGTGTGGTGCTGGAAAAGTACAGCAGGTCAGGCAGCATCCAAGGAGCAGAAGAATGACATTTCGGACATAAGCCCTTCATCAGGAATCAATGATGAAGGGCTTGTGCCCAAAGTGTCGATTCTCCTGCTCCTTGGATGCTGCCTGACCTGTTTGCTTTGCCAACACCTCACTCTCGACTTTGACCTGTGGTAACATTGGCCTCTGCGTTCAATCAGGCCTTGCTTGCAGAAACTGTTTAGCTAATTTCATGTTGGGCCATGATGTTTAGGCTGTTGGCCACTTGGCCACTTCGGATATTGTTGAGAACATCACTATTTTGCTTTTGCTTTCCTAGTTGTTGACTTGGAACTGTGAGGAGAAAGTGAGGTCTGCAGATGCTGGAGATCAAAGTTGAAACTTTATTGCTGGAACAGCACAGCAGGTCAGGCAGCATCCAGGGAACAGGAGATTCGACGTTTCGGGCACAGGCCCTTCTTCAGGAATGAGAAGAACAGAAACAGAATCCCCAAGTGGAAAATGAAGTGTTGTTCTTTGAACTTGCGTTAAGGAACACTGCAACAGATCTGGGACAGAAATGTTGGTGTAGGAACACAGTGGTGTGTTGAAGTGGAGGCAGTGGGAAACTCTGGGTCATGTTTTACAGACAGAGTGTAGGTGTTCAGCAAAGCGGTCATCAAATCTGTGTTTCATCTCCCCCGATATACAGGAGACCACATTCTGAGCAGTGAATGAAATAAATGAGTTGAGAGAAGTGCAGGTAAGCTGCTGCTTCACCTGGAAGGTGTGCCTGAGGCCTTGGATACTGAGGTTGGAGGAAGTAAATCGGCAAGTAAGTCACCTTGTGCAAGACCAACCCCTTCCCACAAACGTCACTTCAATATATTACCACCTTTCCTGAGCTGTTAACAGTTCTGATGAAGAATCGCCAGACTCGAAATATTATCTTGCTTTCAAAGAACACAGAACATTACAGCACAGTCCAGGCTCTCTGACCCTCAATGTTGTGCTGACCTGTGAAACCAGCCTGAAGCTGAACTAACCTGCATTGTTGCATTATCATCCATATGTTTATCCAATGGCCATTTAAAAAGACATTAAAGTCGGTGAGTCTACTACAGTTGCAGGCAGGGAGTTTCACGCCATTACTACTCTCTGAGTAAAGAAACTACCCCTCTGACATCTGTCCTATATCTATCACCGCTCAATTTAAAGCTATGTCCTCTCATGCTAGCCATCACTATCCGAGGAAAACGTCTCTCTCTGCTAACACTATCTAATCCTCTGATCATCTTTCACATCTCTATTAAGTCACCTCTCAACCTAGGTCTAACATACGAGGAACGGCTGAGGATCCTGGGATTGTATTCATTGGAGTTTAGAAGATTAAGGGGAGATCTATTAGAAACTTACAAGATAATACATGTCTTGGAAAGGGTGGACGCTAGGAAATTGTTTCCGTTAGGCGAGGAGACTAGGACCCGTGGACACAGCCTTAGAATTAGAGGGGGTAAATTCAGAACAGAATTGCGGAGACATTTCTTCAGCCAGAGAGTGGTGGGCCTGTGGAATTCATTGCCGCGGAGTGCAGTAGAGGCCGGGACGCTAAGTGTCTTCAAGGCAGAGATTGATACATTCTTGATGTCACAAGGAATTAAGGGCTACGGGGAGAACGCGGGTAAGTGGAGTTGAAATGCCCATCAACCATGATTGAATGGTGGAATGGACTCGATGGGCTGAATGGCCTTACTTCCACTCCTATGTCTTATGGTCATATGGTCTTATGGTCCTAGCATGTAACAGACTGCTTGAAACAATATCTCTCTTAAAAGTCCCTTTTCAGTCAGTAACCTGCAACACAGAAATTCCTAACGAGGAGAAAGGAAGACACAGAAAGATCCGAAGACAAGAATCTACAGCTGCCTGGTTTTGAGATAAGAAGTGTTGTTTTTGTAAATTTTAATTGGGACTTTTATCGGACTAGTATTATAGAAGGGAAGGTCGAAGGTAGGTTAGAGGAAGGAGTTGTAAATAATGGTTAGTTAATTATTCTGTTATACTTTATGAAATAAAGTTGTTAATTTTTACTTTAAATAGTTCTTGGCCACTCGATGTTTACAGATTACTGCACAGGATAAATGTTTTTTGTGTTGCTGGTTTTAAATTAACCATGTCGTAACACCCGAGTTCAATCCCACTCTCGGGTGACTGCGTGGAGTTTCCGTGTTCTCCCTGTGTCTACATGGGTTTCCCCTCACAGTCTAAAGATGTGCAGGCTCGGTGGATTGGCCGTGGAAAATGCAGGGTTATAGGGATGGTGTGGGATGCTCTTCAGAGGGTCAGTGTTGACTTGATGGGTTGAATGGCCTTCTTCCACACTGTAGGAATTCTAAACAATCCCTTGTGTCAATTTTTTTTTCTAACCTCACCCATTATATTTTGTGTGATTATTAACCAGTTAAATCCTGTCAGTATTCTCTTACTGATCAATATAAATGGGCTGTCATTCTTTATAAACAGACAAACAAGGAACCGTGGAGTCACTCTGCCATTCCAGTCTGATCCCCTGTTCAATCAAATCATGGCTGGTCTGATTTTAACCTCAAACCTACATTCCATCTTATACCTGATAATTCAAAGCACACCACAGAAACAGGCCCTTTGGCCCACATAGCCTGTGCTGATGCATGACACCTTTGTAAACTAAAAACCTTTTGCCTCTGCGCTGTCCGTATCCCTCTATTCCTTGCCTATTCATGTATCAAAGTTGAAACTTTATTGCTGGAACAGCACAGCAGGTCAGGCAGCATCCAGGGAACAGGAGATTCGACGTTTCGGGCACAGGCCCTTCTTCAGGAATGGGCAGAGAGTGTTCAGCAGGAGAAGATAAAAGGTAGGGAGGAGGGACTTGGAGGAGGGGCGTTGGAAATGTGATAGGTGGAAAGAGCTCCATCCTACTCCGACCTATCACCCTCACCTTGACCTCTTTCCACCTATCACATTTCCAACGTCCCTCCTCCAAGTCCCTCCTCCCTACCTTTTATCTTCTCCTGCTGAACACTCTCTGCTCATTCCTGAAGAAGGGCCTGTGCCCGAAACGTCGAATCTCCTGTTCCCTGGATGCTGCCTGACCTGCTGTGCTGTTCCAGCAATAAAGTTTCAACTTGGAACTGTGAGTTGCAATTCAGAACTGAACTTTGAACAGTGGATAGTTCTTCCTCAATTTTTTTTTCAAAACAAAAAAGCATAGAGCTTAATTTAGATAAATGTGAGGTGTTGCAATTTGGCAAAGTAAATCTTAACAGGACATATACACTTAATGCTAAGGTCCTAGGGAGTGTTGCTGAACAAAGAGACCTTGGAGTGCAGGTTCATAGCTCCTTGAAAGTTGAGTCACAGGTCGATAGGATAGTGAAGAAGATGTTTGGTATGCTTTCCTTTTTTGGTTAGAGTATAAAAGTTGGGAAGTTGTGTTGTGGCTATACACAGCATTGGTTAGGCCATTTTTGGAATATTGTGTGCAATTCTGGTCTCCTTCCTATCAGAAAGGTGTTGTGAAACTCGAAATGGTTCAGAAAAGGTTTACAAGGATGTTTCCAGGGTTGGAGATTTTGAGCTATAGGGAGAGGTTGAATAGGCTAGGGCTGTTTTCCCTGGAGCTGAGGGGGTGACCTTATAGAGGTTTATAAAATCATGAGTGGCATGGATATGATCAATAGACAAAGTCTTTTCCCTGGGGTGAAGGAGTCCAGAATTAGATGGCATAGTTTAGGGTGAGAGGGTAAAGATATAAAAGAGACCTAAGAAGCAACTTTTTCACTCAGAGGGTGGTACGTGTATAGAATGAGCTGCCAGAGGATGTGGTGGAGGCTAGTACAATTGCAACATTTAAAAGGCATCTGGATGGGTATATGAATAGGAAGGATTTGGAGGGATAGGGGCCTGGTGCTGACAGGTGGGACTAGATTGGGTTGGAATATCTAGTTGGCATGGACGAAGGGTCTGCTTTCATGCTGTACATCTCTATGACTCTGTGACAATGTTTGCTCTTCGGAACTGAACTGGAATGAGTAATGCAGGTTAATTACTGCTCTAAGAGCACTGTGAAGATTGGGCATCAAGTTGCTGTTATGCTCAGGGAATGGTATCTGATTAGATTTGATCTGGTAAATAAAGGCAGGACTGGGGCTGGATACCAACCACAAAATGTTGGAAAGAAGGAAAAATCAAAAAGAACTGGTGCTGACTGTTTTTTTTTTTGACTAGAGGCAGTTTTATCTTTTGGAAGCTGTTTTTAATTTTGCTTTCTAATTATTCTCCAGTTATTGACATATTGAAAGTTCAGAGAAAAGAATATCAGACTGTAAGAAATAAGTAAAAGTCCCCAGAAGTCTGTGGAAGTTGTTTTCATTGACTGGTGAATTTGGAATTCGAGTAAAATACACAGTCCTACCATACAATACAACCTGTAATATAAGCCATTGTCGAAAGATTTCATGAAGGCCTGGTATTTTTCATTGAAATGGGTATCAAACTAGAAAGTTTTGATGCTTTTGTTTTCTTTTTCCAATTTATCCCTTAACTGTTTGAAATTGAGGTTTATATTCAGAGTAGATTAGACTTAGATTGTAAATATTAATTAGATTGCCTTGAAGTTTGTATGTGTTCTGCTAAAGTTAATAAATTCTTATTTTTTGTTTAACTCATAAACTCTCTGTCTAAGATCTAATTTTATACAAAGTCTGATTAAGAGCAATTGTGCAATTGGAGGTCTTGGAATGGTTGAATTTCATTGTGTTGTGAATCAGTGATGGGGACAGTTATTTGGTTTCTCTTGCTGTCCCCCAGTGTCATAGCAATACAGACAAGAAAGTTACAAACAGATTGTATTTCAAGGAACTTTTGCCAGATGAACAGGAGATGCAATGAAGAATGCAGAACTGGACGTAGGCTGAGCAGACTCTCTTTTTCATTCTCTCAAGGAGAAAACTGCCCTGCTTGACCGTGGCAGATGGAGTTTAATTTACATAAACGTGAGGTGCTGCATTTTGGAAAGACAAATCATGGCAGGACTTATACACTTAATGGTAAGGTCCTGGGGATTATTGCTGAGCAAAAGGACCTTGGAGTGCATGTTCATATTTCCTTGAAGGTGGAGACACAGATAGATAGGATAGTGAAGAAGGCGTTTGGTATGCTTGCCTTTATTTGTCAATGTATTGAGTATAGGAGTTGGGAGGTCATGTTGTGGCTGTGCAAGACATTGGTTACTATATACAATTCTGATATCCTGCTTTAGGAAGGAAGTAAAACATGAAATAGTTCAGAAAAGCTTTACGAGGATGTTGTCAGGGTTGGAGGGTTTGAGCTATAGGGAGAGGCTGAATAGGCTGGGGCTATTTTCCATAGAGCATCAGAGGCTGAAGGGTAACCTTATAGAGGTTTATAAAATCATGAGGGTCATGGATAGGGTAAATAGACCTGAGTTGAAACTTTATTGCTGGAACAGCACAGCAGGTCAGGCAGCATCCAGGGAACAGGAGATTCGACGTTTCGGGCACAGGCCCTTCAAAAGGGCCTGTGCCCGAAACGTCGAATCTCCTGTTCCCTGGATGCTGCCTGACCTGCTGTGCTGTTCCAGCAATAAAGTTTCAACTTTGATCTCCAGCATCTGCAGACCTCACTTTCTCCTAAATAGACCTGAGGTGAGGGATCCCAAAACTAGAGGGCATAGGTTTAAGGTGAAAGGGGAAAGATATAAAAGGGAGTGAAGGACAACTTTTTCTCACAGGGATATGTGTATGGAATGAGCTGCCAGAGGAAGAGGTGGAGTTTGGTACAATGATAACATTTAAAAGGCATCTTGATGGGTCTATGAATAGGAAGGGTTTGGATGGATATGGGCTAAAAGCTAGCAAATTGGAGGTGATTTATTTAGGATAGCTGGTCAGCATGGACGAGTTGGACCGAAGAGTCTGTTTCTGTGCTCTACATCTCTCTGAGTCTATGACTCTACTTACTGGAAGGAAGCAACAGAGAACTGAGATATTAAAGCAGTCTGTGTTTGCCAACAGCTACCATGGATTTCATGACCTCTGCCTGAGTTATTAGACAGCTTCTGCCCGCACTGAGACAGCATCTTTCAGATAAATCAGTCTACAGTGTTGTCATCAGGCTGGCTATCCCTGCCATGGAGGAAACAATAGGCTCTAAGCGCTGTGTAATACTCGATTCCATGCTGGATTGGAACTCCTTCATGTTAATTGTCAGTAAAAAAAGGTTTCTGCTAGGCTTCCCGATGCACTGAGCAAGGATCTGTGCTGTGTCCACTGTTTGTCATTTTTGAAATGATCTAATTGAGAATAAAGGAATCATTCTTAGTCTGTTTGCAGATGACACAGACAGTGAAGATGGTTATATGAGGGTACAATGGGATCTTGATCAACTGGGCCATAAATATCAGATGGTTACAAGATATTGTGCAGATAATTTTGATAAATGTAAGGTTTTTCAATGTGATAAAACAAACCAGGGCAGGACTTATTCAGCCAATGATAGGGCCCTGGGGAGCTTTATCAAACAGAAAGACCTAGGAGTGCAGGTACATCATTGCTTTAAAGTGGCATTGCAGGTAGACAAGTCAATGAAGACAGCATTTAGCACACTTGCCTTCATTGAGAAGAGCACTGAGTACAGGAGTTGGGACATTATGCTACAGGGAAAGCAAATCTTAGCAGGACTTATACACTTAATGGTAAGGTCCTGGGGACTGTTGCTGAACAAAGAGACCTTGGAGTGCAGGTTCATAGCTTCTTGAAAGTAGAGTCACAGGTAGATAGGATAGTGAAGAAGGCATTTGGTATGCCACTTGGATACAGAACTGGCTTGAAGGTAGAAGATTGAGGGTGGTAGTGGAGGGTTGTTTTTCAGACTGGAGGCTTGTGACCAGTGGAGTGCCACAAGGATCGGTGCTGGGTCCATTACTTATCGTCATTTATATATATGATTAGGATATGAACATAGGAGATACAGTTAGTAAGTTTGCAGATGACACCAAAATTGGTGGTGCAATGGACAGCGAAGAAGGTTACCTCAGATTACAACAGGATCTTGATCAGATGGGTTAATGGGCTGAGGAGTGGCAGCTGAAGTTTAATTTAGATAAATGCAATGTGCTGCATTTTGGGAAAACAAATCTTCGCAGGACTTATACAGTTAATTGTAAGGTCCTAGAAAGTGTTGCTGAGCAGAGACTTTACAGTGTAAGTTCATAGCTCCTTGAAAGCAGAGTCGTAAGTAGATAGGGTATGAAGAAGGCATTTGTATTGAGTATCGGAGTTGGGACGTCATGTTGTGGCTGTATAGGACATTGGTTAGATCACTTTTGGAATATTGTATGCAATTCTGGTCTCCTTCCTGTCGGAAAGATGTTGTGAAATCTAAAAGGGTTCCGAAAAGATTAATAAGGATGTTGCCAGGGTTGGAGGATTTGAGTATAGGGAGAGGTTGAATAGGCTGGGGCTGTTTTCCCTGGAGCGTCAGAGGCTGAGGGGTGACCTTAGAGGGGTTTATAAAATCTTGAGGGGCATGGATAGGGTAAATAGAAAAAGTCTTTTCCTTGGAGTGGGAGAGTCCAGAACTAGAGGGCATAGGTTTAGGGTGAGAGGGTAAAGATATAAAAGGGACTTAAGGGGCAACTTTTTCACGCAGAGGGTGGTACGTGTATGGAATGAACTGCCAGAGGATATGGTGGAGGCTGGTACAATTGCAACATTTAAAAGGCATCTGGATGGGTATATGAATAGGAAGGGTTTGGAGGGATATAGGCCAGGTGCTGGCAGGTGGGATTAGGTTGGGTTAGGATATCTGGTCGGCATGGACAAGTTGGACCGAAGGGTCTGCTTCCGTGCTGTACATCTCTATGACTCTATGAGCTGTACAAGACATTGGTGAAGCCACATTTGGAGTATTGCATACAATTCTGGTTACCCTTCCATAGGAAATACGTTATTAAACTGGAAAGGGTACAGAAATGATTTACAATGTTGTTTAAAAGGGTCTTCTTCAGTCATGTTTGACTCTAATACCAGTCCATTGAAGCCCTCATGAAGTCAACAATAACATTATCATTTCATGGTAAATAGAAACATGACAGAAAAGAAATTGAGAAGGGGAATTAGGCAGGAACCATTACATCATTGGATATATCTCACGGTATTTTATACAAGTGGATCTTTCCCCAACCATTTCCAAGATGTAAAGCACCACTTCAAGGCATGTGTGTTCCTGTGAATTCTGCGCTGCTCCCTTTGGTTTCACACAACACCAGGTTATAGTCCAACAGGTTTATTTGGAAGCACTAGCTTTCGGAGTGATGCTCCTTCATCATGTAGCTTTGGAGCAGGATCATAAGACACAGAATTTATAGCAAAAGATTTCAGTGTCATGCAACTGAAACAATAAACTGAACAAACCTAGATTACTGTTAATGAATGGAAACCCATTCATCTTTTCGAATAGGTTGCAGGCTTCAGTTCATGAATATGTAAATCCCAGAACTTGTTTCAAGTCACAATCTTGAGATAACTTAAAGTTTTATAAATAACGGTGACATCTCAGCTCAGGCAATGCAATAAAGGTGTGAGGTCAGAGTCTGTCTATATCCTAATCTTGAGTCAGGCTGGTTCTATTTCCAAAGTGGAATTTATATAATATTACATGGATTGACTGCCTACATTGACTGTCTGCAAATTGTGTGCTTTTTGAGCAAAATAGAATGTATCTGCAAATGTAATTCTTCAAATACAAATTCAACCCATAGACATATATGTGTGTGTGTGTGCATGAGAGAGAGAGTGTGACTGGTTTCATGTGAGTGTGTGTGTACGTGAGCGTAAGTGCAAATGAGAGAGTCCGTGTTTGCATGTGCACATACTTGGTAGAGTGTGTGTGTGAGAGTAATTGAGTAGAAGCCTGTGAGAGCGTGCATGCGTGGGTGTGAGTGTGAGTGTGAAAATGTGTGTATGTATGAGAGAGGGCATGTATATGAGAGAGGGTCTGCGAATGTGAGTATGTAAGAGCGTGTGCGCATGTGTGCTTGTGTGTCCGTGTGTGTGAGAGAGTGTATAGTGTAGTGGGGTCACCTGTAGTATGACATGAATCCAAGCTCCCAGTTGAGGCCATCCTCATGGGTACGGAACTTGGCTATCAGCCTCTGTTCAGCCACTCTGCATTGCTGTTTATTCTGAAGTCCGTCTTGGAGGATGGTCACCCAAAGATCCAAGGCCGAATGTCCCTGACCGCTGAAATGTTCCCCGACTGGGAGGGAAAACCCTTGTCTAGCGATTGTTGTGTGTTGTCCATTCGTCCATTGTCGTAGCATCTGCTTGTCTTTCCAATGTACCATGCTTCAGGGCATCCTTGCCTGCAGTGTATCAGATAAATAACGTTGGCCAAGTCACATGAGTGTCTGCTGCATACATGATGGTGGTGTCCCCACGTGTAATGGTGGTATCCATGTTAACACTCTGACACTCTTGCAATGATGCCATGATAGAATTATACTGTGTTGTGTTTGATGTTGCCCTGAAGGCTGGGCAGTTTGCTGCAAACAATGGTATGTTTAAGGTTTTGCAGTTGTTTAAAGGTGAGAAGTGGAGGCAAAGGGAAGTTCTTTGCGAGGTGCTCATCCTCATTGATAACATGTTGCAGGCTGCAAAGAACATAGTGTAGTTTCTCAGCTCCCAGGAAGTACTGGACAATGAAGGGTAGCCTATTGGTTGCATCCCATGTCTGTCTCCTGAGGAGATCATTACAGCTTCTTGCTGTGGCACATCGGAACTGGTGATCGATGTGTTGAGCATCGCACCATGTTCTTATGAGGGCATCCTTGAGCACCTTCAGATGTCCACCACGTTCCTCCTCAGCTGAACAGATCCTGTGTATGCATAGGGCTTGTCCGTAGGGGATGGCTATTTTAGTATGTTTAGGTGGAAGCTAGAGAAGTGCAGCATCGTGAGGTTAGCTGTGGGTTTGCAATAGAGTGAGATACTAAGGTGCCCGCCCTTGATGGAGATGTGTGTGTCCAAGAATGAGACAGATACTAAAGAGTAGTCCATGGTAAGCCTGATGGTGGGATGAAACTTGTTGATATCACTGTGCAGTTGTTTCACTGACCCCTCGCCATCGGTCCAGGGGAAGAAAATGTCAGAATATATCTGGTGTATAGTGTTGGTTGGAGGTCCTGTGCAGCAAAGATGTTTTGTTCGAACTTGTGCATGAAAATGTTGGCATATTGGGGTGCAAATTTGGTCCCCATGGCTGTTCTGTGCATCTGGATGAAGAACTGGTTGCCAAAGGCAAGGATGTTGTGGTTGAGGAGAAAGTGGATGAGTTGTAAGATGGTGCTTGGAGATTGGCATTTGTTGGTATTGAGTATTGAGGCTGTTGCAGCGATATCATCATCATGGGTATGCTGGTGTAGAGTGCTGACACGTCCATTGTGATGAGGAACATTCCCAGTTTGACTGGTCCATGGATCCTGAGTTTCTGGATGAAACCTGTAGTGTTGTGACAGAAGCTGGGTTTCCACTGTACAATGGGTTTCAAGATGCCCTCGACATAACCAGAGAGGTTCTCACAGAGGGTCCCATTGCCTGATACAAAGGGATGACCTGGTGTGTTGGCTTTGTGTATCTTCAGAAGGCAGTAGAAATCACTTAAGCAAGAAGTACATGGGATGAGAGTGCATAGGGAACTCTGAAGGACTGGATCCAAAGTCCTGATCACGGGGGTGCTTTTAGTTCACGGGGGTGCTCTTTGGTTGGATCGGCTGGTAGTTGCCTGTAGTGTTCCTGGTTGTTCAGTTGTCAGTACACTTCCCTGCAGTAGTCTCTTCTATTCTGAATGACGATGACTCCTCCTTTATCTGCTGGTTTGATGACAATGTTGTGATTGGTTTTGACAGCATGAATGGTGTTGCATTATGATTGGGTAATTTTTGCTCTGCCTTGTGGGTGCGGCTGAGGAATCTGGTATTTACACATTTCCTGACATTTTGAGCATTCATGTCAAGCTCAGGGCAGGGGGCCTCTAGTGGGGTCCAAATTAACTCCTTCTTTGGTCGCTCCACTACAGATCTCTCTGATGACTGTTCCAGTTTGTCGGTTGGGTCATTGGGATCACTGCTGACAGCTTGGAAGAATTCTCGGAGTCTCTTTCATCTGACGAATTCCTCCATGTCTGCTGAAAGATCCATGAGGTCTGTTTTGGTAGTGGGGCAGAAATTGAGCCTTCGGTTGAGAACCTCAATTTCTTCCGGTTGACGGGTATGGTCTGATAAGTTGACGATCGATTTCCCCGTGGAGCTAATGTTTTTAACTGTGGTACCAGGGGAAGCTTGGCTACTGCTGGTGGTGATGCCAAGTTTCTCCAGTTTCTTGTTCTTGGTGTGCATCTACATTGTGCAGTTCTGTCGCCTTGTCTGCTTGGCAGTGTCACGTAACTGGACTGCTGTGTCTTGAGTGCAGACTAAGAGCATTCATTCCATCTTGATTTCAAGGTTATGGCACCTGCTGTAGAGTTGGTGCATGAGATGATTGAGGGGTTTGCGAGAGGTGTGGTGGCAAAGTCTCTCAGTGTAGTCTATGTTGTAGATTGACTAGAGTGGGTTCGTGATCCATAATCCTTTGAGATTTTTTATAAAACCTTAAATTATCTTGAGAATGTGACTTAAATAAAGTTCTGGGATTTACATATTAATGAACTGAAACCAGAAATCCATTCTAAAAGATAAAAGACTTGACAGCAATATGGGTTTGTTCAGTTTATCACTTCAGTTGCACGACACTGCAATCTTTTGCTATTATTTCTGTGTCTTATGGTCCTGCTCCATAGCCAACTAATGAAGAAGCAGTGCTCTAAAAGCTAGTGCTTCCAAATAAACCTATTGGACTATATTGCTGTTATGTGACTTTTAACTTTGTCCAACCCAGTCCAACACCGGCTCCTCCACATCTTGGTTACCATTTGGTTTCATTCAGCCTTGTTCTGCAGGACAACGTGAACACATCAGTAATTGCATTGCACTGTATTTGTGTAATGTGACTATTTTAATGAGAGGCTGAAGATATATGGAGGCTTCAAGAGGTGGGGATTAGGCTTGCATTATTAGAAGGCATGTGATGGTGTAGCGGAATATCCAAATTTGAGGATTGAGTCTGATGGCTGTGTTGTTGATGGCTGAGTAATGGTGGTTTGATTCATTTAACAGAATGAGAAAAAGTTGGTGGCATAGTGAATATAAGCTGTCCTTTGAAGGTGCATTCTCCAATCCTGACCACCCATGTAAGGTCATTATACTCCTGATACTGCAGGTACATATGAGGAGATGATGGCCTCATGGTATTATTGCTAGACTGTTAATCCAGAAACTCAGACAATGTTTTTGGGAACTGGGTTTGAATCCCACCGTGGCAGATGGTGGAATTTGAATTAAATAAGAGTCAATAGTCAGAAAAAAAACATCTGGTTTACTAATGTCTCAGAGGGATGGAAATCTGTCATCCTTACCAGGTCTGGCCTACATGACTCCAGACCCACAGCAATGTGGTTGACTCTGAGCAAATAGGAAAGGACAATGAGTACTGGCCCAGCCAGTGACATCCACATTCCACAGATGAATAAAAACAAACTTCCCAGTTTAAGTCTCTCAGGATTTGACCTCCTTGCCATACACACCCATTCCTTTTGAAGGATGTTCTTTATGGGTTCCAGGTAACTCCATTCAGCCATGGCATCATGACCACTTTTTAAAAAAAACACTTGCAGTAGTACATTCACAAACTTGGGATCCAAGTTGATTCCAATATTGACAGTTAGCAACAGCTTTCCTCTATTTAGTGTAGCTTCTCATTTAAAAGAGCCAGGCTGCTTTTATGAGATGCAGGCGAGCTGAAACACCTAAAGCCAAGCATACTGTTAGATTTCCCCCATTAGGTTCACACTGCCACACTCCCTCCCAACCCCCGCACCAACCCACCTCCACACCCGACACCTTCCCCTGTCACCACACAAAGTATAAAACCTGCACCCACACCTCCCCTCTCCAAGGCCTAAAGGATCATTTCAAATCCAGCGGAGATTTTCCTACTCTTCCATCCACCTCATCTACTGCACCATTGCTCTCGATGTGGTCTCCTCTACATCGGGGAGACAAAATGCCAACTTGCAAAACGGTTCAGGGAACATCTCTGATCTGTACACACCAAACTACCTCACTGCCTCTGGTCAACCACTTCAACTCCCCCTCACACTCCCCCATTACATGCAAAACAAAGCCACTTGCCAATTGGAGGAGGAATGCCTCATCATCTGCCTTGGGATCCTACAACCACATGGCATCAACGTTGACTTCACCAGTTTCCACTCTCCCCACTCCCAACTTCACCCCAGATCCAACCCTCCAACTCAGCATCACCCTCCTGACCTGTCCTACCTGTCTATCTTCCTTCCCACCTATCCATTCCACCAATCTATCACAATTACTCCACACCTGCCTCCACCTATCGTCTTCCTAGCTACCTTCCCCCCAACCCCTCCCCCCCATTTATCTTTCAGCCGACTTTCCTCCCATCCCCACCCCGCCCCACATTCCTGATGAAGGGCTTTTGTTGAAAACATCGATTCTCCTGCTCTTTGGATGCTGCCTGATTGGCTGTGCTTTTCCAGCATCATATTCTTTGACTCTGATCTCCGGCATCTGCAGTGCTCACTTTCTCCTAATGCCTGAAACGTTGACCCTCCTGCTTCTCCGATGCTGTCTGACCAATTGTGCTTTTTCAGCACTTCATTTTTTGACTCTATTCAGCCAGGCAACAGTACATTTAGCCATGGGTAGAATGTTACAATCAGTCATATGCAGAGGCAAATAAGAAGTGAATTTGCCATTTGCCTCCAAAGAAGTGATTGTGGGCAGGTCATGAATCATGAATCCCAAGCCTGAAATTGGGTACAAAGGAATCTTCAGCATGACTGGAATCTCATTAACAAGTTTTGCTGAACCATTTGTGTTTTTATCGCATTATTAGTATGCCTGCAATTAATAAGAATGTAATTTTTTCTGGTGATTTTTAGTCTTAACTTGAATAGTTATAGATCAATTGCTAAATAGTAAACTACCAGTTTAATCATTTAAGTGAGAATGACTGTTTGTTTTACATTTTTCAAGTTACTAGTGAGTTAGAAAATTTTTTCATGAATCGCATACAACGTTCTTGACTGTGAGACGGAAAGTTTATAATGAAAGGTTGGTGGATCCCATAACAGCCTTTTAGTGAACGGATTGATGTGATACTTTTTCCATGGTCTGAGACCCCTGGCCATAATCACACTTTGGATTATCCCTCATCTTTCACTGGAGGAGTGGATCTCTGCACTGTCCATACCTACTGCAGATTCATTTGTGTGCTACTCACTGCCTTTGAGAGAGTTCCAGGCCACCTTCAGGTCATTGACCACTGCTGTCAGATCACTGACACACCTCATGATTCCAACCACCCAGATACCAGTTGAATGAATTTTATTTGCTTGACCCAGAATGGCTAGTCTGATTTTGAAAAGCCTCCAAAGAGCAATCAAGTCTTTGGATGAGAGAATTAGTTTTGCTCTCAAATTTTTCCATGTCATGGAGCACAATGGAATTGGTACAGTGGCAAGTAAGGCAAAGTAGACCAGTACCAAGTGTGACTCAGTTGTAGCAGATTAAACAGGCTTTGACACTGTCCTCATAGTAGTGTTTAGCTGCATGTTCATGATCTATCTGAGGCAGCTGGACAACCATGAGGCAGAGCAATATTCTGCAGCAGTGCTGGCTCAGTCTCTGTTCAGAGTGAAATGCTGTGGCTATACATATCCATCTCTCTCTGCCAGCTTCCAGATTAGCCTCACTCTGATTTTTACATTTTGGTTGAATTGATCATTTAAGTTGAGGCCAATAGATGACAGCCATGTCTAGAGTGATGTCAAGCAGTTGGGGCTTTGGTTCCATAGCCTTCTGCAGAGGGAAACATTGTGTACTTTTCCAGTGATGTTATCCAGGTGGAACACAACACAATATTCTCCTCTGGATTGGGGTGGAGGGGACAGGTTGTGGTGCCAGGGGAATTGATTGCAATTTACAAGTCTCCTTTCTCTGCACACTAGTTCACAAGAACATGACACTTACTCTTATTAAGAAGATGCCAAAATGACCAAAAGTGAACCCCTATTGTGAAAAGCCTGAAAACGTGGATGTATTAGTAAACACGGTGTTCAAAACAACTAGCTATCTGACGAAGGAGCGGCGCTTTGAAAGCTTGTACTTACAAATTAACCAGTTGGACTATAACCTGGTGTTGTGTGATTTTTAACTTTGACCACCCCAGTCCAACACCAGCACATCCACATCAACTTACGCAGAATGATCAACTGGAGCATTGCTCAGTGGTCAGACTCAGCGTCCATGCATTCTAACTCTGATGCATTGTAGAATGATGCATTATATACAGCATGCATTGTAGCAATTCACCAAGATTACTTAAAATCGTGAGTGGTGTGAATAGGGTAAATAGACAAGGTCATTTCCCTGGGGTGGGGGAGTCCAGAACTAAAGGGCATAGGTTTAGTGTGAGAGGCAAAGATTTAAAAGGGGCCTTAGGGGCAACATTTTCACACTGAGGGTGGTGTGTATATGGAATGAGCCGCCAGAGGAAGTGGTAGAGGCTGGTACAAATACAGCATTTAACAGGCATGTGGATGGTTATACGAATAGAAAGGGTTTAGAGGGATATGGGGCAAGTGCTGGCAAATGGGATTAGATTAATTTAGGATATCTGGTCAGCATGGGCGAGATGGACCAAAGGGTCTGCTTCCGTGCTGTACATCTGTATGACTCTATAACAGGACCTTGCAGCCTCTGAATGACAATAGCATCAAAGTTATGGGAATATTGCAGTCTCGCAAGTTCTCCAAGCCACAAACTGCCTTTACTTGGATACACATTATCACTCCTTCATTATTGCCAGGTTATAATCCTTGAAGTTTGAACTCCCCAATGTCAAATGCAATCACCACAAAAGCTGCAGTAGTTCAAGAAGGCTTGCCACTAACTCTTCAGAACACTGGAGATGTGCAGTAAAATTTGCTTACACCCATTGCAAAAAACTAAATCTACTGAAGTCTGAGTTTATAATAAAATTGACAGTATTACATCATATTTTACCACCTTGCTATAGTTTAGAATGATCAGGGAGTTTCTTATCTCAGTTTTGTAGACAGTGAACTCTCAGATAAATCATAAGAGGTGTGAAGTAAAAGCTAAATGTTCCCCTTAAGCAATTTAGCAGTAGTCATTGAAAAGAATCACTAAAGTGGGATTAAGGAAGTAGAACAAAATGTCATTACAGTTCCAGAGATAAAGTTGTTTTATTATTTAAACTTGATAGCAGAACGGCAATTTTCCAACGATTTTTTCATTATATTGCTTGCAGCTCATCCATGAATGTGTTCGCTGTGAATTACAAGTTACTGGCTTACAAGAAAAAGAGCTGTTGGCACTAATATTTTTAAGACATTGTCCTGAGACTCTGAAGTGTTAACTTAGATAAGTAAGCCAGTGTTCCTTCAAACCCCCCCCCCCAAAAAAACTGCAGATGCTGTAAATCAGAAACAAAAACTGAAATTGCTGGAAAAGCTCAGAAGGTCTGGCAGCATCTGTGGGGAGAAATCAGAGTTAACATTTTGTGTCCAGTGAGTTTTGAGGAAGGGTCACTCAACCCAAAATGTTAATGGATTTCCCTCCACAGATGCTGCTAGCCCTGCTGAGCTTTTCCAGCAAATCTTTGTTTTTGTTCATAGTTCCTTCAGTCTTGTTGGCTGCTAACTGCAAAATTTTCTCTTTCGCACACACCGATTTTACAAAAATAAAGGAATACATATCATTAATGTAGGGAAGCAGGTATTTATCATTATTTGAAACATAACAAAATAAATACATCTGGTCGATATATTCAGTAGCATATCAGAGTATGAAATTATGTTCTGAGGCATTCATCTTGTTCCTTGCACTCTGGTCTCCATAGTTACACATTTGTTTAAATCTCTTACTGGTTTTGTTGTTAACTGTGGTTGCAGAATGCTAGACAGTTATTTGACCCTCAACTTTACTTCTAAAAAGGTTGAATTTATGATCTACCTTGCTTCATAAAATTTATGTTTAAATATGTTGTATCTTCGTGTTCCTGAACCTGACTTCTATGAGTATTTCGCTACAGTAAGCTTCCACCAATACATAGCAATGGGGGCTCGAGAGTCACATATAAATGACAGGTTTTGGGACTTGCTGTGCTATTATTATGTTCATTCTTTAAAAGAAATCTTGCTGTTATTGGCGCTAGTACTGACTTCTTTATATCACCAGCTGAGACTGATAGCTCAGGGACCTTCAAAGTACATCATTCTCCAGCTTTTCAAACAGTCACAGGTTTCTAATAGAAACTGTGTTGGAAACAGCAGAGCTGTGTCTGCACTGAGCTGCAGGAATATCTGCTGAGCATTGTGGCAATGTGAACTTACTCAGAGTGGATACTCAATGCAGAGGAGGAGGAGGTGCTCGCTGTGTTAACTCAAGTAAATATAGAAATAATATATCTAAATAACAAATTATTTAAATGCAAATCTAATAATTAGATATATTTTTGATTAGATCTAAAGGGATAAAATTACAGTGAACTAAATGGAAGATTAACATGAAAGAAATTCACATTCAAAGGCAAAATCTGACATCATAAATAAATAATATGTAAGAGTGAATGCGGTAAGGACTAAAACAAATAGATAAAATGAAACAGAAATGGATAAGACTTTTTAAGTCAAATAATGGGAATGCAGAGACCAATTTTTGCAGTTCATGTACCACATGAGAACTGGAGGATGCTTCATACTTTCTGGATTACCATATGGGCATGAAGTACCTTCAGTTGTTTGGACTCCACCCCAGGGTTCTGGAGGTTTTGTTGATTTATTGATAAGATGTGGGCATTGTTGGTTAGACCAGTGTTTTTTGGCCACTCCTTCTCGAACTGCAGCATTCCATGTTGTAGTGTTACCATCTAACTGTTGCCCTTGTCATCACTGAGTTGAGCTTGTAAAGTGATGTGTAAGGAGCCTTTGTGTGGTGTTAGAATACATCTTGTCGGTAGTACACACTGCTGCCACTATGTGATAGTGGTACAGGGTGCGAATGCTGAAGGTGTTAAATGTGGTGAAAACCAAGTGGGTTGCTTTATCTAGGATAGCCTTGAGTTTCCCGAGCATTGTTGGAACTGCAAGCAAGACTATCTGCACCTCAAGCAGTAGCTAGTGCCAGAACATACAGGAGGCTGAGAATTTCCCACATTACAGTCACAAAGATTTTAGGAGAATATATATATAGATGGCTGTTTGGCAAGTTGAAAAGTGGAGGACTGCGCAGAAATCTTCTGGGACTATGCAAACATTTGGAAATGAGTGAATTAGGAAGGACAAATTGGTGTTCTGTGGTCAGGCACAGGAACTCACAAGGAATTTAAAGAGCATGGCATCTCTTTAAATGTTGGAACCTCTGGAATATTCCCACTGCTATGTTCTAATAACTATAAAAATCCTAAGATAAGAGAAGATGGGGCTGGAGAAACAATCCGCAGGTGAGTGGATTTTAGCTCTTTGCAACATTGGGACTAGGTTCGCTGCCGACAGATCCTATGCAGGTTGGAAAGATACTCAACAAAACTAGGACCAATGCAGTCAGGGAGGCTGAAAATAATTTGGTAACAGGACAGACACCAGGCTGATGCAGTTGACAGGAACAGCCTGGTGTACCTTGCTTTGTAAGCTTTTCTTTGTTCTTTCATTGGAGGTGGATAGTATCACCCACATACGATGGCCCTTAAGAAAGTGGCATTGAGCCAATTTCTTGAAGTGCTGCTGTTGAGCTGGAGTAAATACACCCATAAAGCTGTTCGAAATCCTGGATTTTGATTCAGGAATAGCTAAAAAAAATGACAATGTATTTCTAAGGCAGGATGGAATGTGACTTGGAGGGGAACTTGCAGGTGGTGAGTTTTCCATATGTTGACCACCCTTGTCTTTTCAGGTGTTAGAAGTTGCGGGTTGGAAAAGTGTGACAGATGGAGGATCATTATGTTACTGCAGTACCTCAAGAGAACTCATTTCATGGAGTCTTTGAGGTTACAGCTTTGAATCATTGGGGGTATGCAAACAAAGGCCGGGTTTGTCGTACTGGGTCTAAAGCATATATGACCAAAAAAGAGGGTTTAGCAAATGTGAGTACTATAGAGTGTTGCTCAGAATCAGAGCATTATAGTGTGCACTTGTTGGACCCTTGGACCCCTGGGAAACAGCAATGAAACAGCTGTTGATATTTTGGCCATTAGAGAATCCATTTAAAGAGAAACAGGTTGGCTCCACCCAATGATGCTTCATCGCTTACTTTGTAAACCAATCACAGTTTTTGTCTGCAAATAATGGATTCATTGACTGTAAGGAGTTCCAACTGCCCAGCAAAAAGTCATTCTACCTTTTTGGGGCCAGATGGGACAACTCATTGGATATTATCAAGAACCCAGGAAAGGTGATCCAACAGGCCATGCAGAAGGCTATAGAAATTGCTCAAGAATATGTCAGATGCTCCAGGCAGCTAACTTATAAGGAACAAATGTCAGTAAGTCGAGCCACCAAGGTGCCACTAGCTAAAAAAAATCTGGGACCCATCATTGGTAGGATTTCCTAATACCAGGGACTGCAGGAAATAATGCAACTAATTGTTGGCAGGTATCCAGAATGGGGTATACCATTGAAGTAGGAGTATTTCTCATGTGGGTGATAGCCATGTGGTGTCAACAATGAAGAATGACCAAGATTATGAGCACCTTTCGCTCTATGCCAGTCACACTTTTACAAAGGAAGGGTGTGGAAAAGATAGACTGTGGTATTTACAGCAGGGTAATTGAGGGAATCTACCGAGATCTGGAGTCTTTAGATTAGATTACTTACAGTATGGAAACAGGCCCTTCGGCCCAGCAAGTCCACACTGACCCTCCAAAGAGCAACCCACCCAGACCCATTCCCCTACATTTTACCCCTTTACCTAACACTACAGGCAATTTAGCTTGGCCAATTCACCTAACTTGCACATTTTTGGAAATGTGGGAGCACCCAGAGGAAACTCACACGGACACAGGGAGAATGTGCAAACTCCACACAGACAGTTGCCTGAGGCGGGAATTGAACCCAGGACTCTGGTGCTGTGAGGCAGCAGGGCTAACCACTGAGCCACTGTGCCGCCTAAGTCTTGGCCATTCAAAGGATCACAGAGTTATCCTCAGCATTAAATTAACTGTGTTGGTACACTACCGCTAAACAGTGAGAACTGATAAGAACTGCAAACATCTTGCAACGTGACATTAAATGGAACACAGTTGCGAGCTGCCAACTGTGAATAAATGTACAAGGACGCAAAACTGCAAGTCGCCAGTTCCCAGGAAGGGACACCATGGGCCTCAGAGGCCTCTGTTAAACTTCAGAGACGATAATAGAAATATAATTGATTGTAAAGCTATGGGAAGACCATGTGGGATTGCCTTATCGTTTGTTCTTGTGCTAATTTGTCTCTAAGGAAACAAAGAAGTAATAATTGTCGCAGCTCCACAAAGGATTGTTCATGCTTTAAACAGCGGTACCATGAAAGAAGTCATTATAACATGAGGTGCATATGACTGTTATGCTAAGAACAAACCGTAATGAGCAATAAATTTAGATTGTATTAATCTAGATTAATCTTATTAATAAAGAATCTATCTATCTATTAACAAAAACAGAAATTTCTGGAAAAACTCTGCAGGTCTGGCAGCATTTGCGGCGAGAAAGCAGAGTTAATGTTTTGGGTCCATTGACCCCTCGTCAGGACTGATGTTAACTATTAAAATTTTGTCATTTTTGCAGAAGAAAGAATAAGTGGAGAGGGGAGGGTAGGTTATAAGTGGAGGTAGAGCACAAAGAGAGAGAAAAACAGTTGGACTGACAAAGAAATGGGTAAAGATCAGGCTGTGAGAATGATTAGCTGCTAATGGGACAATTAGTGGCTAATAATGAGTTTTGTGGGATAGCAGCCAATGTGGTGTCAAGCCTAGTGTGTGCGGGTTGAAGTAAGGACATGGGAGTAAATACCCAACAAAGAGACAGGCATTGCAGATACCTATGGCCACATCTTTGAGCTGAAGAAAGTTGTGATTTGGAGCTGCTGGTTTTGTTTAGAGTGAGGACGAGCTCAGCCAGGTGGAGGAGGATGGTGATTGTTCAGAGCTTAAAAATGTGTTGCTGGAAAAGCGCAGCAGGTCAGGCAGCATCAAAGGAACAGGAGAATCGACGTTTCGGGCATAAGCCCTTCCTCTGTCTTAAAGGCAATCAATGATTTGGCTTCTGTGGCCTTTAGCAATGAGTTCCAGAGATTCACTAGTCCCAGCTGAAGAAATTCTTCCTTAACTCAGTTCTAAGGTGTTATCCTTTCACTCTGTGGGTATGCCCTTTGATCCCAGTCTCTCCTACTAATGAAAACATCTTCTCTACTTCCGCTTTATTCAAGAGTGAATCCAAGAATCCACTCTCTCAGTATTCTGCAAGTTTCAATGAGGTTCCCCTTATCTTTCTAAACACCATCAAGTACAGAATTCTCAACCGCTCTCAAATGACAAGCCCTTAATTTTCAGAATCATTGTTGTGAACCTCCACTGGATCCCCTCCAAAGCTAGCTCTTTCTTCGATACAGTACCTAAAACTGCTCACAATATTACAATGTTAAAAATCACACAACACCAGGTTATAGTCCAACAGGTTTAATTGGAAGCACTCGCTTTTGGAGCGTTGCTCCTTCATCAGGTGGTTGTCTACTCCGAAAGCTAGTGCTTCCAATTAAACCTGTTGGACTATAACCTGATGTTGTGTGATTTTTAACTTTATACACCCCAGTCCAACACCAGCAGCTCCAAATCACAATATTACAGTTACGGTCTGACCAGAGTCTTATACAGCCTCAGCAGTATACCCCTCTTTTGTATTCTAACCATCTCGAAATGAATGTTAATATTACATTTGCCTTTCTAACTGCCAAACCTGCACGTCTAAATCCTGAGTCGGGCTCTTAAGCTCCATTGTGCTTAGATTTTCAAAGCCTTTCCCCATTCAGAAAATAGTCTACACTTCTATTCATCCTACCAAAGTGCAAAGCCTCACACTTTTCCACATTGTACTCCATCTGCCACTTCTTTCCCCACTCTCCTAGTCTGTCCAAGTCCTTCTGTAACTAGAAGAAGGTGAGGAATGCAGATGCTGGATAAGTCAAAGTCGAAAAGTGTGGTGCTGGAAAAGCACAGCTAGTCAGGCAGCATCTGAGGAGTAGGAGAGTCGATATTTCAAGCATAAGCTCTTCATCAGGAATTATGCTTTTCCAGCGCCACACTTTTTGACTTGAGGTCCTTCTGCAACCTCTCCACTTGCAGACCTGTCTCTCCATCTATCTTTGTGTCATCTGCCAGAAAGCTTTCCTCAGGTCAGGAGACCAAAAGTGTACACAAAACTCCAGATGTGGTGTCACCGAGACCCTGTTGGATGGCAGCTCCTGTGCATGAATCTCCTCACTATGAAGGCCAACACATGTGCCTTCATTACTGCCTGCTTTTCATCAGGAATTATGCTTGAGATGTCAACTCTCCTGCTCCTTGGATACTGCCTGGCCAGCAGTGCTGTTCCAGCACCAAACAGTTTGATTCTGATTCCTGAGATATCCCAACAGTCAGTACCTGCCATTTGGAAAACAATCCTTTTAATCTGATTCTGTTTCCTGTCTGCCAGCCATTCTCTATCCATATTTGTACCCAATCCCATGCACTTTAATTTTACATGCTAATCTCTAATGTGGAATCTTATTGAAAGGCTTCTGAAAGTTCAAGTAAACCACATCCACTTGCTCCTTCTTATCAAAACCACTAGCTGCATCTCTGAAAGATTCCACTAGATTTGTCAAACATGATTTGCCTTTTGCAAATCCTACTGACCCTGAAAATAGTGAGAGGATTGGAGAGAGTGCTGTGCTATTAAATCTTTTAGAATGGTCTCTAACTTTTGCCTCAAGGATAGATGCCAGGCTAACCAAATTATAATTCCCTATTTTCTCTCAGTCTCCTTTTTCATGTAACGGATTTATATTAGCTACCCTCCAATGAGGAGGAGTTGTCCCAGAGTGTATAGAATCTTAAAAATGACCACAAATGTGTTCACTATTTCTCGGGTCATTTCCTCAACTACAGTGGGACATAAAATATTGGACCCTAGAGATTTATTGGCCTTTAATTCATCAATTTCCCCAGCACCATTTCCCTAGTACTGATCTCCTTCAATTCCCCTTTCCCACTAGGCCCTTTATTCTCCAACATTTTTGAGGCATTATTTTGTCTTCCTTTGTGAATACAGAACCAATTAATGTTTATAATTGGGGGAAAGTGAGGTACAAGGCCACAAAGAACCCTTCCACATCCGACAGACATTTACGTGTACTTCCACACATGTCATCTACTGTGTCCGTCGCTCTTGATATAGTCTCCTCTTCACTGGGGCGACAAGATGCCAACTTGCAGAACGTTCCAGAGAACATCTCTGGGGCACAAGCATCAATACATCTCACCATCCTGTGGCCGAACACTTCAACTCCCCTTCCACTCCGCCAAGGACATGCAAGTCCTGGGCCTCCTCCACCACCAAACTCTAGCCACCCGAAGCTTGCAGGAAGGATGTTTCATCTTCTGCCATGAGACCGTCCAACCACAGGGGATCAATGTTGATTTCACCAGTTTCCTCATTTCCCCTCCCCCCACCTTATTCCAGATCCAACCCTTTAACTCAGCACTGCCCTCTTGAACTGTCCTACCTGTCCATCGTCCTTCCCACCTATCTGCTCCACCCTCCTCTCCCATCATTACCCCCCACCTTCCTCTATCTACCGCATTCCCAGATACCTTCCCCCAGCCCCACCTCCCCTCCCATTTATCTCTCAGCCCCCTTGGGCCTCCCCTCATTCCTGATGCAGAGCTTATGCTCGAAATGTCTCCTCGGATGCTCCCTGACTGACTGTGCTTTTCAGCAGCACACTTTTCGACAATATTTATAATTGCTCTGCTATCTCCTTGTTCCCCATTTAAACCTCCTCTGTTTCTGACTTTAAGGGCCCTAACTGTTTGTCTCCCCCATTTAGTTCTCTTAACAACCATATAGAAGCTTTTACAATCAGTTAGTATATTTACTGCAAGTTTACTCTCTCATTGTATTCCCCACCTCACCCACATTAATCAATCTCTTTGTCTTCCTCTGCTGAATTCCACGCTATTCCCAATCCTCAGTTCTGCTGCTTCTTTTGGCCAATTTCTACGTCACTTCTTTGGATCTAATGCTATCCTTAATTTCCTTTGTCAGCCATGATTAGGTCACTCTCTTGTTTTCCTTTTATGCTGAATGGAATGAACTCCTCCAATCTTATGTATTGTATTTGCTGCACCCAATGTGGCCAACTGTACATTGGAGAAATCAAACACAGATTGGGTGATGACTTTGCATATCACCTCCGGTCTGTGCGTAAGCGTGGCCCCGAATGTCCCATAGCTGGTCATTTTAACACAGTATCCTGCTCACTTACCCACATGTCTGTCCTTAGCATGCTGCAGTGTTCCAGTGAATCACAGGAAAAACTACAGGAACAACATCTCATCTACAGACTAGGCACTTTACAGTATTCTGGACTTAACATTGAGTTCAATACCTTCAGATTGTGAACCGTTTCTTCCCTTAGGGTGCAGGTTTAGGGTGAAAATAGAGGAAGACGAAGCAATAATCTCATTCGATGTAACAGCACTGTTCACCTCCATCAACATCGACCTGGCAAACAGCCCTACCAACCACAGCTCAGTGAGCAAACCTACACCCTAAACCTCAACCTGAGATACAAACCTTCACAAAACTTGCATTTCTTCCCTTTCTTTTAGCTTGTTACCATGTCCTCCCCTGCCCTCATCCCAGTTACTGTCTTTTCAAGTCTGGCAGGAGACAGACGATTGTTCAGCCATTCTCACATTCCGATCACTTCATTTGAGATATCAACATCTTTTCTCCACCAGCACCTTACACCCAGTACCCCCACACCACTATTGCATAAATGCGGTCCCCTCTACACTTCACTTCAGCTCTGATGAAGAGTTATCTAGACTCAAAATGTTAGCTTGCTCTCTGTCCAGCTACTGTGATCTCCAGCATTTCCTGTTTCCAGTGCAGATTCCAGCATCTATAGTAATTTGTTCTGAATTATTGCAGTTCACCCATTTGCTCTTTAAATCTATGAGACTGCCTACCAAACCATCATCCCCTTTAACTAATGTTTTTCAATTTATTATAACGACTTTGCCCTTCATCCCATTGTGGTTTCCTTTACTTAGATTCAACATGTTAGTCCCAGAATCAACTGCGCCATTTAAAACATCACATGCTGCTTCTATGAGTTTGGCTGTGTAAGCAATCCTTTATTGTAGCTTCACCAGGTGAAATCTCATTTTTAGGTATGTCTGATCCTAGCATAGTCTCCTACACCTTTCACTGAACCAGTTTTGATCCCTTGGTAGAGTGGGAATATACAGATCCAGGAGGTTACAGCTTGAGTTTGAATAGAATTCCTCTACTCTGATGACCCACAGCACCTCATTTGTGCCCAAATTCTGAGATGCTCGATTTGTTTTGAATTGAACCAGTTAGCACAATGGTAGTGTCATGCAATCTAATGTAACATCACCTCAGTATGCTGGGACTTTGTCAAGACTAAGACTGTGCAGTGATCATTCTCCATACACAATTATAGACAGATGAATCTGTTACAGGTGAATACAAGATCCAGGAAGGCTTTTACTCTTATTGGTGCTGCTACAGTTCCATTGTGGCAAATATGTCTTTTTAGGACTTGGTCAATATTGATACCACTGAGCCAACTCTTGATGTTGTCAAATGAAATCACACACTCACATTATATTCTGTACCTTGCCAGCCACAGTGATTCATCATGTGGTGTACAACATTAAGGCAAATGATTCATCACTTGAAGGAGGACAGTAGGTGGTAATCAGCACACAGGTTCCTTGCCTATCTTTGACTTGATAATGTGAGAGCTCATTGGCTCAAGAGTCAAATTTGAGGATTCACGGAGCAATTTATTTTTTATTGTGTACTCTGTGCTGTCAACTCAAGGGATCTTTCCTGCTGCTAGGATGGGGCATACCAAGGTGGTGGTGATCTTTGGGATATTAGCTGTAAGCTATGATTAGGTGAGAATGAATATATTGCTTGTCTAGTCGGTGAGTCAGCTCTCCCAATATTGGCTGAAGCTTCAAGATGTTAACAAGTAGGACGTGGCAGGGCTGGTAGGGGTGTATGTGCTATTGTCTTTTTTTGTCAATATAAGTTTATCCATGCAGTTGTATTCAATAGACAATAGATAATAGACAATAGGTGCAGGAGTAAGCCATTCAGCCCTTCGAGCCTGCACCACCATTCAATATGATCATGGCTGATCATCCTTAATCAGTATCCTGTTCCTGCCTTATCTCCATAACCCTTGATTCCACTATCTTTGAGAGCTCTATCCAACTCTTTCTTAAATGAATCCAGAGACTGGGCCTCCACTGCCCTCTGGGGCAGAGCATTCCACACAGCCACCACTCTCTGGGTGAAGAAGTTTCTCCTCATCTCTGTCCTAAATGGTCTACCCCTAAATGGTGTCCTCTGGTTCGGCACTCACCCATCAGCGGAAACATGTTTCCTGCTGCCAGAGTGTCCAATCCTTTCATAATCTTATATGTCTCAATCAGATCCCTCTCAGTCTTCTAAACTCAAGGGTATACGAACACAGTCGCTTCAGTCTTTCAGTGTAAGGTAATCCCGCCATTCCAGGAATTGACCTCGTGAACCTACGCTGCACTCCCTCAATAGCCAGAATGTCTTTCCTCAAATTTGGAGACCAGAACTGCACACAGTACTCCAGGTGTGGTCTCACCAGGGCCCTGTACAACTGCAGTGCCACCAAAGTGGATAATCATACATTTATCCACATTAAACTGCATCTGCCATGCATCTGCCCACTCACTTAACTTGTCCAGGTCACCCTGTAATCTCCTAACATCCTCATTACATTTCACCCTGCCACCCAGCTTTGTATCATCAGCAAATTTGCTAATGTTATTGCTGATACCATCTTCTCTATCATTAACATATATTGTAAAAAGCTGCGGTCCCAGCACGGATCCCTGCGGGACCTCACTGGTCACTGCCTGCTATTCTGAAATGGAGCCGTTTATCACTACCCTTTGTTTCCTATCAGCCAACCTATTTTCAATCCAATCTATTACTTTGCCCCCAATACCATGCACCCTAATTTTACTCACTAACCTCCTGTGTGGGACTTTATCAAAAGTTTTCTGAAAGTTCAGGTACACTCTTTTTAGGGTTTTGTTTGATGTTTCATACAATTGAACAGCTGGCTAGCTACAGCAGAGAGCAGTTAAGAGTTAATCACATGGCTGTGTTTCTGAAATCACATTAGGCCAGACCATGTAAGCACAGCAGATTTCCTTCACTGAAAAGCATGAGTGAGCCAGATGGAGCTTCACAGCAATGTATCTTAGTTTCATGGTCACCGAAAATGAGACTAACATGGAATTTCTGATTTAAAAGTTCAATTGTTAATTGAATTTTAAATTTCACCAATAGCTGAGGTAAGAGTAAAACTCATGCCCGTTCAGCATTAGTTTGGCTCCCTGTATGATTAGAGTCGAGAGTGTGGTGCTGGAAAATCAAGAGTGTGGTGCAGGAGTAGGAGAATCAACATTTCGGGCAAAAGCCTTTTATCAGGAATGAGGACGATTCCTCTAGATTCTTCATTCCTGATGAAAGGCTTTTGTCCGAAACGTCGATTTTCCTGCACCTCGGATGCTGCCTGACATTCTGTACTTTTCCAGCACCACACTCTCGTCTCTGGTCCCCAGCATCTGCAGTCCCCACTTTTTCCTCACAGCTGATTAGTCATTGACATGACTAAAACATCATTGTTTCACCATTCTAGATTGAAATATAAAACAAGATGGCTTTGAAAACTGAATTGGATAATTATCTGAAGAAATGCAGGAGAATGGAAATCATTGACAATCTCTCAGAGATTCTGTAAGGGTACAACAGGCCAATAGACCTTCTCTGTAGCATTCTATTATTGTATGATATTGGAGGTTAATGACTTGTTAGGTAGCTCTGACAGGGAGGTGATGCAACGGGGAAGAGTTGCACAGATGATATTAGCAAAGTTAGCCTTTATACATGATTAGGGTTATCAGTCTTCAGGAATTATCCTGTACAAGCCAGTATGAAGATTCCATGACCTGAATAAAGAGATTTATCTAAGTTACTGAAGGGAAAGCAAGAATGGGAAATTATCAGAACGAGATGTTGGCTGCAGAATTTGTTTGTGAGTGAGGGAATCAGGAATTATTGTTGCAAATAGAAGTCGTGAGAGCACCAACAGAGGCCCAGTCTGGAATCAAATTTTTTTCTTAATTTAGTCAATTTGCTTTATGATCTATTCACACCCAGCTCTGAATTGGGAAAAAAAAATTGCCACCTGGCAGTTTATTCTCAAATAAGGCAATTCATCCAAATATCTTTCTCCGAATGTTAACTACCTTTGAATACATTAAGAGATATTGAAAAAAAATCTTCGTTTTATTCTGAATGTAAGTATTGAATTTACATGAAGAATAGATTACAGCTGAATTAGTAAAATACTTGAATAAGGTAGATTTTGTATTTGGAACATACCTTCTACAATAAGCAAGACTGTTAAAAGTATTGAATGACTTGCTGTCATAAACTTAAATATCTCAAAAAAGAATGAATATCATTTGAGCTCAAGGTGATGACATAACACTATTATTGATCTTTACAATAGTAAATATTCTTATATGCAAAATTCTTTTATACCAACTTGACCATTATTCTTGATTTAACTAATGTAATGTGATATTTGTAATAATGTATGAATATACCTCAGTTACATTTTCATTTTCTGGTCGTTGTTGCCCAAGTTGCTTATTTATTGTTATAGCTGGAAATGTGTTGCTGGAAAAGCGCAGCAGGTCAGGCAGCATCCAGGGAACAGGAGAATCGACGTTTCAGGCATAAGCCCTTCTTCAGGAAGCCCTATTTATTGTTATAGTCTAACATTGGGAAAACTATTTGGAGTGCCCTCTGCTTTCCAGACATTCTCCACGTGGATGATAAAGTCTTAAGAGCATTTTTAAAAATTATTTTGTGCAGTTGGGCAGTGATTATAAACCAAAAGAACTATCATAATGTCTAAAGAAACTGGTAATTCAAGTTAACAAAATAAGTTATGGAGGTCCAAAAGCAAATGTGAACCTTGCCGTGACAGAAATTTTACAAGAACATCAGTAACAAGATTTCTGTTCTAGGCAGTGTCACATTTCCTAAAGTACAAAATACAGGCATACTTGACAGAATTGCACATAAATGTAAACAATAATGAATTGTAAAATGTAATACACATTCAAATCCATATAAATCCAATCTTTATTGAGAGAATTTCCAGTATTTTCCTTGTGCTTGTAAGCTGTTGCCCAGATCAAATTGTTGACCTAATATAACAGCACTTATTTTTTATCTGCCTTGTACTATTAGACACTGCAGAATTCTACACTACATCTTAAGATGTTGAAAAATGTTGCAAGTAAATCTACCTTCCACATTTGCGACCTTACATATTGCACTTACAAAGAATCCATTGCCACTGCCCCTAAACTAGTCATAAAAAAGTATCAGCTATCTCAAGTCAAAAGCACTATCACAGAAGAGATACGCTCACACATATAATTACAGCCCACAAAAGGAACAATTCAAGTTGATACAGAAGACTGCAGCAAGATGGATCAGCACTTTCCAATTGGTGTCAGGATTATTGGAATACGATGAGAGTATTAGTATAGTTTTAATGAGTCAAAAGACAGATATCCCAGAATGGCAACATGGGCAATGGAAATAATTACAAAATAATTCTAGTTCTGAAATTGTTTCAGACAGCCACTAATGAACTGTCGTCAGAATTTTCTGGGTTGGCCTTGAAGATTAGCCCAGGGAGCAGAATGATGTAGTGCACCACTAACAAAAAAACTTTAGACAGGAATCAAACATGATGTGAAGCAACTGGGGAGGTAGTTTCACATCAATCTGCCAAGCACACAAGGGAATGTTGAATCAATCTGAATTTTGAGTTTATATAACCAGCTGAATTGGTAATTTACAACATTTAAAAAGCAGAGCAGTGTATGAGAAGCAATGAAATACCTTACTTTTCAAGTGCACTTTTCTTACTGAAACAAGTGGCGTATAAAAAATTTAAAGTCAGCCTTCAGGCTGTATTAACCAATCATTCATCAAGAAATCTCTGAGCAGTATTTGAAGGACAAAGTGATTGTGCTGCAAAAAGGATATGGCGGAAATGCAATAAAATTGAGACAACAGGCGTGTAAGAAAGTTTAACAGAATAAGGTTGTAGATTTTAAGAAGTACGGCTTCAACAATCCAGTAAATTTCCACAACTAAATATAGTTGTCCCAAATTGTTTGCACATTGCTGCATAATTTGTCATTTCCAAATACATTTCTGAATAATAGGTAAGTAATCAACAAGAAGAAAGAAAAATAACATGCAGTAGAAGCTACACTGTTTCTGTCTTGGACTGCTGATAGTTTAGAAAAGATACCAAGGCTTAAATTATCTGCTTTCACTGTAGTTTTAATAGTGTAACTTTGGCAGTCAGAATTGGGGATAATAAAGGATCTGTTTCCTCAGGTGCCCATCAATTTTTGTAGTGGTCTTATTTTCTTGAAAATTGATGTTGCTTATTGGAAATACTTGACCATTTCTCTTCATTAGAAAAAACATCAAATAAATGGCTTTTGGAGTTATTGTCTATGGGAGGTTTGACTTGAGAATAACTCAAGTTAATTTAGATTCAGATGTTGCCTTGAACTTCATTTCAGCTTTAAAGGATTAAAACTATAAGAGGCTGCTTGCAGTAAAGTTGATTATAACTCAGGCAAAGCATAATAAATAATAAAGGACGGAGAAAGATCTTTTTGTCCATGGATCCTTCTTGATCATGGCATGTTCTTGTGTGTATCTTAAACTCTCACGCATCTTGGCAATATGATGTTTGCCTGATTGTTGCCTCATAGGTTAGCTTTGGGGTCAATCATCCTGAACATGCATCTCTGAGCTTAAAAAATAATTCTTAATCGAGTATCGCGTTAAGCATGCATTTACACTCTGAAAAATGAGGGTGGGAAAATTGAGTTACATGTCAAGTCTAGGGTTAAATATATATTTTGGCATTAGACATATTAAGTTATTTTGTACTCTGTGTCGATTTGTGCATCATGATCTACATTAGGTCAATTTTGGTCAATTTTGTCTGACCATAACTCGCCCAGGAGATCAGCTTGGCCTTGAGTTGTACTTAGCCATATATTGAATAACATATTCTGAAATAATATTAAATGCAATGTATCAGAAATGATCTCACTGAATGGAGGAATAGATATGAAGTGTTGAATGGTTTATACCTGTTCCGAACATCCTATTTTTGTGCAGAAACAGGGCCAGTTCTTAATTGTACACATTCAGAGACATTTTGCTCTGAGGTCATATTGACTATGAACTTGAAGAAGTACCTTGATTTCCTTCTTCCCACTTTCTCGTCAACTTCCAGGTCAGAATCTTGAGAGTTTTCTTCTTGTAGGAGTTGATTATTTTTTTCCTCTGACTGAGCTTACACCAGATATATTTCTTACAAGAAATAAAAGGAACGTATGTTGTAGGTAATCTATGAGAAGATCCTGCCTCCATGAGCTGACACTCATGAAGATGTTTGGCAGCTGGGCGGTCAAGATAAAAAAGCCTCCTTATGTCAATCTGTGAAATGTAGTAAATATAGAATTATTGTGTGTCAGGAACACTAAATTAAGTCAGAGAAGTGTTCTTGTTTTTGTTGCTTGTTATACTTAATGTAACATTGGAGAAGCATTTTGTCATGACACCAATATAGGATGTTCACACTAAATGGCTTTCCATTAGAAAGTGTATTGACAATTTTAGGAGCACTGTCCATTATCCCTCTGCACTTCTGCATCATATATTCACTGAAGTGTTGTTAAGTGCATTTGGAAAGCACTGTTGTGAAACAAAGAAAGCTTTGAACAGTATCCTTACCAATTTCTGAGGACCAACAAATGATTTGCTCAACAGGTCCCATGTTCAGTATTATTAAAAAACATTGATTCTTTCCATCACTGACTTTGACTACAGATTGACTCTGAGCTCTACAAAGAGATTCACAACAGGACCTCGAAACCAATTCACTGAAAAGAAAGACAGGATAACCAACATGCATGAAACAAAAATAAGCGGGCATTTTGAACATGGGACTGCAGAGTTGCTGGTGACTGTTGGGGAGCGGGGTGGCAGTGGAGGGGCGGAAGATTGGTAACCTGAAGGTGGAGCTGAAAGTGTAGGCACGGCAAGGCTAGGTGGGAAATGGTAAGAGTGGTGCAGAGGAGACCTAAAGACAATAATAAAAAAGTGAGGTGAATATAAACTCAACTAAAACTTCCAAATCATTTTGCTTAGTCGCAACATTGTCCTGTCTGCTGGCCAATTCAATCACTAGAAGTCCCACCGAAGTCATTCAAACTCATGCTAAAGACTCTCAGGATCAGTCTTTGATAGGCTGTCCCAGAAACAAATGTCCCATAAGGCATAGACAAGCTGTCAAAATGAGGGACAATACTTTAAAATATGAACAGTGGTTCACTATGAAAAGGTAACTTTTTTTTCACCATTTAGTCATAGTCATAGAGATGTACAGCATGGAAACAGACCCTTCGGTCCAACTCGTCCATGCTGACCAGATATCCCAACCCAATCTAGTCCCACCTGCCAGCACCCGGCTCATATCCCTCCAAACCCTTCCTATTCATACATCCATCCAAATGCCTCTTAAATGTCGCAATTGTACCAGTCTCCACGACTTCCTCTGGCAGTTCATTCCATACACGTACCACCCTCTGCGTGAAAACATTGCCCCGTAGATCTCTTTCATATCTTTCTCCTCTTACCCTAAACCTAAGCCCTCTAGTTCTGGACTCCCTGACCCCAGGGAAAAGATTTTGCATATTTACTCTATCCATGCCCCTCATGATTTTGTAAACCTCTATAAGGTCACCCCTCAGCCTCCGACGCTCCAAGGAAAACAGCTTCTCTTCAGCCTCTCCCTATAGCTCAAATCCTCCAACCTTGGCAACGTCCTTGTAAATCTTTTCTGAATCCTTTCAAGTTTCACAACATCTTTCCAATAGGGAGGAGACCAGAATTGCATGCAATATTCCAACAGTGGCCTAGCCAATGTCCTGTACAGCCGCAACAAAACCTCCCGACTCCTGTACTCAATACTCTGACCAATAAAAGCAAGCATACCAAACGCCTTCTTCACTACCCTATCTACCTGTGACTCCGTAAATGACAAAATGTAGAGGACCCAGCACCGATCCTTGTGGCACTCCACTGGTCACTGGCCTCCAGTCTGAAAAACAACCCTCCACCACCACCCTGTCTTCTACCTTTGAGCCAGTTCTGTATCCAAGTGGCTAGTTCTCCCTGTATTCCGTGATATCTAACTTGCTAATCAGTCTCCCATGGGGAAACTTGTCAAACGCCTTATTGAAGTCCATATAGATGATATCTACAGCTCTGCCCTCATCAATCCTCAAAAAACTTAATCAAGTTTGTGAGACATGATTTCCCACGCACAAAGCCATGTTGACTATGCCTAATCAGTCCTTGCCTTTCCAAATGCATGTACATCCTGTCCCTCAGGATTCCCTCCAACAACTTGCCCACTACCGACGTCAGGCTCACTGGTCTATAGTTCCCTACACCCTACCCACCTATAATTCCTTACCACCCTTCTTAAACAGTAGCACCATGTTAGCCAACCTCCAGTCTTCCGGCACCTCACCAGTGACTATCGATGATACAAGTATCTCAGCAAGAGGCCCAGCAATCACTTGTCTTGCTTCCCACAGAGTTGTAGGGTACATCTGATCGGGTCCTGGGGATTTATCCACCTTTACCCTTTCTCTTGCAGGACAATGTTATATGCAATCTAAAGACTTTAAGATTGCTATACTTGTATTTCAGAAAGTGACACCATTGCATTGTGCATCGGGTGGAGTGCATGTTCATGAAATTACCAAAATCTTGGCGTAAACTGTCCTCAGCGCTGAACAGTTACAAATTTAACAGCAGAATTTAGAGTAAGTATTACCCTTAGATTCAAGAATTCATTATGTTCCATCACACAAAGTAAGTTGGTTTATGAAACTGAAAAAAAAACAGAAAATGCAGAAAATACCCAGTAGGTCTGGCAACTTCTGTGAATAGAGAGTCACCATTAACCAGTTGAACAGTTTGTCTCTCCAGAAATGCTGCAAGACCAGCTGATTTTCCCCAGCAACTTCTGTTTTATTTCAGATCTCCAGCATCAATTATACTTTGCTTTAATTTTGTTATTTTTAATTCGCTCGTGAGACTTGGGCCTCACTGGTTGCCCAGCATTTACTTTCCGTCCCTAGTTGGCCTTGCAAAGGTGGTGGTGAGCTCTCTTCTTAGCCTGCGGAGGTCCACGTGCTGTAGGTTGACCCACAATGCCCTTCAGGGGAGACAGTGACAGTGAAGGAATGATGATAAATTTCCAAGGCAGGATGGTGAGTGACTTGGATGGGAACTTGCAGGTGCTTGTAATCCCACATACCAGTTGTCCTTGTGCTTCTGAATGAAAGTGGTTGTGGGTTTGGAAGGTGCTGTCTGAGGACCTTTGGTGAATTGCTGCAGTGCATCTTGGTAGATAATGCACACTGCTGCTACTGAGTGTCAGTGGTGGACGGGAATGGATGCATGTGGATGTGGTGCCAATTAAGTGGGCTGCTTTGTCCCGGATGTTGTCAAGCTTCTTGAGTGTTGTTGGAGCTGCACCCATCCAGGCAAGTGAGAAATGTTCCATCCTCCTGACTTGTGCAACATTCATGATGGACGGGCTTTGGGAGGTCAAGAGGTGAATTACTAGCCACAGGATTCCTAGCCTCGGACCTGTACTTGTAGTCAATGTGCTTTATGAGAAGAATCAAGTTGAGTTTCTGGTCAATGATAGGCCTAAAGATATTGATAGTCGGGGGGAATTCAGTGGCATTTATATGGCATTAATGTTAATTGCCGTTTGTTAACTTCAGCCTGAATATTGTTCAGATCTTGTTGTTCAGAACATGGACTGCTTCAATATCTGAGGAGCCTGCAAATGGTGCTGAACATTACACAATCATCAGCAAACATTCCTACATCTAACCATATGATGGAGGGAAGGTAATTGATTATTGATTTGAAGGTCATTGATTGTATGCCCCCTGAAATCCATTAATTCCAGTTTCTGTAGGGTTCCTTGCTGCCACACTCCATCAAAAACAGTCTGGATGTCAATGGCTAACATTGTCAACTCACTTCTGGTTTACGGCAGTATCCATCATACTTCGTTCTGGGCCTGTAATTCTACAGATAGAGTCATACAGCTTGTAAACAGACCCTTCAGTCCAATTCATCCATGACAACCAAGTTCCACAAACTAAACTAGTCCCATTTGCCTGCATTTGGCCCATATCCCGCTAAACCTTTCCTATCCATGTACTTGTCCAAATGTAATTCAAATATTGTAATTTTATCTGAACTTACCACTGGCAGTTCATTCCACACATGAACCATCCTCTGTGTGAAAAAGTTGCCCCTCAGGTCCCTTTTAAATCTGTTTTCTCTCACCTTGCAAACTTCCCAGCTTTTCCAGCCTCTCCATGTAACTCAAAGCCTCCAATTCTGGTAACATCCTGCTAAATGGTGTGGCATGGTGGCTCAGTGGTTAGCACTGTTGCCTCACAGCACTGGAGATCCAGGTTTGATTCCAACCTTAGGTGACAATGTGGAGTTTACACATTCTCCCTATGTCTGCATGGGTTTTTCCTCTGGGTGCTCCAGTTTCTTCCCACAGTGCAAAGATATGCAGTTCAGCTGAATTGGGTATTCTAAATTGCACAGTGTTAGGTGCATTAGTCAGACGGAAATGGATCTGGATGGATTACTCTTTGGAGGTCAGTGTGGACTTGTTGCGCCAAAGGGCCTGTCTCCACAGTGTAGGGAATCTAATCTAAATCCTTTTGCAACCTTGCCAATTTAGTAAGATCCTTCCTATAGCAGGGCAACCAGAACTCCAAAAGTGGCCTCACCAGTGTCCTGTAAAGCCGCAACATGATATCCCAACTCCTGACCAATGAAAGCAAACATGCTAAATAACTTCTTCAGCACCCCAGAATCTTATATATGTCAGCCTACATGTTCAGATTATGTTACAGCAGTGCTGATGTTCTGAATGCACACCAGAAAAGATTGTCTCTCATTATGTTAGATTGAAGGTCTAATTTTCTAGCGTAACATTACCGGGATGCAGCCTGCCCAATGTGTGCACATATCTATGTGTGCACATATCTGAAACTTGAGCAGGCATGTACAATATTCTGATGACCAATTTAAAGGATTTAATCTCCATTGCGGGAAAAAACCTGGTCATCAGGTGTGAGGCACTGTCATTGCTGTTATACGTGGCACAGGTCTGGCCTATTCCCAGAACCTGTGCCGCTGCAGTCACCCGGGCCATCTTCCAATTTATATGGAGGTCAAAGATGGACCGAGTCCGAAGGGACTCGCTGTACAAAGATCTGGGCAACGGGGGAAAAAATACACCCAATGCCACGGTCACCCTGATGGCTACCTTTGTGTGTGGCTGCACAAGCTGTGCGTGGATCCCCGGTACGCAAACACCAAGTGTCACTACGTACTGAGGTTCTACCTGTCCCCGGTGTTGCAAAGGATGGGCCTGGCCTCGCTGCCGTGGAACGCTCCGAGTAGTTGGACTGTTCTGTATCACCTGTCCTTCGTGGAGAAGTTTATGAAGAAAAACAACTTTGACCACAAGTCCATCAGGAAGTGGTCAGCACGTAGTGTCCTTGAGACCCTTCAGGAAAAGGAGAGGGCGGATCCTATCGAGCGGTTCCCTGAGCAGACTGTCAAAGCAATTTGGCAGAATGCCTCATCGCCAGAACTCTCCAACAAATACACCAAGACATGGCTTGGCTGGTGGTAAGAAGGGCTCTGCCTGTGAGATCCTATATGCACGCCCGGACTCTCAGCCGCACCGCACACTGCCCTCGAAGC